>NW_012115422.1:5421396-5624029 GCF_000951035.1 Colobus angolensis palliatus
TGGGGTATAAATAAAGTGAGGTGGAGGCTCTAGGCGCGGCCGCCATGTTCTCTGTTTGTCTTTGTCTCTTGTGTCTATTCATTCTCCACCACCCCCAGCACGGGCCCCAACAGTTGCCTTATCTATCTATGATTGTTTTTGTGATACCTGAAGATGCATATTTCCCCACCCCAGAATTTCACAGAAAACAACCAGCCACACATTTTGAGGTGCAGATAGCTTGCTTTATTTTGTTGTTACTATCTCAAGGAGGTCCAACAATTATAACTAACAATTGAATTTATACTTGCATGAAAAGAACTACATCAAATTGACATTTTGGGCAATTAGTAATATTGTTGTTTAAAATTTAACGACAGCTTTATTTTGTTGTTGTTCTTTAGTTTTTGCTGTGGCTCATTGCTTAGGTGCCCAGGTTTTTCAGGTGCAATTAAAATTTAGAACTACCACACAAAGGCATTGGCTGCACCCTGGGACCTCCAAGAGTTGGCACTGCTCTGGCATAGGAATACTTGAATAGCTTGGTTAAATGAAGGGATGGCCAGGAGATGTTACTTTTCCAAGCTATTCAGGCACTCCTTATGTCAGAGACAGTGTAAAATGAGCGAACAAAGTGTTGGCCGTTACACTTTGCTCTGGTAATATTTGTCATGATAATTTTGTGTGACATCATCAGAGAAAATGTAAGACATTAAAGTGCTGCTTACAGGAGGGTAAATGCAAACATCACCAATGCCTTACATTTCTGATTCAATAGGTATTAGTGCACATATCAAGTGATATGCACAGCATCATTCTCTTTTAGGTGGACAGGACATCTTCATCTTCAGTGGGGAATTTCTCAACCCACTGAGGCATACTTAGACATCAACAGTATGTTGAGGCACAAAGATTGATTAAATGTTGAGCAGGGTATTCGTTCCATAAGAAACTTTCTCCTACCAACAGTTAGTTTCAAAAGTTACATTGTAAAATGTCATAAAATAAATGGTACAAAACTTTATAACCGTTAATCCGGCTATATACAGTATGTACATGTCACTAGCAAATGTATAATATTCTTAGGTCAACAATTATGAAAAGATTGAAATGAATATTTTTGAACTTTGACTCATTTAGGTTGATACAAAACTACTTTTTTTTTCTTTAAATATTTACAGATCAGAAAGATTAGTCCATGTGAAACGTTTGCAGAAAGTTAAGAATGAGTGTAGAGTATAAGGGCACAGGCCCTCTTAAATGGATCGAATATGTATATTCACAGTGGCAGAGTCAGATCCAAATTCATTCCCTAAACTCAGGGTATAAAGTCCACCATCTTGTTTCTGTACGTCCATGATGATCAGGGTTGTCAGGTCATCTGTGTTTTCAATGTGGAACCTCCCCTGTTGTTCTTGATTGTGAATTTTTCTTCCACCACAGGACCATGTTACTTCTGGGGTAGGCTCACCCGTGAAAGCACAGGCTACTGTTAGAACTTTGCCTTCATCAATGCTGATATCAGATGGAAGAGCTTCAATTTTAGGCGGAATTCCTTTATGGAACAATGACAAAAAAAGTCTTAGAATCACTGAAAAAAATAAAGATTTGCTTTCTACTGAATTGTGTGTACTAAAGACTACACCATGTTACTTGGCTTGTCTACCTCTACCGGTAATTTTATTGCTCACCTCTTATGCCTGCTTTAAGCATTTTACTAGTTGAACTTTCCAGTTGTGTCATACTAGATTTTCCCATAAAGCTGCTGGAACTCATTTCTACAAAGGACTCTTGCATGGAGGACATGCTTTGGGCAGACATGCTTGCAAATTTCATCTCAGTCATGCTGCTAGCACTGCTGCTGCTGAAACTGCTGAAGGAGGCCTCCTGCTTGGAGGCAGACATTTGGACTGACTGAGACGAGAAGCTTCCTTGCAAGCTTGTGTCACCACTTGTTCTCAATACTACCTCTTTGGAAGGTTCTTCAACTAGAGCTGTGGAGCATAGCAGATACACAGTGAACATCAATGACATCTGGTTAATTGGTGACATATGACACTGACTTACAGAAATGGAAACTTCAACACACACACAGCAGCATAACCCAAACAATTTGCTGTTGAAGCATAAGCAAATACATATATACATACATTTGTCAAGAGCTAGCTCAATGTCTCCAAAACATGAATCCTTATATTTCTATCATTACATTACATGCAGGTGCTAGGAATCACCAGGAAAAAAATGATTAGTCATATAGAAAGTAATTGACATATTGTGCGTCCTGAAAATAAATGTTACAGGGCAGTTGGTAGCTTTACTTTGAAATGTAATCTATCCAAGTTTCTGTGTAACTATAAAGTTTGACTGCAAGAATGAATTCACATCGGATGGCTGTCCCTCTTTCACATGGAATTTAATAAGGCATCTTAGAGTTTTCTGTGCTTGAAAGAGAGGCAAAAAAACCATCTAAAGGCCTTAAGCATGTAAGAGTGGTGAGGAGATACTTACGAAGGACCATTAAGGAGGCTGTAGCTGAACACTGGCCACGGAAGTTTTTGGCCTTAATTGTGTACTTTCCACTGTCGCTGACTGATGCATTTCGGATTTCAAGAGAGTATATGTTTCTGGAGCGACTTATGCTGACATTTGAAGAAACAGAAATCTAAGATGAAGGAAAAAGAAAGGAAATGTTGAAGTTCTTTAGATGTGGAAGACATGGTATTTTAGTTTTTTCTTCAATAATATATTCATAATTAAACTTACTGGCAGGTTGTTTTTAAACCATTCGATTTCAGGGGACGGCTCACCACTGATTTTACAAGTAAAGAGAACATTTTGTCCTTCATTAATATTTTGAGATCTAGGCTGTGAGATGAAGGCTGGTGCATCTGAGAGTTCTTTGCTCAGCATCAAATCATATTGACACTTGACGATTCCTTCCTTGGTTTTGCCTATGCAGGTGAGGATTCCTTCATCTCTGTGACTAGCTTGCTTGATGGTGAGGGTCTGATCGCTGCCTGAGACACCATATCGGTACTCCTCAGAGTTGGTAAGTTCTATGCCATTCAGTACCCATTTCACATCAGTGGCACCAGCAATGTTGGCTTTTAAAACCACTCTTTGACCTTCATTTATGCTCATCTGAGTAGAAAATGCTTTAATCTCAGCATGAGTTCTGATTTCTTCTGATGCCTGTGATGTTTTAGTGATTTCCTCATGGACAATGGATTTTTCCAGGGAGGTTGCTGCTGCTTTCTTGACTTCTTCGGAAATTAAAACCTTTGAAGCTTCCTCTTTGAGGGCTAACTTTTCTTGAGATTTTGCCTCTGACATCTTAATTTCTTCAGACATTAGGGCTTTTTGGGAAATTTCCTCTTGGACAACAGCTTTCTTCTGAGATGTAATTTCAGAAGTCTTTTGTGTAGAGACTTTCTGTGCCTCAGTATCTTTTACAGCTAAAAAAGAAACCTCTGTAAGGCAAACTTAATTAGAAAGAGACCCCCCCCCCACCTTTTACTCTTCTAGATTCTGCATGTGAAAAACATACAAAGAAAAAAAGTCAACTTCATGCAGTGTAGGTAATACCTAATACTTTCTCAGTTACACTTTTGGAAAATTATCATGTGTGACTTTTGAGATCAGTGTAATGATTCCTTAAACTAAACTGAACCAAAGATGATTCGTATGACTTAAGGAAAAAAGTCTTGAAAAGAATAGTCAAAAGGTTTAGGAGATAAGTGGATTTGGGAAATTTTGAGTAACCAAAACATTAAATTATCTTTCAGAAGATTGAAATGAAAGCAAACTAATTTTAATTGGTAAAACAGAAATCGTTCTTTAATTAACTTTGTACTGCTTTGGAAAATTAGCAACTGTGAAGGTTTAGGCAAGCAGTGCCATTTTGTATATTCACTGACTTTATTCTTAAATATTCCTGGGAGCAGGGGCTGACACTATAGAATCTTATATAATACCATATATAATAAGGTACTTAATAACTGCTTTTTATGCTCATAGAAAAGCATATGCTAACTTCAAATGTGTGTTTCTACTTTGGTGTACAAATTGCATTCTGGAATTAGGAAAATAATTTTATTTTAATACTTTCTTGTATGTGTATATAAGGGGGGATGTTTGAAAATATTTCCTTAATATTATCTTCTGAAAAAATGTGGGTAGAAACAAAAGCCAACCTACCTTTTATTGTTAATTTGCAGCTAGAAGACACAGATCCAGCTGAATTTTTTACCGTACAAGTATAAAGTCCACTGTCAGAAGTATCAGTCTTGTGAATTTCTAAGAGGAACCCTCCCTTGTCTTCAGAGAGTTTATATTTACCTCCTTGTGTAATAGCCTGTAGAATGCAAATGATTTGCGCTTTAAAAAGTGATTTCATTTTAAGTGTTTTCTGGGAAGCTGAATTTAGAAGATAAAATATTTTAGAAGATAAAAGTAAGAGACATTTAAGAACTGGTTACCTTTCCATCTTTTGTCCAGATGACAGTTGGCTGGGGTTCTCCAGTAGCCTTAACTGCAAATTTAGCAACACTGTCTGAAGAAACAGTTGTATCGTGCAACCCAGTAACAATTACTGGTTTTGAGGAAATTGGTTCAGGAGCTTTTGGTTCAGTTTTTCTGGTTTCTGTTGACTCAGTGGTTTTCTGATCTGATTTCTTAGTTTCTGATATTTTTGATACCTTCTCATGGATACTTTTAAAGGCTTGCCCCATAAATTGGAAGTTGGTTTTAGACGTTCCACCTTCACCAGAAATCTCACAAACATATTCTCCTTGATCAGATTCAGTGAGGTTATGGATTTTGAGCTCATAGGTACCATCTGCTGAATAATGAAACTGGAAATGCCCATTTTCCTTCAGTTTCTTGCCATCTTTATACCAGGTGACCTCTTTTGCACTTAATACACTGCTTTCAACCACACAGGTCAGCTTTGCAATCTCTTTAGAAGCTTCTGCTTTCAGGAACTGAGTAATCTTTGGTGGGGCAGAGACTGGGAGGTGCTGAACTTTCTCTGTTGATGTTGGTTTTGTCTCTGTGGGTGATACGGCTTTGGGGTGAGAAGGTTCTGGAGATTTCACTCGTTTTGGAGACTTAACTGCTTCTGGGGATTTCACCCGAGGCTCTGGGGATTTGACTCTTGGTGGTGATGTCACAGCCTTTTCAGTTACCCTGGCCTTTTGAACAGTCAGAGTGAACTCTGCTTCTTGTTTCCCTTCACTGTTTTCTACCACCACGCTGTAATTGCCCTCATCGGAAGCCTGAACTGAAGAGATCTCAAAGGTTGATTTGTACTTTGTGGTGGTCACTTGGTGGCGGGCAGAAGTACTTAGCACTTGTCCTTTACGCAGCCAGGTCACAGTTGGTACCGGCTCACCATCGGTGTCACAGGAAAACCTTGCAGACTCGCCCTCGTAGACAGTCATGGACCGTGGCTTTGTTAGAATTCTTGCCGCCAAAGTCGTCTTGATCTTTCTGGTTGTGGATTTTTCTTCCAGCGACTTTTCTTCTAATGCAGCACTTTTCATTTCTGCAGATGCATAGTGTTCATATGAGGAGAGACTTTCCCTTGTCTCCGTCATCTGTGATTTCACTTCCCTAACAGACGACGAAGCTTCCATCTCAGATGTTTTCTTAAATGATGAAACAGCATACGCCTCTGTTCTTGTCAGCTCAGGGAAAACAGATCTGGGGACCTCTTCATCTCTGCGCCTGGAAGCATAGGTGGTATAATCCCCTCCTGTTACGTCCAATGTTGCATAGTCAGAAGCTTCGCCCTTGTAGTTGGTGCACACAGCCCGGTAGGTTCCACTGTCATCAATATGGCAGTCCAGAATTTCCAGGGTCAGAACTCCACTCATATTGGTGTAATGAATCTTACTGCTTTCTTGGAGTTCCACACCATTGTGGTACCATTTAACCTCAGCAGTCGGCTTAGACTGAACATTTAAAATAAAACGTGTATTTTGGCCACATGGTACCCTGTGTGAGCGCATTCTCAATGTGATTCGAGGGGCATGGTCCAGTGTGAAAGGCTGCTGACTCAAAACTTCATACTTCCTTTCTGATGTCTTCTGAGTTTTTAAAGCAGCTTTCATGGACTCATACCTGGAAAAGATATCAAATCTTGCAGACCTCTCAAATCTCGAGAGTGATCTCTCACTAGACACAGGGCTGGGGGATCGTGGGCGAGTTCTTTCTGGAGTAGGTGACCTTCTTTCTGTGTCATCTTCGTATTCCTCAGCCGGTTGTGGACGTGACCGGATCAGCTCAGACACCGGCCTCATTAACTCAATATAAGTTGGAGACAGGGAGCGCCGTCGTCTCAGTAGTCTAGATGCAGATGAGGATGATTCTCTTTGAGCACGTTTTGAGATTTCGTATTCTTCCTCAATTTCTGTTATTTCTGTCACTTCTCTTTGTCGCCTTGATTTCTTTCTAGACTTTTCCTCCTTTGACATGTAGTCAAGTTCGCTTTTGTATTCTGAGAGACGCTGGGTGGTCGTAACTGGGCGAAGCAACTCTTCATCCTCCTTCTCAGCCATGATTCTTTGCTGTTGCTTTGGCTGTCTGTACGCAGCCTGGGCATGCCGTTCCCTCAGTTCTGCATAACTTGTACTAACTTCAGCCTTCATTGGGATGTGATAGGTTGAATACCTGAAGTCTTTTCTTGTTTCCTCCACCTTGACATGAGCTTGTGGTGAAGAGTAACGTAGGCTGGAAAGCTCAAAGCGTGGAGGGCTTCGGCTTGGGGGTGAAGCTGAAAAACCTAACTCAAGCTCTTCTTCAAGACGCAGCCTCTCTTCCTCTGTTCTTTTCATTGCTAAGTAGTCATCAATGGGGAGGAGTAATTCTTCATCAGAGATGTCTCCAAGAGAACGTCTTCTAGGTCGGTAGTAAAAGTCATAATCAGGAGAAGGTGTACGCCGGCGGGCTGGTCTCACTATCTCAAGATCATCTTGGGACAGTTTAGGAATACGCCATTTAGGTCTGTATTGATCCGTAATGCGTGGAAGAGGCATCACATAGAACTGTTCCCATCTTGAGAGGCGGATGCGCTTGGGTCGTTTCTGTACAACTCTGTCAAGTTTCCCAGGCATTTCATACTGATCACGTATCTTTTTATACCACTTCATGTCAGACATGGGCACAAACTGCTTGATGCGTTGGTCTTCTTCTATGGTAGTCTGCTTGTACTTGCGTGGCTCTGGTACATCATAAGGCATCCGGAGTTTTCTCTCCTCTTTCTTTTCTTCTGTCTCAAGTCTGAATTCCCCTTTTACAGTCTTGGTGCTTACAGCCGGTTTGTAAAGGATGGCAGCTTCTCTCAGAGCCTCTTTAGCTACCTGTGTCAGTGGCACACTTTCAGTTCCAGAAAGAATTTCAGCCATTCTGAGGGTTTTGTCAATTTGTTTTTGTACATGTCGCTCATGCTCCTCTCTACTCTTGAATTCCTGTTTCTTGTACCTCAGGCGTTCCACTTGTAGGTGAGCCTGGCAGCTGGTGGACCCAGCTGTGTTAGTTGCTGTGACTCTATAATAACCTGTGTCTTCAGGCAAAGTGTCCCTGATGTGTAGAGCATAATAATCCAAGCCTTCATGGATAATTTCAATGTTAGGTCCAAGGGACAGTGGCTGACCATCTTTCTCCCATTTTAATGTTGGTGGGGGGATGCCAGACACTCTGATCTCAAAGCAGACACTTTGGCCTTCTTGGCATTCTGCATTTGCCAGTAACCTTTTGAACATGGGTCTTAAGGTACTGTCTGTTGGAGGTGGGTGTAGGGTTACCGTCAGCTTTGCTTTACAGCTGTCTTCACCGTATTTGTTCCTTGCCACAACAATATATTCAGCGTCATCATCTGTAGTGACACTGTTGATTGTTAATTGGTAAAGACCCTTGTCTGACTCAAATGTGTACTTCTTGTCATCATCACCTGGTTTGATTTTCTGACCTGATTTATACCATGTTACACGAGGCTCTGGGTGGACAGTTATAGTTACTCCAAACCGGACATTTTCACCTACATAAGCTGTCTTATTATAGAGGGGCAGGGTAAATTCTGGTGGCCTTTCCAGGAGTCTCATTGTATCTGTTCTGCGCTTAATTTTCTTCATGGTTCTACGGCAGTAATAGTCATAGACTTCTCTCACACCTTTAACAAATAGCTCTGCATAAGAACTATCTTCACCGTAGTCATTGACTACTTTGCATCGGTAGGTACCATCATCAAATTTGGTAATGTCTTTGACATAGAGGATGGCCACTCCATCTTCATAGGTGATTTCATATTTCTCACTGTTCTCCAGCTGTCGGACGCCGAAGTACCAAGTCACTTGGGTAGACTGATCATAATTTTCAATTTTGCATACATATTTGACATGTCCTCCTTCTTCACCAACTGCATGCATTATCTGCCCAGAAACTGGGCCAATTTCAATGGATGCTACTTTAACTTTAGCAACACTCACTCCCCTCTGAGATCGAATTGCACCACCACAGGAGATCCGGGCTGCTGACACAACCATGTTGAAGTCTTTCTTGATCAGGGTGTGGTAATAACGCCGGTGTTTTAATGTTCTGATAACTTTAGTACTGACTCTTTCTATCTTCTGCTTCAACCATGGGTGCTGGAGAGCCTCTGATGCTGTCATGCGAGATTTCCTCTCTTTCACTAACAACCGGTCAACAAAATCCATGGCTTCAAGGCTAATCTCTTTGAATGCTTCTTCATCGAAAATATATTCAGCATTCATGATATTCTCAATGATCTGTTGGTTAGTTTCAGCCAGGAATGGGTTGATACCACTCAATAGCACATATACCAATGTTCCAAGTGACCACATGTCTGTGGCTGTGCTGACAACATCATGCTGGTGGACTTCAGGTGCATAGTATTCTGGGGCAGTGAATAGAAGCCTGAAGTTGTCACCTGGTTTCAGCTGACGGGCTTGACCAAATTCTATTATTTTAATGATAGAGCTTCTTCTGGTTTGGTAAATGATATTTTCTGGTCTAATGTCAAAGTGTCCAATATTATGACTGTGTAAGAACTGAAGTGCTTCACAGACCTGGTGAACATAACTTATAATTTCTCTTTCATTAAGTTCAAAAGCACTTGTGTTAATGCGCTCAAATATGTCAAGTCCTGATATAAACTCAAAGATCATAACTAATTCTTCCATGCTTTCAAATGATTCATGGAGGTATAAGATGTTTCTATGCCTAGCAATATTCAGAATGGAAATTTCCTTCTTTACCAAAACCTGATCAGTCCCTTTGACTTTAACAAATTTGGCCATGTATGTCTTCTTTGAGGATGTTTCAACACAACGGTGGACAATTCCAAACTCACCACGCCCAAGATCTTCAGCAATCATATATTTCTCATAGAGTTCCTTGGTTGAAGAGTGAGATGCTTTAGTCATGGAGACTTCCCTGGTTTCATCTACCTCTTCATCATAGTTCATAGCTCTGGTCTTATCTTCTTTGGTTATGGTTGGTTCTGAAGGCTCAGAAGGCTTGCTCAGACCAAATTTATTTTCAGCTATTACCCGGAACTGGTAACTTGTTTTTCCAAATAAGTTGATCACAGTATAACGTGTTTCTCGGGCTTGTCCTACACGAAGCCATCTTTCTGCAGTAGTTGCACATTTTTCAACAATGTAGTTGGTGATTTTGCTGCCACCATCAGAGGCCGGCTCAGTCCATGTTAAGTTGACAGAATCTCGTGAGACATCACTAACTTTGACTCCTCTGGGTGGGTCAGGAACATCAGCCACATCCAGTTCAACTGTCTTCTGATCAATTCCAAATCTGTTTTTAGCACAGACCACATAGAAACCAGCATCTTTTCTCTCTACCCCATTGGGGAAAACAAGTGATGTGAAGGATCTTGTGACAATAACTTGGTAGTGGCCATTATTGTCAATGAGATCTTGTCCTTTCTGCCAGGTGATCACAGGATCTGGTTTGCCACTGAAAGGAATCTTGATGCTGACCACTTCACCTCGGAGAGCATGAACTGCTCCCATGCCTTCAAGAGTTTTAGGTAAGTGTATCTTAGCTGGAACTGTATCAGAAAAAAAATAAGAATATAATTTAGCAACACCTAACAATATCTGTTTAAGTGCAATAACCTGCACCCCCAAGTTAATAACTCATTTAGCCTCAAATTGATGATAATATATTTTTACCTTCCACTTCCAAGGAGGCAGTACCAGACACAGATCCCCCTTGGTTGGTAGCTCTGACTTGGTAAACTGTGGCATCATCATCTGTGACACTTGCAATGATGAGCTGGTGGTAGCCACCCTTAAATTCTTGAATCCTGTATTTTAATCCATCTGCAATGATTTCTTTGCCTTGTCTGTACCATTTCACGATAGGTTTTGGATGACCAGTCACTTTGCAGACCAAAGTAGCATTGCTCTGATATCTGACATTTAGATTTCTCAGTTCCTCTTTAAAGTGTGGTGCCTGAATTGGGACATCAGATTTGGGAGTGATGGGTTCTGATATTTCACTCCATTCACTTTCCCCACCTAGGTTTTCACATTTCACACGGAACTCATATTCAAGACCTTCAATAAGGTTTTTCACTGAAAAGACAGTTTCTCGAATTTCTTCTGTTGTCACAGAAATCCATTTATTCTGCTTCTTCTCGCGCTTCTCAAGGTAGTAATTTCTAATCTTTGCACCTCCATCACTGACAGGTGGCTTCCAAGCCACAACACAAGAATCTTTTGTGACAGCAGTAATAGTTGGTTTGCCAGGAGCACCTGGCTTTTCTATTAAAAAACAAAAGATTTGAGGCATGAGATGAAACAGGCAGCTTTATTAAAGCTTATTTATTTAAGAAAATAATGTTATGAGTCCAAAATTTTATTAAAAAATAGCTACTCCAGAAAAATGAAATTAGTTACTTTATACTAAGACATATCAAAAACCAAAGTTCTATTTTTAAAAAGGGGTTAGGATATATATTTCTCCTTTTAGATATGCAAACATTCAATTAAAATGAAAGAAAAGGCACTTGTACTTTATCTGAATCTTTGCTATTTCCTTTCAAAATTTCTTTCTGTTTAAAAGAATTTCATGCAAAGATGGAACTTTACCATAGGAAGATATGGAAATCAGGTTGTACTCACCAAATGGACTCTTAATAATCACAACTGAGGACACTTCTAGAGGGTCACTGATGCCAAAAGTATTCTGAGCTGAAACCCGGAAGTAATAGCCAGCATTTTCTGTGAGGTTCACAATTCTACAGGTTGTCACTGAGATGGCTGAAGACACCAATTGCCATTCAGCCCCCTCCTTGGCCTCACATTTTTCCACCACATAGTTGGTGATCCAGGAGCCTCCATCATCTGCGGGTGGTTTCCAGCTGATCACTGCAGAGTTCTTCAATAGAGCTTCGATCACAATTGGTCCTGTAGGTTTGTCTGGTTTATCTGTTGGGAGAAAATACAATTGTAGTGATTTTCATAGTGTGTTTTTGAGATTTTTTTTTCTTTAAAAATAAAAAGCCGTGAAAATACAAATAAAATACCTTGTATTTCCACATCAAGGATGGCATCAACTGTTCCGAAAACATTGCTGAGCTGGACTTTGTATTTCCCAGCATGCGTCTTACGTTGGACGTTCTTCATGACAAGATGAGTATAGTGCTCAGTGTTTTCAATAGTAATGTTTTCTGAGTTTTGCAAAAGTTTCTGACCATGGAACCAAGTCATGGCAGGTACTGGACGACCAATGTACATAACATGAAGCCGAAGTGTAGAACCCACAGCTCCGTAATATTTCTCTTTCAGTGGGTAACCAGGATGGAACTGTGGTGTTGCTTGCAGGAGAAGCTTACTGCTGGTTTCTACTTCTCCAACCTCATTGGTGGCTATGCAGGTATAAACACCTTCATCTTCCTGTTCCTCTGTCATTACTGTAAGAGTATGTGTGCGTCCATCTGAAGACATTTTGTATTTCCGGCTTTGTATGAGCTCTTTACCAAATCTGTACCATTTAATGTCAGGAAGAGGCCTTCCAACAATCTGGCATGAGAGTTGAGCAGCTTCACCCAATTTGGTGGTAACATCCTTCATTTCTTTGCGTATTCCTGGGGCCTCTCCAGCTGAACGATATGAAAGATAATATTAGGTGATTGTTACTACTCAATCTGTAATCCTTTGTCCTTGTACATCAGGAATGAATTTACCTTATTTACTAACACATACCATGATTTACATATTAGCCTAATTTTTAAAAACTCTTTGAAGTAATTTTCTTAGGATCATATGGTAAATAGGGATTCAATGAGCGCATTGTCACATTTTCTGTAGAATGACTTTTTCCCTTTATGATTGGAAGGGGATTAACAATGTATAGGCTTTTAAGGGACTATAAATTCTCTCTATATTCTGTAGTATTCTTGCCCTTACTTAGGTTCATTGAAGTGGCATACAATTGTTGACCTTTCAAATCTTGTTGGGAAATGTTTTAAAAAAGAAACCATTGCATTAGAGGGAATTGCTCAAGGAAAGTGCTCAGTTCACTGCATCTAACATCTCCTGCTGAGGTTATGTGCTTGGAATGGTTTCCTGTAGAAATTATCATATTTCCTGTGTGTGCACTTTTCTTTCTAAACACTTGCTCTCCAATAAAGCTTTCCAGGGTTCTACTTAGTATAGAGGGGGAATTAGCCTTAACTTGTTTAGTTTGTAAATCATAAGTAGAGAACTAAAGCCTACTTACATGTGAGTTTAGTCTTTATAGACATAGCAGTCCTTCGAGGTCTGCTCAGCCCAGTCTCATTCTCAGCAAAAACCCTGAATTCATATTCAGTAGCTTCCAGCAAACCCCCTATTGTGAATTGCTTGTCCTTAATACGTTCCTTACTGCTCTTCTTCCAGGCACTGTCTCCAGACTGTCTATATTCAACCCAGTATCCAAGAATTTCTTTGCCACCATCACATTCAGGTTTCTCCCACTGTAGAGTGACACTATCTTTGGATATTGAAAGAATCTCAAGTTCTCCTGGTTGGCTTGGTTTATCTGAAATATTGTAAAATAATGAAAAGGGAATCAGCTTTACTGGTGAAATAAAAGGACCAAACATGGCTTGCTTCTTTAATTTAACCCCTTCTTCTGAATTCCTTACCAAATGGATCTTTGCAAACAACTGGTTCAGAAGCAGGGCTGGTCTCACTTAGGCCAACATCATTCTGTGCAATGATGCGGAACTGATACTCAGCATCGGGAACAAGCCCCGTGACAGTATACATTGTGGTAGTGATCTGAGTCTTATTGTGTCTGACCCACTTGTCAGTGGATGTCTCTTTGCGTTCAATGTAGTAGCCTGTGACTCGAGAACCGCCATCGTCTTTGGGCCGGGACCAGGACAAGCTAACAGAACTCTTGGTTACATCGAGTACTTCCGGAGGATTGCTTGGAGGTTCTGGAGGATCTATAAATATAAGTGGAAAGCACACATCTATTAGAGTACAGTCCCAAGACTTATAAGCTGATGATTTTCATTTAAAAACAGAAAAGTGCTGAAATAATGTTTATAATTTTGTGGTTGAAAGGACACTTACTCAGTGGTGTTTTTGGTATGACTGGTTCCTCAGATTTCAAGGGTTTGCTTATGCCAAACTGGTTTTCTGCTGAAACACGGAAATGGTATTCTACATTCTCTTTAAGGCCTTTGACCACCAGAGATGTGCCTCGGACTCTGGAATCAATGGTATACCAGGCGGCTTTAGGCACTTCTCGTCTCTCGAGGATGTAACCTAAGATGTCAGCACCACCATCATCAGCAGGAGGTCTCCAGCTGACCCTCACAGAGCGGGCTTGGATGTCATCATATTCCAGTGGCCCTTCTGGACTGTTGGGACTTCCTATCACCCTGACCTTGATGTAGACAGCCTTCTTGCCACATTTATTTTCCAGAACCAGGTCGTAAGTGCCAGAATCACCCCTGTCTGCTTCTTTGATCACAAGCTCAGTATGTGTTTCAGATGTTGCAATCATGGCACGCTTACTAATATCCTGGCCTTCCTTGGTCCATTTACATATTGGGAATGGTTTTCCTTTGATTGGTATGGTAAGTCTGATGACTCCACCTTGCCTTACGAAGATACCTTCCTGGTATCTTTCATCAAGTTCATAATCAGGATATTCTGGAAAAAAGGGTAGGGTTTCAATTTAGCATTTGGCGTAGGGGGAGTAAGAAATAAGTCTATGGCAATTATTGCAGAAAGTAAATGATCATATGTCTCACCAAGCATTTCAGTGACTTTGACTGTTCCTGGTACCTCAGCAGGCTCGCCAGGTCCACCAGCATTACAAGCTAGGATGCGGAACCTGTATTCTGCACCCTGAGGTAGGTGTGTTAGAGTATACTCTCGAATCTTGGTTGGAGTGGTGTTACACTTGGTCCATTCATGTTGATCTACTTTTTGCATTTCAATCAAGTAGCCTGTGACTTTAGATCCTCCTTCATCTTCTGGAATGCTCCAGGCCAGGGAGACTGATGTCCTTGTTGTATCAGTAACTCTTGGGTTTTGTGGCTTTCCTGGAGGAGCTGGGAATAAGAATAAGACAATATACTGGTTAAAGTTGCCACAAAGTTGAAAATTAGCTGTGCCACCTAACAAATTCAATGAGTTGTTGAAACAGGGACTGTTAACATTAGCCTGTTTTTGTGTCTTGTGAAAATTTTATTCATGGCCGGGTATGGTGGCTCGTGCCTGTAATCACAGCACTTTGGGAGGCCGAGGTAGGCAGGTACTTGAGGTCAGGAGTTCAAGACCAGCCTGGCCAACATGGTGAAACCCCGTCTCTACTAAAAATATAAAAATTAGCCATGTGTGGTGGCAGACATCTGTAATCCCAGCTACTCAGAAGGCTGAGGCAGAAGAATTGCTTGAACCTGGGAGGCAGAGGTTGCAGTAAGCCAAGATCATGCCACTGCACTCCATCTTGGGCGACAGAGTGAGACTCCGTCTCAAAAAAAAAAAAAGAAAAAGAAAATTTAGTTAAAAATACTTAACATTTTTTCACTTTCCTTTCTCTTAAATGTGCTTCATTTTTAATCACTATTATTATCTTACATTTATCAGCGGTTTTTAAAATGCTTCCAGAAATATTAACTTGTTTTAAAATGTTAAGTGTGATAGAAAACATATATTATGAATCTTATCTTAAAGAGGTGGAAATTGACTCCAGAGAAGAATATTAAAAATTATTTGCCAGAAATTGCTAGCAGCTGGGGTTGGGGAGGGACTGATTACAAATTGACACAAGGGAACTTTACGGGGTAATAAAAATATTCTACATTTTGATTGTGGTGGTGATGACAAAACAGTACATTTTTCAAAAGTCATAGAATTACATACTTCAAAAAGGTGAATTTTCCCACATATAAATTATAACTCAATAAACTTGACTGATACAAAATGTACTTACCAATTGGATCCATGGCAACGATGGGTTTGGAAGGACGACTTGGTTTTCCAGACCCTCTTGCATTAATGGCTGTGACACGGTGTTCATATTCTAAGCCTTCAATAAGGCCAGTGGAGCGGTACCGTGTCATTGTCACAGGTACTTTATTTGCACGGACCCATCGATCTGCTCTCACTTCTTTGCGCTCCACAATGTATCCAGTCACTTGGGAGCCACCGTCATCCTCTGGTGGGTACCAAGTAAGTGTCATACCATCACGGGAGACATCAAATATCTGTAATGTTTCTGGGGGTCCAGGAATACCTGTGACAAGACAGAGGTTAACAGGATATGGCAATATGGATAAATTGAAACAATGACTCATATATTTGTGTATGCCTTAGGTTTTGGTTGGTATTTTAAAAGATATATGAGACACATGACTTTTTTTCCAATAGTTTCACTTTTGTACTATTTGTAAATTTTAATTTAAATCATTTAATTATTTTTATTAAAAAATTTTGACTTTTATTTTAGGCTCAGGGGTACATGTGCAGGTTTGTTACATGGGTATATTGGGTGATGCTGAGGTTTAATTTTGTACTTTCCTTGCTGTTCCTCATTTTCTTCAATTCTACATTTATTAAGTATGGACTGTGTATTTTTTTTCTCACTATAACATTGCCAGTCCTCCTTCCTTTCCTCTCTTCCTCCTACCCTTCTCTCTTTTCTTCCTTCCATTCCTTTCTTCCTAACTCCCTCCTCTTTTCTTTCATAAGAGTGAAGATTTAAAAAAAAATCAAGCCTAAGTGTGTTGAAAACCTTTGAGAAAAGGAGGTTTAGAAACCTTAGAAAGACCACAGGGTTAATTTTGTGACCTATTTTTATTTACATTAGGGCATATTAAAAACAAATTCTTTTTTGTTAACATTTAGAATCAGAGGTGGAGAGAGTGGCGGAAGGGTCTGTGGACTTACGGATGCTGCTGCGACACTCTATGACCTCAGACTGCAAGTAAGAGCCAATCCCGAAGCGGTTTGTTGCAGCCACACGGAACACATACTCATTTCCTTCAGTGAGTCTGGTAAACTTAAACGTGGACCTAGTCACTGATTCAGAAACGGGCAGCCATCCTGGACGATGAGCATCACGTTGTTCTACCACATAACCACTCAATGGAGCACCACCATCCAATTCAGGTGGTTCCCAGGAAATGGTAATTGATGTAGCATCAATTTCATCAATCCTAATAGGTCCTGTTGGTGGACCAGGCTTGTCTATGAAAGAGAAGAAATATAAGAAATTAATTTTTACTTCAAATCAAAATTGGGTGACTGAACTTGCTTGTGTCTTTGTCACACATCCTTACCAAGAATGATAACTTTAATGGTTTCTGAAGTAGTTCCAGTAACATTCTTCAGTTCAAGTGTATATTCTCCAGTATCTCTGATAGTGGTTTCACGGATGGTTAATTTAGCTACTTTAGTGTGAGTTTCAACTGTGACACGCTCTGATTCTCTCAGTTTAGAACCAGCAAAGAACCAGGAAGCAGCAGGAGGTGGACGGCCAGCAATAGGTATCACCAGCTCTACTGGTCTGCCAGCTGGGACATGGGTAGTCTTCTGAGGCATTGTAGAAAGATCGATTGTTGGCAACACTGTGGGAAAGAAATCAGGTATTTATTCTGAAGCATTATTTTTATGGTAAATTGTTACGAATTCTGAATTTTCATTTTACTTTACTATTATTATTATTTGGCTATTTGGTACGTACCTCTGAGGTCTTGTACAGTCACGGCTGTGACAATCTCTCTTGCTTCTGACACACCTTTCTCATTTTGTGCCCTCACTCTAAATAAGTATTGTTCACCTTCATTTAAGGAAGTAACAGTGTGCTCTAGGACTGTGGGTTTTAAGGTGACAACCTTCATCCATCTCTCTGTGCCAGCTTTGCAGGCCTCGAGAACATATCCAGTGAGTCGGCTACCACCGTCATAGAGTGGTTTTTCCCAGGCAAGGGTAACAGTGGATTTGGTGACATCGACCACTTCTAGCTTTGTAGGCACCAAAGGCACTTCTGAGACCAGTACTGCATCAGATGTTTCACAGGGTTCACCAATGCCATAAATATTTTCTGGCAGCACTCGGAAATAGTACATGGTTCCTTCTACAAGTCCAGAAATTCTGTAAAGTGTCTTGCTGCATTTGGTAGTTACTGTTTTGAATGCTCTCATGGCAGCTTCACGTTTCTCAACGATGTAATTGTTGACTGGAGCTCCACCATCAATCGTGGGAATTTCCCAAGTTATAGTCACAGAATCTCTTGATACTTCCTTAACTTTCACTGAAGGACAAGGACCAGGAGTATCTGAAAAACAGAATGAAAGATTAATATTTCCTATTTGCCTGATAGCTTTTTTTTTTCCTTGGGGAAATATAATCAACATAGTTCCTCTCTAGAGAGGTGGTCAATCATAGGTCAGGCTGTGTTGTTTTTAGAGGATCTACTCATTGTATAGCCAATTTTAAGTAAAAAAATGCTTACCATAGACTTTAACAAGGACTGTTGCTGATTTCTTGCCAGATTGGTTTTCAGCTTCAATTGTGTATTTTCCAGCATCATACCGATTAACTTTGTCCACTATTAGTAGTGAGTAGCTCTCAGTGGTGTCAATAATTGCCCGACTTGCAAGGTCAATGCCCTGCTTGCTCCACGTGATGACAGGAGGTGGTCTTCCAGATACAGACACCATCAAGCGCAAGGAGGCCCCAGCCCTGATGGTCACAGTCTTCTTTAGATCATCTGCAAGCTCGAGATCTGGTATTTCTGGAAATTTAATGACAAAATTTAATTCATGGACAGGTGTGAGAAGAAAATAATTCACCTAAAAGCTTCTATGATATATACCTATTCTTTCCACAGGCTCAATTTCAGCAATCGATTCACTGTATTCGCTCATACCCTTCACGTTCACGGCAGCAACTCTGAAGGAATATTTCTGACCCATTTTAAGGTCTGGCACAGTGAATTCAGTATTTCTTATTGTGGCTTTGGTATGCACTCGGTACCACTGATCAGTGTCCTTCTCTTGCATTTCCAGAACATATCCTGTGATGTCAGCACCACCATCATACATGGGTTTGGTCCATGCCAAACTAATGCTGTGTTTGGTGGTATCCACAACTCTTGGAGCAGAAGGTGGTCCAGGGGTATCTATGGAATTTAAAAAGTGAGATGCAGATATTAGGCAAATAAGGAAATGTTGAGATTTGTATTTTTTGTTTTCAAGACTCACAAAGGCATTATTGCTCTTTGTCCACTCTTGCCAAGATAATCTTTATTAACTAGGCTCCTGATATTGTAGGACAGCACTGCATGCCACATTATAATTTAATATTATTATCTTCATAATTAAATTGCTTTAGGAAAATGAATATTTCTTCCCCACTGCTTTGGCTAGCTTCACTGTGTATTCTCCATTAACTAAGCTCATTACTTAAAGTACCCATTCTTAGGGACTTTTCTTTAGTTGCTTATCTTTCACTGGGTTAGTATCACTTGCCACCAATACATTTTTAATGAATACAGGAATTGGTTTCCTCAATATAGGGAAAAGAAAGGGAGATCAGATTGTTACTGTGTCTGTGTAGAAAGGGAAGACATAAGAAACCCCATTTTGACCTGTATCCTGAACAATTGCTTTGCCCTGAGATGCTGTTAATCTGTAACTTTGCCCCAACCTTGAGCTCACAGAAACAAGGGTTGTATGGAATCAAGGTTAAAGGGATCTAGGGCTGTGCAGGATGTGCTTTGTTAACAAAATGTTTACAGGCAGTGTGCTTGGTAAAAGTCATCGCCATTCTCCAGTCTCGATAAACCAGGGGCACAATGCATTGTGGAAAGCGGCAGGGACCTCTGCCCTGGAAAGCCGGGTATTGTCCAAGGTTTCTCCCCATGTGATAGTCTGAAATATGGCCTCGTGGGATGGGAAAGATTTGACCATCTCCCAGCCCAACACCCGTGAAGGGTCTGTGCTGAGGAGGATTAGTAAAAGAGGAAGGCCTCTTGCAGTTGAGATAGAGGAAACCACTGTCTCCTGCTTGCCCCTGGGAACCAAATGTCTTGGTATAAAACCCGGTTGTACATTTGTTCACTTCTGAGATAGGAGAAAAACCACCCTATAGCGGGAGGCGAGACATGTTGGCAGCAGTGCTGCTTTGTTATTCTTTACTCCACTGAGATGTTTGGGTGGAGAAAAACAAATCTGGCCTACGTGCACATCCAGGCATAGTACCTCCCCTTGAACTTAATTATGACATAGATTCTTTTGCTCACATGTTTTTTTGCTGACCTTCTCCTTGTTACCACCCTGCTCTCCTACCGCATTCCTCTTGCTTAGATAGTGAAAAATAATAATCAGTAAAAACTGAGGGAACTCAGAGACCGGTGCCGGTGCAGGTCCTCCGTATGCTGAGCGCCGGTCACCTGGGCCCACTTTTCTTTCTCTATAATTTGTCTCTGTGTCTTATTTCTTTTCTCAGTCTCTTGTCCCGCCTGATGAGAAATACCCATAGGTGTGGAGGGGCTGGCCACCTTCATCTCATCTTCCCCAATTCAGTCCCAGTGACTATTCCTTTATAGTTCTTGGACTGAGACTCTGTAAAAGGATTTGCCACTTACTTTTGAAGCTCTTGTGACAATTATTTTGTCAGTAACTTATGAAACCACTGGAAACTGTATGTTCCCGCTAAACCTCTTCTTAAAAGGAGTTTTGCCATTTTTCTTTTCAGTTGTTACAGTACAATGCATTTTTCTCTAAGGAAAATTTATAAAATAGATTCTTTTCATATTGATAGTAGAATATTTTTCCATTAATTGGAAAATGCTGTAACAATTTTTAGCAATTCTAATTGCTAACTTAACAGATGTAGTAGTTAAAATGTTCTCTGACTTAAGCTATATTTATGATCATGTGAATAAGCATATGCTTTTCTAGACCATAAATTCTACAAATTCTTAGAATTTGTATGTTGGAAAATTATCTGTCATATAGCTTTGAGGAACATTGTATTTATGTATGATTCTTGGAGCTCACATGATGGTTCTCTGCATGAGATGAAGTTGGAAGCTTCGCTGGGCTCACTGTTACCAGCCGCGTTCACTGCAGTCACTCGGAACTGGTAATCACAACCCTCCATCAGGCTCGTCACCTTCAGCCTGGTATCATATACGACGTAGTCTTTGTTGACACGTGTCCAGCGCAGGCTCTTCTTCTCACGTTTGTCTACTAGGTAGTTGCTGATTTCATTGCCACCATCAGATTCAGGTTTTGTCCACTGAATGATGATATGCTCTTTGCCAGTCCCAACTTCTTCAGGTATGCCGGGTGGTGATGGAATAGCTGTTTATGAAAACAAGGATGATCAGAATTGCACAAAATTACTATCGATAAGACTGCCCTTCTCCCACCTCCCCCTGATTCTATTACATTTCAACTGTCAAATTGTTTAAAAGTGTTAATACTCACTGAATGAGTTTCTGGCTACAACTGGCTCTGATTCAACAGGCACACCAGGGCCATATTTGTTTACTGCCCTCACTCGGAAAATGTACTCATTGTTCTTGATGAGCCTGGTAACGACAAAGGATAGGGTTGGGCATTCGCCTTCAACAATCACCCAGTTGAGCCTGCTAGTCTCGCGTCTTTCCACGATGTAGTGAGTGATTTCTGCTCCTCCGTCTTCCTGAGGAAGGCTCCAGGCTAAAGTGCACTTCTCCTCTGTTACTCTGCTGACGGTGAGCTTTCCACATGGGCCAGGGGAATCTGAAACAGGTGTAATGACAAGCCATGATGAAGATCATTCTTTCTGCCCACATTAGAAAATGCTATATAAATGTGAGAACATTTGACATGCTTACCAAGCACTTTGACCATGACAGACACGGCCTTGGTCCCGCTGGCGTTTTTCACTGTTAAAGTGTATTTTCCAGTGTCACTCCTGTCACAGAACTTGATCACAGCAGTTGCTCGTTTGCCAGTATACTGCAAAGAGACTTTTTCACAGAGATCTAGCTCCTTGTCTCCTTTGGTCCAGATAATTTTGGGTTCTGGTTTGCCCCCAACTGCAGCATCCAGAACAAGATCAGAACCTGCTCTGATGGTAACCAGATCACCCTGTAATCGGGCATCCAGTTCGGCTTTGGGTGGAGCTGTCAGTAGGCAAAACAGGTATGAATGAATATCTGAGAGTTTATTTTCACATAAATTGTGATAATTTTAAAAAGGAGAATGTTGACTATTTCCTACCGTATTCATCTCGGCAAGTGACAGGGCCTGTAGATTCAGACCCTTTGCTAATTACGCCTGCTGCATTCTTGGCTAACACACGGAACTCATAAGTGTCTCCTTCACTGAGAGCAGTCACGGTGAAGAAATTGTCAGATACAATGGTATAGTTGCACTTCAGCCAGCGACCATCTCCTACCTCACTGACTGGCTTACGCTCTATGATGTAGCCCACAACCTTGCTGCCTCCATCATACACTGGGGCAGACCAAATCAGTGATACTGTTGATCTTGTGACATCTGTCACCTCTGGTCTGCCTGGTGCATCTAGAAGGGATGCAAAAATAAGGTTAAAATATACCACTCTGAGTTCTACTAGAATCAGTAATAATAAACAAATATGCCCTTAAATTGTGATACATACCAACTGGGTTTTGAGCCATTATAGGTCTTGAAGCTTCGCTGGCCTTGCTAACACCTGCAGCGTTGAGTGCATAAGTTCTGAACTGATATTCCAGTCCTTCTACTAAACCAGTTACTTTGTAGTTGCACTCTAAGCATGGCACTTTGTTTTCTTTCACCCAAAGAATTGTGTTACGTTCTTTCTTCTCAACCCAGTAGCCAATGATTTTACTGCCACCATCGTGGTATGGTTCTTCCCAACGAATAGACATGGCATTGGCAGACACATAGTAGACCTCAGGTCTGGTAGGAGCACTTGGTGGGACTAAATATAAACAAAGGTATTAAGTATGAATACAATTTTATAAAACTCAGGGGAAACATTTAATAACAGAGACTTTGAAATAGGATTTTTATTTTTCTTACCAAATGGATGTTCAGCAACTATTGGTGCTGATTCTAGAGGTTTGCTGACACCAAATCTGTTCTCTGAACTGACACGGAAAGAATATTCCATGTATTTTGTGAGATGAGTGACTTTAATTTGAGTGCGCTTGACACTGGAATTGACAAGATGCCAAGCTGTTGTACCCGATTCACGCTTTTCAACTATGTAATTAGTAATTTCAGTGCCTCCATCATCTTTAGGTTCTCCCCATGACAGCACACACGATTCAGCCGAGACAGATGAGACCTCAATGGGGCCGGTTACTGGACCTGGCCTTCCAATGACCACAACTGTGACGGTAAATGTTTTAACACCAGCTGTATTTTCCAGGGTCAAGAAGTATCTTCCAGAGTCACCTCTCATGCTCTCCTTTACAGTCAGGGTGGTCCTGTCTTTTGTTGTTGTAATGCTCACTCGATCCGTCTCTTTAAGTCTCATTTCTTCCAGTTTCCATGTTACTTTGGGGGCGGGACGACCACTGATTGGTACGTCAATGGTAAATGGGCTTCCTGCTTTGCAAGTTATAAGCTGATTGGTAATTCCAGTGAGGTCAGCAGTGGGCTCGATTTGAGGCTCCTTAATGATGACAGAAGAGAAGGCTTCCCTGGGTTCACTGTAGCCAGCATCATTCTTAGCCTTCACACGGAATTCATATTCAGTGTTCTCAACAAGACGCTCTACTGTGAATGTCAGCTGTTTGGTGTGACCAGCTTCAACCCAGAAGTCAGATCCCTTTTGTCTCATTTCAAGCAGGTAGCCAGTGATCCGGCTGCCTCCATCATGCTCAGGTTTAAGCCAAGCTAAGACTGCAGAGGATTTGCTAGTATCAACAACATCAAGTCTTCTAGGTGGAGCAGGCTGTTCTGTGGCTACAATTGGTTCTGGCATTTCATAGGGCTCACCAACACCATACTCATTTACTGCAGAAACACGGAAATAGTATGGAACACCTTCTGCCAGGTCACCGACCTTGAGGATCTGACGAGTGCATTTTTCACTGATAACCTGCCAACTACGGCGACTTGCCTCTCGTTTCTCTACCACATAGTGATGGATTCGGGCACCACCATCAAGAAGAGGGGCATCCCACATCAATGTAGCCGATCCCCGGGTCACATCTTTGAAGGTAATTGGGCCAGGTGGGCCTGGAGTGTCTAGCACTTTTACAGTGAATGTGATTGACTTACTACCACTGTTGTTTTCCACAGTAAGGGTATATTTCCCTGCATCATTCCTGTTGCAGTTTTCCACAGTGAGGGTGCTGAAGGAGTCTGTTGTATGGATATCAGCCCGAAGGCTAAGGTTAGAGTCTGGTTTGCTCCACACAGCTGTAGGAGTAGGTCTACCTTGGTAGGCAATGAAGAGGCGAATACTGGCCCCAGCTCTAACAACATGAGTCTGTTTGAAGTTTGCATCTATGTCTAACTCAGGAGCTGTTAACCGGTCAACTGCTTTAATTGTGCCGGTCACTTCACAGCTGTCTCCTTTTCCAGCACCATTGATAGCACTAACTCGGAATTTGTATTCTTCACCTGCTTGTAGATCAGTGACTGTATATCTTGTTTTCACACATGCCTCTGTATTCACCTTGTGCCAGTCTCCTAAGTCGGCCTTGCACATTTCAATAATGTACCCAATTATTTCCATGCCACCATCAAATACTGGTTTGGACCATTCTAAGCTCACAGTTGTCTTTGATGTGTCTGTTACTTTGACCACTGCAGGAGGACCTGGTGGGTTGACGGGTTCTCTACATTTAATGAGTCTTGAGATGCCACTTGCAGGTCCGACTCCTGCAGCATTTTCAGCCATGACGTGGAATTCATACTCATTGCCTTCTGTCAGACCGGTGACTTTGAATCTTGTTTCAGAGATTGGTCGTTTACTGATCACTTTTACCCATCTTGTGCTTTTCTTTTCTCTTCTTTCAAGGATATACTGTTGAATTTCACTGCCACCATCTGATTCTGGCCTTGCCCATGTCAGGGTAATGCTGTTGCCTGTTATGTTGCTAGGTTCTGGAGTGCCAGGGGCATCAGGAACAGCTGTAAAACAAAAACAAAACCCCAAATCAATTAGATACATTTGCTTGGAAGGTTGATCTTTTGACATAGTACCACTTAGCAAAAATGCAAACTTACTGTATTGTATTTGAGCAACCACTGGATCAGAATCAAGTGGCCTGCCAACACCAAACTTGTTAACTGCAGAAACACGGAATTGGTATTCATTGCCGTTTATTAGTTTAATGGCAGTGTAACTTTGGGCTTCACATTTATCCTCAATTAGTGCCCAAGCAAGTCTGCTGGTTTCCCGTTTTTCAATGATGTAGTGGGTTATGGGAGCACAACCGTCATTGAGTGGAGCATCCCACCACAGAGTCATCTTCTCCCCAGTAATATTGGTGAATCTTATTGGCCCAACTACTTTTCCTGGTGTATCTGTAAGAAAAAGTTTCTAGAGTTAGTTTCTTTTTCCTTGTCCATTAAAACACAACTAGGCATGTCTCTAATCCAAGTTCATAAATTGTAACATTAAGAAGCTATTTTAAAAGTACCTTGTACTTTCACTTTAATTTCTGCTTTTGCAGAACCAGATGCATTTTTGGCTTCCACTGTATATATACCACGATGGTCCCGAGTAGCATCTCTAACAAATAGGCTGGTGGATCCAAGGACATCGGTTATTTCCATATTCATCCTCTTTTCGATTTCCACTCCGTCTTTGAACCAAGTTACTCGAGGCACTGGTCTTCCTTGTACCAAAGCTTTAATTCTAAGGCTCTCTCCAGACTTAATAATGAGACCATCGAAGTACTCAGGGCCAAACTCTACTATTGGTGGAACTATAAAAGAAAGAGAAATACTATGTATTAGTTTGGCTTAATAAAAACAAAATAAATATATATTTTTCAGTAGTGCCATATCACAAGGCCTGGAAGAGTAATGACTTGTACTGTGCTACCAAAGGCTATTTTGAAAGTAGGATTGATAATTGAGAATTTGGACTATGGGGTTAGATATTTGCCTATTATTATTCCCTTTGCAATGCCTGTCATATTTTTAATTTTGCATTGCTGTTTGTAAAAAGAAAAGTGAAACATTTACAGATCATTTACTTCCTAATACTGCTGCACAAACAAGTTCTTTTAAGAGGCCATTAGCTGCATTCAAACAAGGGGATGATTGTATTGTTGGATGTATGTTGTCTTTTAATAACTTCAGCAAAGATGGACAGTTATCCTCGAGAACCTTTTTTCTTTATTTACTGTAAGTGGCAAAAATTACAAAGCTAAAAACTCATTCCAACTTTCTGCATGCTCTTTACGTGGGAATGGAGTGAAATAACAGACATGGTAAAAATAATTGATGCCAATTACTTTTTTCTCTTTTCATCTGAAAGGTAGAAAGACATAATTCATTCACTTAGCAACCTTGGGTAATTTGTTTCTGTTCCCATTTTACAGGCCAGAGGCCAAATGTGTTTTTTAAAAATGTGAATGCGCTTAGTCTCATTGGAAATAAGTTGTAAATGCTTACCATTTTCATCTCTTGTCATAATAATGCCAGAAGACTGTGAGGGCGGGCTTATAGTTCCAACAGCATTTCTTGCAATTATTCTGAACTCATAGCGATCCCCAGGACTGAGTCCTGTAACTGTGTACTGACATTCACTGACGTCAGTAAAGTTGCATCTCACCCAGCGTTCATTTCCTTGCCGTTTCTCAATGCTATAGGCCACAATCTTACTGCCTCCATCACGCAATGGTGGGTTCCATTTAAGTGTGATGGTTTCCCGGGTGACATCAATGTAGTCAGGAGTGCCAGGTGGGTCTAAAATATTATAAGGAAGGTAAATGCATCATTACATTTGTAATCAGGTCTTAATCATCCATGGAGGAAAAATAAAATTATTCAATAATTTTAATAAATAAAATTTTTATAATAAATAATTTATTCAATCTCCCAAACTCATTTTGGTCATTAATTTCAACTTTCCATTTCACAGTCTTTAAAATAACTTCAAATTAGTTTATTAGACTGATTTAAAATCATTCCTCTTGCTTTACATCACCAGTTCTCTAGTGACAAGAAGATATGTAAGAAGGTGATACAGAGAAGAAAAGCATTCTTTGATATATTTGTTTCTAATATGTTCAATTGCTAAACTAAATGTATTTGAATAATAATCACTTACCTACTGGAGAAACAGCTAAGGTAAATTTGCTTGGGTCACTAGGTGAGCTTAGGCCAGCAGAATTTTCAGCATATACACGGAATTGGTAATCCAGACCTTCCACCAGTCCAGTAGCTCTATATTCTCTTCCAGAGATTGGTGATGTATTAACTTTTTGCCAGAGGATGCTATTTCTTTCTTTCTTTTCAACGTGGAATCCAGTAACTTCTGAACCACCATCATAAACTGGAGCATCCCAAGTTAGTGACATGCCATCAGAAGTCACATTGTATATAACTGGCTTTCCTGGGGGACCAGGAATCCTGAACTGGTGTTTTGCCACAATAATGTTTGAGACAAGTGGTTGGCTGACTCCATATCTGTTTTCTGCCCTCACTCTAAACTGGTATTCAGCGTCTTTGACTAGATTAGGAACTTTGAAAGTCGTCCTGGCAACACTTGAACACACCATCTTCCAATTCGTTTGTGAAGTTTCCCGCTTCTCGATGCTGTAACAAGTAATTTCTCCTCCTCCATCATCTTCAGGTACATCCCATGACAGGATGACACTATCAGCCTTGATTTCATCAAATCGAATGGGTCCTTTGGGCTTTGATGGTGGGCCAAGGGTGATGACTGTAATGGGGACTGCATTTCTACACACTGCATTATCAAGAATAACAGTGTATTTTCCTCCATGCTCCTTCTTGGCATTCTTAATACTCAGAGTAATTTTGTTTTCGGTTTTACTGAAACGAACAAATTCACTTTCTTTCAGTGGCAAGCCATCTTTCAGCCAACTGATGGATGGTTTGGGCTTTCCTTTATAAGGTAATTCAAGGTGCACATTGTGCCCAATTCTCACAGTGACTTGTGCCCCAGGGATATCTGACAGGTCAACTTCAGGCGTAATAATAAGTTCTTTCACTGTAATTGGCCCAATAGTGACAGGATCACTCAGTCCTTTCTCATTTTTGGCAAACACTCTGAACTCCAGGACTGACTGCTCCTTAAGTTGGCTAACCTCAATTTCACATGTCTTACTTATGCCAGCGTGGGACCATGTCTGTTCACCTTTACCTTTCCTTTCTACAACATATTCTGTGATGACGCTACCACCATCAAAGTCAGGTTTGGTCCAGCTAAGGATGACAGATGTCTTTGTTGAGTCTTTCATTGAGAGATCACGTATAGGAGCTGGTACTTCAGCAGCCTTCACTGGCTCCGTAGTTTCACAGGGTTCCCCAATTCCAATTTCATTTTCTGCAAGAACTCTGAAGAAGAATGGAGTCTTCTCTGACAACTCTGTTAGCTTGAAGGATGTGCTAGAACATTTGTGTGACACGACAGACCATGTTCTCTTGGTGGCATCTCTCTTTTCAATTATGTAATTAATTATTGGAGATCCTCCATCGATGAGAGGCGGATCCCAGAGCAAAGTGACTGTGCCTCGAGAAACATGTTTAACCTGTAGTTTCTGGCAGGCAGCTGGTGTGTCAAGCACTTTAACACTCACAGTTGAAGACTTAGGTTCACCAACTCCGTTTTCTATTGTGAGAATATATTTTCCTGTATCATTGCGAGTAACTTGAGGAATGGTGAGTAATGAAGATGAGTCAGTGTTTTCAATGCTGTATCTGGCATCACTGCCAAGATTCTTCTCATCTTTTCTCCATGTGACAGTAGGTGGAGGTCTACCTTTAAAGGGAATCAACACTTGTACATCTTCACCAGCTTTGGCAATAACAGAAGTTCTGAGAGCCACATCCAGGTCAATCTCTGGTGCCTCTGTAGGCATAAAATGGATATATACAGTGAATTTTAAAAGTAAAAAACAAGTGATTTCCTGGAAGTATGCTTATAAAAAAACATAATCACACCAGTAGGTACATACCAAGTATATCTTTAGCTTGTACAGGTTCAGTCATTTCTATAGGTTCTCCTTGTCCAGCACAGTTTACAGCAGATACCCGGAAGTAGTAATTGACTCCAGGTTTCAGGTTGGATACCACATATTCTGTAGTTCTGACCTCTCCTTTGGTAGAGACAACAGTCCATTCCTCTTCCTCTCCTTGTCTCATCTCAACAACATACCCAGTAACAGCACTGCCCCCATCATAGACAGGCTTACTCCAGCCAAGGGTAATGGATGACTTGGTTGAATCTGCAATTCTTATCTTAGCAGGTGGACCTGGAGGATCTGGAATGGCCATTCACAATAAAATAATTACACAATCATGTATAATTTAGTCACACAGGCGAATTTAGAAGACACAGGTGAAGATGCTGCAGGTACGAGCACTTACCAATAGGATCAGCAGCTTTGTAGAATTCAGATGGTTCAGAAAATGGACCTTGTCCAGCAGCGTTTACAGCACAAACTCTGTATTGATAGTCACTGTTTTCTGTGAGTCCTGTTACTTTTTGTCTGGTGTCACGGATAGTCTCTTTTAGTACTTTAAACCATCCTAGACTCTTCTTATCTCGTTTTTCAAGGAAATAGCCACTTATATCACTACCACCATCTGCAATTGGCCTGCTCCATACAACAGTCATCGAATTCTTGGTAATCTTTGTCACTTCTGGTATGCCTGGTGGCCCAGGTGTGACTATTTAGAAAGGAAAGGAAAACAAGGTACAAGAATCAACATTACTGATAAATTGTACCTTTGATGTTCACATTCTTTCCAAGAATATTAATTTTATTTTTTATATTTTTCACCTTGTGAAAAGGATGTTAATGAGACAGGTGTTATACAAAAGAAAATTAAAGCATATGCAGAGGTTAGCACAGTTTGTTTTTAAATTTTTCACATTTCAGTTTTCTAATGAAATCATGTCTCACCAAATGCATTCTTGGCTACAACGGAATCAGATTCCAGTGGCTCGCCAATTCCATATTTGTTGACGGCTCGGACCCGGAAGATATATTCATTTCCTTTGATAATTTTGGTGGTTGTAATGATGCACTCTTCCAAATGTTCAGACACCATAGACCACACAACGCGGCTTGTCTCACGCTTTTCCACAATGTAGTGAGTGATTTTTGCACCACCATCATCAGCTGGAGGCCGCCAGAGAATGGTGATCTTTTCAGCAGTTACAGTCTTAAATTCAATTGGTCCACCAGGTGGGCCTGGTTTGTCTATCAATGAAAGGACAAAACACAATGTTAGTACTGTTTAAAAGCCTACTTACTCAAAATTACTAAGCTTTAGGCAAATGTAATATGACAGTGGTCTGTATTCAGCGCCTACCAAGGATCTGTACTCTGATGGTGGCTGAGGCTGAGCCCATGGCATTCCTTAGTTTTAATTCATAGCATCCACTATTAAGGCGATCGGCATCTTTGATGAGTATAGATGCGAGGTCCGTGGTATTTTCGACACAAACCAGTGCATTGGTTTGTAATTCTTTATCATCTTTATACCACTCAATTGTAGGCGCAGGTTTCCCAGAAATGCCAGCTCTGAGCCTCACAGATGTACCTGCTCTGTATTTGACAACTTCTGTATATTCTAGAGGCAAATCAATTACAGGACCACCTGCAAGAAAAACAGATGAGAAATATTTAAAATATTATAAGGATGGAAAAAAATAGTTGCACCAACCTTAAAGTAAGGTCATTGGCTGTTATTAAATTATACACACACCCCGTCATTATAATTCTATGCAATTATTATTTAAAAGTTAAAAATTTATAGGCCACTCTTCTATCTCAGATGGGGTAGAAAGACTGTGAGTTGTGCAGGGATTTAAGCACCTTTTACATGTGTTTTAAAGTCCATTAGTTGCTTTATTCTAGTGATGAAATGGGATATGGTAGTGAGAACATCATGGAAGAAGCTGTTAAACATTTTCTTTCACTTTAGCTTTTTTTTCCTTTTCTTCTAAGCACTTCCTATTCTTTTTCTTTTTCCTTCCCAGTTCACTGATATCCAAGTGTGGATGATTCATGTCAGACCCCTAAAGTCTGAATTCTCTACCCACAGAACTACATAATCACTGGACAGATTTTCTGCCATGTTGTTTGGAATTATCAAGAAAGAGAACTAAATTTGACTTGCTTCATACTCTCATAAACACTGATGCAGTATCCACAAAGCCTGATTCATAAATAAAGAATAGCCCTGAGATTCTCAGCATGAAGATGGGAGTGGATACTTTTGCCCAGACACTATAGTGGCTCAATTTTCTCTTAGCAATTGGAGATCTTTTAGGAAAAGTGTCATAGGATACCTGACTCTCATGACATTTTAATTTTCAGAACATTGTTGAGTTGAATGTGCCACTTGTTTTCCAGAATGGTGAAGAATATGCATTTTGGACTAACCATGATAGAGAGGGCTCTGAAGTCTGTCTGTTTGAATTCCCACTCCATCCCTAACAGGGAAGTTACAGAAGCACTCTCAGCCTCGTTTTCCCTTCTATAAGATGGCTAATATGAGGGCTATGAGAACTAAGGGAAAGAATTCATGAAAATTAATAAATGTTAGCTGCTGCTAATACTATCATCATCAAAGTCTGTGTTTAGGCCAGGTGTGGTGGCTCACACCTGTAATCCCAACACTTTGGGAGGCCGAGGTGGGTGGAGTACCTTAAGTCAGGAGGTTGAGACCAGCCTGGCCAACATGGTGAAACTCCGTCCCTATTAAAAATACAAAAAATTAGCTGGGTGTGGTGGGGCATGCCTGTAATCCCAGCTACTCAGGTGGCTGAGGCACGAGAATCATTTTAGCCCAGGAGGTGGAGGTTGCAGTGAGCCAAGACCGTACCACTGCACTCCAGCCTGGGCGACAGAGTGAGACTCTGTCTCAAAAACAAAAACAAACAAACAAAAAAACAAAAACGAAGTCTCTGTTTAGTCTGTGGCTTATTTAAGAGCAATATTCTGTAGGAACTCAACCATGGTTTAATTATTGACTCTGATAATTTAAAATAGAATGAAAGCACCAACTCATACAATCAAACAATCATAAAAGGTTGAAGTTGGAAAGGCCCATAGATATCCTGAGGTCTAAATCTCTCACTTTACAGTCAAGAGGGCTGGAAAGGTATTTAAGGAATTTTCCTCAGACTCCCAGCTAGTTCATAAGTTCTTCCAAAAACCTCATTAAGGCACAGAATAAAAGTTATTCTATAGATCAGAACCAGGAAAAGGTATGGAGAAATACTGAGTTAAACAGCTATTGTGATTCAAAGTGCTAAGCATGCTTACCATAAGAATCGATGCAAGTAATGGGCCCTACAACCTCAGATGGATTGCTAATGGAACCAACAGCATTCCTAGCAAAGACACGGAATTCATACTGGGAATTCTGAGTCAAGCCAGAGATGGTGAATTGAGTTTCAGTAACATTGGTGAAGCTGGCCTTGGTCCATCTGCCATCTGGAAGGTCACGTCTTTCAACAATGTAGCCTGTAATCTTGCTACCTCCATCAAAAGCTGGTTGTTGCCACGAAAGGCTGACAGAGTTCTTTGAAATATCAGTGATACGAACATTTCTTGGGGGTTCTGTGGTAATAAGAGAAGCAGATTAGCGGCACTTATAATATCTGGCTTCGCAGAAGTAAGGTTTGCATTTTTGTATGAGAACTTCCCTTCCCGTGACAAATACATACCACAAGCATCAATTGCCAAGACTGGTTCAGAGGGATGGCTGGGTTTTCCAACTCCAGCAGCATTTTCTGCATACACCCTGAATTCATAAATAAGTCCAGCACTGATTGTTGTGACTTTGAAGTGAGTTGTGCGGATGACCAGTTTGTTGGCTTTTTGCCATAAAATACTGTTTCTGTCTTTCATTTCCAGGTGATAGCCTATGACTGCACTGCCTCCATTTGACACTGGTTCATGCCAGCCCACAGTGATGCTTTCTCGAGTAACATTAGTGACCCATGGTGTAGATGGTGGTCCAGGCGTTGCTACAAAAGAGAGAAGTCCTATAGATTAGTACAGACAATAACACATTTATGGTCAAAGAAAACCTGGATCTTTGAAAAGTTGGACAACTTACTGTATGGTAGTTTGACAGTCACACAAGCTGAATCTATGTGATCACTGATGCCAAAGCGGTTTTCTGCCTTGATGCGGAATTGGTATTCTTCTCCTGTGGTCAGTTTCATGACTTTCATCATGGTTCTTGCAACTGTTGCAGACACTTCAGTCCATACTGCAGTACTTGTTTCTCTTTTAAGTAGAATGTAGTTGGTAACTTGACTTCCACCGTCATACTTAGGTGGCTCCCACTTGAGAGTCACACTTTCTTCAGTTATATCACTAATAACGACAGGGCCAGTTGGAGGACCAGGCCTGTCCAGCACAACAATGTTAATGAAAGCTTTGGTTGTACCACTGGAGTTGGCAGCAGTGATCTCATATCTCCCAGCATCAGCTGTAACACTTTCTTTGAGATTGATGGTCAGGTTCTCAGCAGTAATTTCGGTATTAAATCTCATGGTTGCCTTCAGGGGGACACCATCTCTTGATAAGGTGACTTTGGGAAGTGGTTTTCCAGAAATTGGAATGTCAACTTTAAGGTTTGAACCAGCTCTAACATATACGGTGTGACTTGGGAAATTCTTCATATCAACTTCAGGTGGTTCTGAAAAATGAGTATAGAAAGTGAAAGTGAAAAAGGGTTTCTGAAAATTAACATAAATCAATGCAAATAATTTCAAATTTTGCTTCTACACAAAATTAGACATACCTAGTTGCTCCTTAATAAGAACAGGAAGCAGAAGCTCTCTCGGGTCACTCAGGCCAGCTTGATTTTCAGCAAACACCCGGAAAAAGTATTCAGAATTCTCCCTCAGACCAGAAACAACGTGATGGGTTGACTTTGCCACTGCACATTTAACCCAGTTTTTCTGTCCTTTTTCTAGTGCTTCAACGACATAGTGTACAATTCTGCTTCCGCCATCATGTTCAGGCTTCAGCCAGGTCAGGGAAACACTGTCTTTGGATGTACTTGTTACTCCAAGTTTTTCAGGTGGGCTTGGTTTTTCTAAAAAACAACGCATCAAAAGAAAGTGAATAATTATTACAACTTTTTAAATGTGCATTCTTCGTGTATCATCAAAAGAAAGCTTTTAAACGAAGGCCATATTTTTACTTTGATTTTAGTCTTCCTTCCTTTTTACATGACCCATTTTGCTCTAGGCTCCCACAAGCTATGTCATTACATGCTATAGCATTCAAATCCAAATTAAGGGTAAAATGACCAGATTAAGTGATAACATTTACTCCAAATTCATCATGGGTATAAAAAAGAGGAACAAGATAAACAATCTTTTAAAAAACTTTATGATACAATTTCTGTACACACACACATGCACATACACACATATGATTATGTGTCAAACACACTATATATATGTAAAATCTGTGTATATATAAGCATGTATACCTACATATACATACAGTTAGATTCAATAATACTTAAATTCAACATAAATTGTCCAATTTTAGCTATGTAAATTTCTGTTTTTTTAATCAACAAAAGACTTTCTTCACTAGAGATTCCATTTTGTGCCATAGTATGAATAGTCTGGGGTGTGTAGGGTGTGAACCCAAAAGCATTTAAGATGAAATAATGACTAATTAGAATGATTCACACTATTCTAGCAAAATTAATGTGGATATGTAGAATCTCCTTATTCTTAAAACATACCTGTTATTTTTACTCCTTCCTTTGTTTCAGCTGGCATACCAACACCAAACTCATTTTCTCCAGAGACTCTGAAGTAGTAGATAGCTCCTTCTTGTAAATTGGTAACTTTGTAGGAGAGGCGGTTACAGTTGTTGGTCACAGAGACCCATGCTTTCTTGCTGGCCTCACGTTTTTCTATGTGGTAATTCTTCACTGGTGCTCCACCATCGTTTTCAGGAACATCCCAGGATAACACTGCAGACTCTTTGGTTACATCTTGCACAGCAATGTTGGTTGGAGGACCTGGGGAATCTAAAACTTTGACAACTAAGGTCAGTGAAGCAGCACTCAAAACATTCTGAATTGTTACTGTGTACTTTCCAGAGTCATTTCTGTTGGCATTTTCAATGGTCAGTGAGGTACGAGAGTCTGTGGTATCAATATAAGCTCTAGTGCGGAGGTCAGTGTCTGGCTTACTCCACAAGACATTGGGTACTGGTCTTCCTCGGAAAGGCACAGTCATGGTAAATGAGGCACCAGCCTTGACAATCAAAGTCTTCCTCATTTCACTGTCAATATCAAATACGGGTTCTTCTTCTCTTTCCTTTGCTATCTGAGGGTCGGAGCTATCACTGGGGTCACTAGCACCAACCTTATTGACAGATTTTACTCTGAAAACATATTCAGCTCCTGTTGTTAGTCCACTTATTGTATATTCTGTCCCTCGTAAGCTCTGAATGGCAGTTTTCCAGTCAGTGTCATCAGATTTTTTGTATTCAACAGTATATCCAGTTATTGGGGCCCCACCATCAAACAGTGGCTTAAGCCAGGCAATAGTTATAGTTGTCTTGCCTGAGTCCACAATTTTGGGTTTAGATGGAGGAGATGGTAGGAATACTGGATCTTCTGCCCGAATTAAGGGAGAGGTTTCACTTGGAAGACTTAGGCCAGCAGCATTTTCTGCATAAACACGATATTCATATTCACATCCTTCCCGAAGTCCTGTTGATTTCACTCTCAGATCATAAACTGGTTTTTTGTTTACACGCACCCATCTTAGGCTATTTTTCTCTCGTCTTTCAATTATATATCCAGATATTTCACTACCTCCATCACTCTCAGGTCTTGACCAGCAAAGCGTCATAGATTCTTTCGTCACAGAAGTAATTTCCAAAGATGTGGGTGGACTTGGAACTGTAAATGGATCTAGTGCCTTTACAGCTACACTCTCTAGGGGCTCACCAACACCGTATTTATTAACACCAGTTACTCTAAATATATATTCATTGCCTTTGAGTAACTTGGTTACTTTACAGGATGTTGTCCGTAACTCTCCTTCACATATTGTCCATGCAAGGTGGCTTGTTTCACGTTTTTCTACGATGTAATAGTCGATATCTGCACCACCATCTTCTTGGGGGCGTCCCCAGGAAAGAGAGCATTTCTCAGCAGTGAGGCCATTTATTTCAAGTGGTCCTGCTGGTGGACCAGGCTTATCAAGTACCTTGCAATTAATGGCCACAGACCGAGTGCCGGCAACATTCTTCAGTGTTAGTACATATTGCCCAGTGTCTCGTCTTACACAGTCTTTCACTGTTAACAAAGTATGATTGTCTGTTGAGATGATTTCTGTTCTTGCTCTTTCTTCAATTTCTACACCATCCTTGGCCCAGGAAATTACTGGCAGAGGTCGCCCTGCAATGTCTGCATTTATCTTAAGGACTTCTCCAGCTTTGACAACAATAACGTCTCGGAACTTGACATCCATCATAATTCTTGGAGCCTCAACATCATCTTTAACTGTAATAGGCCCAGTGGATTCAGATGGTTCACTAACTGAGTCAGCAGCATTCTTTGCAAAAACCCGGAATTCATAACGCTGATCTTCAGTAAGTTCAGTTACTTCAAAGTGTGTTTCCTGTATATTAGTATAATTGCACTTCAGCCACCGGCCATCTGGTAGTTCTCTGCGTTCAACAATGTATCCTGTGATCTTAGCTCCACCATCATAATGTGGTTTAGACCATTTAAGTGACACTGATTTTCTTGTGATATTTGTGACTTCAGGTTGTCCAGGAGGATCACAAGGATCTCTTGCAGGGACTGGTTCACAAGATTTACTGCATTTACCGATTCCAGCAATATTCTCAGCATATACACGATACTCATACATTAGTCCTTCATCAAGGCCGGAGACTTTCATTTGAGTATCAGCAATGAGGATTTTATTTGCTTTTGACCAAAGAATACTGCTTCTTTCTTTATACTCAAGATGATAGCCAATTACTCGACTTCCTCCGTCATTAACTGGCACTTGCCAGGTTACAAGCATGGTAGATTTTGTGGCATGCACAACTTTAGGAGTACCAGGAGGACCTGGGGGACTGAATGGATACTCTGCAACAACAGCTGAAGATTCACTGTAGGAGCTCTTTCCATAGCGGTTTTCTGCACAAACACGGAACTGATACTCACTTCCTGTGGTCAGGCGAACTATTTTAATGGATGTTCTTGCAACTGCTTGTGAAACTATGTGCCATGTTGTAGAGGTGGTTTCTCTCTTTTCAACGATGTAATTGCTAATTTGGCAGCCCCCATCATATTCTGGAGGATTCCAAGAAATGGTTATGTTGTCACAACTAACTTCATCAATACGTATAGGACCTGGAGGTCCCGGTCTGTCAAGGACAATTATAGTAAGAGGAACTGTTATGGATCCAGCACTGTTTGAAACACATAATTCATAAGTTCCAACATCTTCCCTTGAAGCTTCCTTAATAGATAGTGATGTTACAGTCTTTGAAGAAGAAACATTGACTCTAGTTGTCTCTTTAAGAGTCTGACCATCTTTTTTCCAGTTCACAGTAGCTTGAGGTCTTCCTTTGAATGGCACATCAATCTTAAGTTGTTCTCTAGCCTTTACATTGAAAGTATGGAAAGGAAGCTCAACTGAAGGCTTTATTTCAATATCCCTTGCAATTACTGGCACTCCAAGTTGTCTTGGATCACTTCTTCCCTTTTCATTAACTGCAGCTACCCTGAAGACATACTCTTCTCCTGCAGTTAAGCCAGATATAGTTGCTTCTAGAGTCTTAACTTGTGTGCAGGTGCTCCACTTTTCACTCCCTTTAGTCTGCATTTCAACCACATAACCAATAATTTTGCTGCCACCATCACTTTCTGGTTTCTCCCACTTAATTGTAGCTGTATTACGGGTCACATCAACAAGAATTACTCTTCCAGGTGGGAGGGGTGGTTCAGACACTTTAACGGGTTCCGTTGTTTCAGCTGGCAAACCAATCCCATATTCATTGGAAGCCAAGACTCGGAAGTAGTAAGAACATCCTTCTTGTAGATTTTCAATTCTGAAAGTAGTTTTAGTGCAATTGTTTGTAACAGTAGCATAGGCTTTTCTTGTAGTTTCTCGTTTTTCGACAATGTAGTTTGTAATCTTAGCTCCACCATCAATAAGTGGCGGTTCCCAGGACAACGCCACTGAGTCTTTCTTCACTTCTCTTACAGTCAAATTCACAGGGGCACTTGGTGAGTCAAGAACTCTGACGTTAACAAAAGCTGTTTTGGAGCCACTATTATTTTCTAATGTCAGATTATACCGACCACTGTCAAATCTGGTAACATTATCAATCACCAACATTGTAAATGAGCTGGTCACCTCGATCTGAGCCCTGTCAGTGAGAATGCCTTCTGCCTTTTCCCATTTAACTTCGGGTTCTGGTCGACCTTTGATAGTGACAAATAAGCGTAAAGTAGCACTTGCACGCAGAACAACCACCTTTCTGAGATCAGCGTCGAGTTCTATTTCTGGTGGCTCTATCCTCTCCTGAGCAACCACTGAACCAGGTAGAGTTGCAGGTTCACCTACACCTTCAGAATTGATGGCACAAATACGGAAGTTATATTCAGTATTTTCTTTAAGCTTGGTCACTGTGAACTGCTTTCCTTGTAATCCTGTTGGTGGAGTGCAGGTTGTCCATTCATCCGCAGCAGCTTCTTTGACCTCTACAACATAGCCTTTAACAGGTGCACCACCATCATAAATTGGCTTACTCCATGCCAGGGAGACAGAAGATCTGGAAGTGTCCGTCACTTTTGGATTGCTTGGTGGACCTGGTGGATACAAGGCATCACATGCACGGTAGAAAACAGATGGCTCACTAGGTTCTCCTACACCAGCTGCATTTTCAGCAGCAACTCTGAATTCATAGGAATGGCCTTCAGTAAGGCCAGTTACCCTGAGCCGGAGATCCGTTAATGTTTTCTTGTTGCACTTGGTCCATCTAACGCCTTCCTTATCTCGTTTTTCAAGAATGTAGCCCTCAATTTCAGCACCTCCATTGTCTACGGGGCGTGCCCATGTTACTACCATAGAATCTTTAGTGATTGCTGAGACTTCAGGTGTTGAAGGAGGACCTGGTGGCTTATAAGGATTACAGGCTGTAACAGGCCCAGATTCCAAGGGCTCTCCAATTCCGTATTTATTTACAGCCATGACACGGAAAATGTATTCATTACCAGGAAGAAGTTTAGTAACTTTGTAGTTAAGGGCCTGTACCTCAGTTGAAACCTGGGTCCAAGAGAGTCGGCTTGTCTCCCTCTTTTCAATGATGTAATGTGAAATATTAGCACCACCATCTTGCAAAGGTGGGTTCCATGCCAGGTAACATTTTTCTGCAGTAACTCCAGTAACTTTCAGAGGCCCTTCAGGAGGCCCTGGCCTGTCAAGTACCTTTACAGTGATGGGTATAGACTTTGTACCACCAACATTGCTGAGTTTCAGAATATATTGTCCTCCATCAGTCCGTATACAGTCTTTGACAACAAGAGTTGTTTTCTGAATAGTAGATTTAATTTCCATTCTAGCAGCTGTTTCTTCAAGTTCTTTTCCATCTTTTGACCAAACAACATCAGGTATAGGTTTGCCACGGATGTCGGCTTCAAGAACAAAAGTCTCTCCTGCATGAACAACGATGACATCTTTATATTTTGGATCCAGAGAGGCATTTGGTGCATCAATTTCATCTCTTGCAGTAATGGCACCACTACTTTCAGATGGTTCACTAAAGTTTCCAGCTGCATTTCTTGCAATTACTCTAAATTCATATCTTTGGTCTTCTACAAGTCCACTCACTGTAAATTCAGTTTCTAATACGTTGGTAAAGCTGGCTTTCATCCAGCGGCCATCAGGTAGATCTTTCTTTTCTACCAGGTAACCTGTTATTTTGCTACCACCATCATAGGCAGGTTTCTTCCACTTCAGTGTGACATTGTTTCTTGTAATAACAATGGCTTCAGGGCGACCAGGTGGGTCACATGGATCACGAGCAATAAAGCATTCCGACACTTTGCTAGGCTTGCCAATGCCAACAATATTTTCAGCAGAAACTCTGAACTCATACTCAAGGCCCTCATCAAGCCCAGTTGTTTTGAATTTGGTGTCCTGAATGGGGGTCTTATTTAACTTGACCCATAAAATACTGTTCTTTTCTTTCTGTTCAAGATGGTAGCCAGTAATTTTGGTGCCTCCATCATGAACTGGCTCATGCCATTGCACAAGCATTTGATCTTTTGAGATTGATGTCGCAAAAGGAGTTCCAGGTGGTCCAGGTTCTTTAAATGGATACTGTACAATAACTGGCTTAGAATCCAGTGGGGCACTTTTTCCATACCTGTTTTCAGCAAAAATTCTAAACTGGTACTCCGTGCCTGTTTTTAGTTTGGTTATTTTAATTGTTGTTCTTGCAACTGTTGCTGATACCATGTGCCAAGTGGTGGTGGTTGTATCTCGCTTCTCTACAATGTAGTTGCTTATTTGGCAGCCACCAGTATAGGCTGGAGGTTCCCAAGATATGACTACAAAGTCTGCACTAACTTCATCAAACCGAACTGGGCCAACTGGAGGTCCAGGCTTTTCTAAAACGATAACACTGAGATTTTCTGTTGCTGTGCCTGCACTATTTGTTGCTGTTACGGTGTATTTTCCAAAGTCATCTTTGTTACCTTCTTTAATGTGCAAAACAGTTGAGGTAGCTGTTTCTTCAACGTTTACTCTTGTTGTCTGTTTAAGAGGCTCACCATCTTTGACCCAAGAAACGTTAGGTCTTGGTCGGCCTATAACTGGAATTTCTATTTTAAGATCTTCTCCAGCTTGGATACTATATGTGTTAAATGGTAACTTTAAACTAGGCTGTATAGTCAAGTCCTTGGCTATGACAGGAACACCCAGCACTCTTGGATCGCTTTTTCCCTTCTCATTATAAGCCTTGACACGGAACTGATATTCTTGTCCAGAACTCAAACCAGTAACAACTGCATTACAGACTTTGGATTCGGCCACAATGCTCCATTTTTCAGTTCCTTTGGGCTGCATTTCAACAACATACCCCAGGATTCTGCTACCACCATCATGTTCAGGTTTCTCCCACATAAGTGATGCACTGGTCTGGGACACATCAGTGAGTGTAACCTTTCCTGGTGGGGAAGGAGGTTCAGCAGCTTTCACGGCATCAACAGTTTCCACTGGAACACCAACTCCAAATTCATTTTCAGCCATGACTCTGAAGTAATAAATGGCTCCTTCTGTAAGATTTTCCACTTTAAAACTTGTTTTGCTACATTTACTACTCACATTAGCATATGCTTTTCTGGTTGACTCACGTTTGTCAATCACATAGTTCTTGACCTTTGCACCTCCATCAATGATGGGTGGCTCCCATACCAGGAGGACAGAATCTTTTCTCACTTCTTTGACTGCCAAATTCTGTGGTGGTCCTGGAGTGTCAAGAACTTTCACAGTTACAAAAGCAGACTTTGATCCACTGCTGTTTTCCAACTTAAGAATGTATTTTCCAGCATCATTTCTATCACAGTTATCTATTGATAGTTGGGTATAGTTTACTCCCTTTTCAATTTGGACCTTATCTGTGAATTCACCTTCCTCTCGAGACCAAGTGATCTCAGGCGTTGGACGACCTTTGAATGGAATGTGAATTCTGGCAGATCCACCAGCTCTTACAACAATTCCTTTTCTTAATTCAGAGTCAAGGTCAAGTTCAGGTGCTTCAAGTTTATCTTCTGGTTTCACAGTACCAGGAACTGATGTAGCCTCACCTAAACCAACTTTGTTGAGGGCACAGACTCGTATTTTATACTCTTGGTGTTCAGTGAGTTTTGAAATTTCAAATCGAGTGACTCTCAGGCCAGTCTGTGGAGTAACTATTTGCCATTCTTCTTCATCTGCTTTACAGATTTCTACTACGTATCCCAGGATCTCACTGCCACCATCATAGATGGGTTTACCCCAGGCAAGTGTGATTGAATTTTTGGTGGTGTCTACAATGTGTGCATTGGTGGGTGGGCCAGGTTTGAACACAGGATCACAGGCTTTATAATAAACTGTAGCTGGACTTGGTTCCCCAACTCCAGCAGCATTTTCTGCAGAGACCCTGAATTCATACTCATGATCTTCTGTTAATCCTGTCACTCTTAGACGCAAATCTGTAATGCGGCGTTTATTACATTTTATCCATCGAATGCCACTTCTGTCTCTTTTCTCTACAATGTAACCAATAATCTCACTTCCACCATCACTATCTGGACGGTTCCAACAGACGGTCATGGAGTCTTTGGCAATATTTGTGACTTCCAAGCTTTTTGGTGGTCCAGGAAGCACAAATGGATTTTTCATTAGTACTGGTGCAGATTCCAAAGGCTCTCCAACACCATATTTGTTGACAGCCATTATACGGAAAATATATTCATTACCTTCTAAGAGTTTGGTAACTTTCAGAGAATTGGTTACAACTTCTGAAGCAACAACAGTCCAGGCAAGTCGACTGGTTTCTCGCTTTTCAACAACATAGTGAGAAATGTCACTGCCACCATCTTGAAGTGGTGGAGACCATGTTAAAGAGCATTTTTCAGAAGTGACTCCAGTAACCTGGACTGGCCCTTCTGGAGGTCCTGGTCTATCCAATACTTTTACATTTACTGGGAATGACTTAGAACCTGCAACATTGGAAGCTCTTAAAATATACTGCCCACCATCAATTCTAATTGCATCTTTTACAATAAGTAAAGCCTTGAAATCTGTGTTCTTTATTTCACATCTAGCAGATTCTTCAATTTCCTTATCTCCTCTTAACCACTCAATGGTAGGTAGGGGCTTTCCATGGACATCAGCCTCAAGTCTGAATGTTTCTCCAGCATTTACCACAATTGTGTCTCTGAATTTTGGATCCATTGAAATTCTTGGGAGTTCAACCTCATCCTTGGCAGTTATTGGTCCAGTACTGTCAGAGGGTTTACTTATTGCACCAGCGGCATTCTTTGCAATGACTCTGAATTCATATCTTTGATCTTCAGTAAGACCTGACACAGTAAATTGAGTTTCAATGACATTTGTAAAGCTGGCTTTCATCCAACGACCATCAGGCAAATCACGTTTCTCTACAATGTAGCCTGTAATCATACTTCCACCATCATATACAGGTTTGGTCCACTGTAAAGTGATTTCATTTCTTTTAACCATTATTGGTTCTGGGGTTCCTGGTGGGTCACAGGGATCTCTGGCTACATAGCATTCAGAATTCTTGCTTGCTTTGCCTACACCAACAATATTTTCTGCATACACTCTGAATTCATATTCAATGCCTTCTTCAAGATTCTGTGCTTTGAATTGGGTGTCATGAATAATAGTTTTGTTGACCTTTGTCCACAAAATACTATTTCTTTCTTTTCTCTCCAGGTGGTAACCTATGACTGGGCTTCCACCATTGTTGACTGGTTCATGCCACTGTATTACCATGGAGTCTTTGGAAATGGCTGTGGCAAATGGTGTACCTGGAGGGCCTGGTTCTTTGTAGGGATATTGAGCTACAATTGGATCAGATTCTAAGGCAAAACTTTGTCCATATCTGTTTTCAGCAAATATTCTAAATTGGTATTCTGTACCAGTTTTCAGTTTGGTCACTTTGAGTGTAGTTCTAGCAACAGTAGCAGAAACAACATCCCATATTGTGGTGGTTGTATCTCTTTTCTGAACAATGTAATTGGTGATTTGGCAGCCCCCTGTATATAATGGAGGGTTCCAAGATAATGTAATACTTTCAGCACTGACATCATCAAATTTAACAGGTCCTTTTGGAGGATCAGGTTTATCTAGAGTTACAATTTCGATGGATGCTGTCTTCTGACCAACAATATTGGCAACCATGATTCCATATTGTCCACCATCATCCTTATGAGTTTCTTTAATACTGAGTGTGGTGAGATCCAGTGAATCAGTAACATTGATTCTTGTGGTCTGCTTCAGTGGGAGACCATCTTTAGTCCAGGTAATTGTCGGCTTAGGACGTCCAGAAATTGGCACTTCTATTTTCAAATCTTGGCCAACCTGTACACTGTAACTACTGAATGCAGGTTTTACATCTGGCTCAATTACCAGATCTTTGGCAACTATTGGAACTGCAAGGGACCGAGGGTCACTTCTCCCCTTTTCATTTACAGCAACAACTCTAAAAAGATATTCTTCCCCTTGAGTTAGGTTGGAAATTACTGCCTCAAGAGACTTTACTCGAGCACACTCTGACCATTTCTCACTGTGTTTAGCTTGCATTTCCACAATATACTGAATGATTTTACTGCCACCATCATGTTCAGGTTTTGTCCAACTCAGAGAGACACTGTTTCTGGTGACATCATCCACAGTTATTTTTCCAGGAGGTTGTGGGACTTCTGCAACCTTAATTGGATCAGCAGTCTGGGCAGGAAGGCCAATACCATACTCATTCTCAGCTGTGACTCTGAAGTAATAACTGCAACCTTCTTGGAGCTCATCGATTTTCCAAGAATTCTTATGGCAATTAGTTACAACAGCAGCATATGATTTTCTTGTGGCTTCACGTTTCTCAACAATGTAATTTTTTATTTTGGATCCCCCATCCAACAAAGGAGGTTCCCATGTAATTGATACTGAGTCTTTGGTGATTTCTGTGACTTTCAGGTTAACAGGTGGACTTGGCGTGTCCAGAACTCTCACAGTAACAAAGGCAGACTTTGTTCCACTGCTGTTTTCTAATGTAAGTGTATATTTTCCACTATCATATCGGTTGACATTGTCAAGAACAAGAGAGGTGAAACTGCTAGTGACATCAATTATAGCTGCATCTCGAATTTCACCATCCATCTTTCCCCATTTAACTTCTGGTGTAGGACGACCTTTTATAGGAACAAATAACCTTAAGGAGCCACCTGCCCTTATATTTATGATTTTCCTTAGTTCTAGGTCAAGATCAATGTCTGGTGCTTCCAATTTTTCTTCAACTATAATAGGTCCAGGGACATCAGCATGTTCTCCAACTCCAGCTTTATTAATAGCACAGATACGGAAGTTGTATTCATGCTTTTCCAACAGCTTTTCTACTTCTATGTTTGTTTTATTAATTCCTGTTGGTGGAGTGCACATTGTCCATTCACCAACACTCACATCACATTTTTCAACAATGTATCCTTGAATTTCACAGCCACCATCATATATTGGTTTGCTCCAAGATAGGAATACTGAAGATCTGGTAATATCTATGACTTTGGGGTTGTTTGGAGGTCCTGGTTTATAAATAGGATCACAAGCCTTTTGGTAAGCAGAAGGAGGGCTTGGTTCACTAAGTCCAGCAGCATTCTCAGCAGAAACTCTGAACTCATAATTGTGATTTTCTAAGAGTCCAGTTACTCTCAGGCGCAACTCTCCAATCAGACGCTTATGGCATCTTGTCCATCTAATGCCTTCTTTATCCCGTTTCTCAAGAACATATCCAAGAATTTCACTGCCACCATCAGATGCTGGTCTTTCCCATACAACAATCATTGAGTCCTTGGTCACTGTTGTGACTTCTGGAGCTTTTGGTGCATCTGGTACTACAAATGGATTCTTGGCAATTACTGGCTCAGATTCAAGAGGTTCACCAACACCATATTTGTTTACCGCCATTATACGGAAAGCATATTCATTGCCTTCAAGAAGCTTAGTAACCTTGCAGCTGAGAGTCTGCACATTGGCATCAACCACAGTCCAAACTAAGCGGCTGGTTTCTCTCCTTTCCACAATATAATTTATGATATCACTCCCACCATCCTGAAGTGGAGGTTTCCAAGCTAGTGTGCATTTTTCTGCTGTAACTCCTGAGATAACAACAGGTCCTTCAGGTGGCCCTGGTCTATCAAGAACCTTGACATTCACAGTAACTGATCTCTCTCCTGCAACATTTTTGGCCTTCAGTATGTAATTTCCACTGTCGACACGTACTGCATCTTTTACACTGAGATTGGTGGCAAAGTCAGTGCTCTTTATTTCTAATCGAGCTGTGTTTGAAAGCTCCTGATCACCTTTTATCCACTGAATGGTTGGTATTGGTTTGCCATAAATATCTGCATCAATCTTGAATGATTCACCAGCGTGAACCACGATTGTGTCTTTGTATTTTGGATCCATACTTATTCGTGGTGGATCTACCTCATCTCTAGCTGTTATTGCTCCTGTGCTTTCTGAAGGCTCACTAAACACTCCTGCGGCATTTCGGGCTATAACCCGGAACTCGTATCTGTGATCTTCAACTAGGCCAGTTACTTCAAAATGAGTGTCAATAATATTTGTAAAACTGGCTTTCATCCAACGGCCCTCAGGTAATTCTTTCTTCTCAACAATATAACCAGTGATCTTGCTTCCACCATCGTAGGTGGGTTTCTTCCACTGAAGAGTCACAGAATTCCTTGTGACAATGATTGCCTCTGGCCGTCCTGGTGGATCACATGGGTCACGAGCCACATAACATTCTGATACTTTACTTGGCTTGCCAATGCCCACGATGTTCTCTGCGGAGACTCTAAATTCATATTCAACACCCTCTTCAAGGCCAGTTGTCTTAAACTTGGTTTGAGGAATAGGTGTTTTATTCAACTTAACCCAAAGGATACTATTTCTTTCCTTGCGTTCTAGATGATAGCCAATGACTCTGCTTCCTCCATCACTGACTGGCTCATTCCATTGTACTTCCATGCTGTCCCTGGAGGACAGTGTGACAAGTGGAGTGCCAGGAGGACCAGGAACTTTAAATGGATATTGGGCTACAATAGGCTCTGAATTGAGGTAGGTACTCTTTCCGTATCTGTTTTCAGCTGCAATTCTAAACTGATATTCACATCCAGTCTTCAGTCTGCAAGCCTTTATTGTTGTCCTTGCAACTGTAGCTGATACAATTTGCCAGGTGGTTGTGGAAGTGTCCCGTTTCTCAACAATATAATTATTGATAGAACTTCCACCATCATACTTGGGTGGGCCCCAGGAAAGAGTAATACTGTCAGCTGTCACTTCATCCATTTTAACTGGTCCAGTTGGAGGCCCTGGTTTGTCAAGAACAATAACATTAAGGGTTTCAGTAGCTTCACCAGCTGAGTTAGTCAGTTTAACCACATAATGGCCAACATCTTCTCGGCAGGCATCCTTTATTGTCAGTAGTGAATTATTTTCTGTGCTCTCTGCATTTACTCTAGTTGTCTGCTTCAGTGGTACATCATCTTTATGCCAGATTACAGCTGGGGTAGGGCGGCCAATGAATGGAACATCAACTTTTAGGTCTTCACCTGCCAGTACAGTGAAAGTATTGAACAGGAGTTTGAAGGCTGGTGGAATGACAAGATCTTTGGCGATCACTGGCACACTCAGTTGTCTAGGATCACTGATGCCCTTTTCATTCTGAGCTGAAACACGGAAAGAGTATTCTTCACCCTGAATTAATCCAGTGATAGTGGCTTCAGTGACCTTGACTGTGGCACATGTGGCCCATTTGTCACTGCCTTTGCTCTGCATCTCCACAATGTAGCCTAGAATTCGGCTGCCTCCATCATGCTCTGGCTTCTCCCAAGAGAGTGACACACTATTTCTTGTGACATCCATCAAAGTTATTTTTCCTGGAGGAAGAGGTCGTTCTGATGCTTTCACAGATTCCGCGGTTTCAGCAGGCAGCCCAATGCCATATTCATTTTCTGCGAGAACCCTGAAATAGTAGCTACAGCCTTCTTGAAGCTGGTCTACCTTCCAGGAAGTCTTGTGGCAGTTTGTTGCAACAGTTGAATATGCTTTTCTTGTTGATTCTCGCTTTTCAACAATATAGTTCTTGATTTTTGAACCTCCATCAAGGAGAGGTGGGTCCCATGTCAGTGTGACAGATGTCTTAGTGACCTCCTTTACCTTCAGATCCTGTGGAGGGCCTGGTGTATCAAGAACTCTAACGTTGACAAATGCAGACTTGCTGCCTGAACTATTTTCTACAGTTAGTATGTATTTGCCACTGTCAAATCTGTTTACATTTCCAACAATAAGCAGTGTGTAAGAGCTTGTGGATTCAATGCTAGCTTTATCTAAAGATTCTCCATGTTCCCGGGCCCACTTCACCTCAGGTGCAGGCCTTCCTTTGATTGGAACAAAAAGTCTCAGGGTGCAGCAGGCCCTTATAGTAACAACTTTGCGCAGGTCAGCATCCAGTTCAATTTCTGGAGGCAGCATTCTGTCTTCAGCCTTCGGAGTTCCAGGAACAAGGGCAGGTTCCCCAAGTCCTTCGGAATTCATGGCATAGATGCGAATCTTATATTCCTGATTCTCTGTGAGGCCAGTGATAGTATAAGAAGTTGCCTTGAGTCCTGCTGGTGGAGTGACAATCTGCCATTCATCTTCCTCTGGCAGGGCAATCTCAACCATATACCCAGTGATTTCTGAACCACCATCATAGATAGGTTTATTCCAAGTGATTGAAATGGATGATCTGCTTGTATCTAGAACACGTGGGTTACCTGGTGGTCCAGGTTTAAACACAGTGTCACAAGCCTTGTAAAATGGACTGGTAGGACTTGGTGCACTAATTCCAGCAGCATTTTCAGCCATAATCCTGAACTCATATTCATGTCCTTCTGTCAGTCCAGACACTTTATATCTTAAGTCAGTAAGAGTTTTTTTGTTGCATTTAATCCAGCGTTGTCCAGCTTTATCACGCCGTTCCACAATGTAATTGATGATTTCACTTCCACCATCAGAATCAGGATGTCCCCAGCAGACAACCATCGAGTCTTTAGTAATAGCTGTCACTTCAGGGTTTTTGGGCGGATCAGGGGGTCCATAAGGATTCACTGCAAGCACAGGCTCTGATTCCAGTGGCTCTCCCACTCCATATTTATTTACAGCCATGACACGGAATATGTATTCATTGCCTTTCAAGAGTTTAGTGACCTTTAGCTTTGTTACTTGGACTTCTGAGGCTACATTTGTCCATGCCAATCTGCTGGTTTCACGTTTCTGTACTATGTAATGATCAATTTTGGCACCTCCATCATCCAGTGGAGGCAACCATGATAGTACACACTTTTCTGATGTCACTTCAGTTACAGCCAAAGGTCCTTCAGGTGGGCCTGGTCTGTCAAGAACTTTGACATTGAAAATGTGTTTAGCAAAGCCACCAGGATTAGTTGCTGTAAGGGTATAGGCACCACTATCCCTTCTTGTTGAATCTTTGTTTACCAGATGAGTAGAGAAATCTGCAATTTTTATTTCTAACTTTGCTGTGCCTTCCAGCTCTTTTCCATCTTTGGTCCATTCCATTGTTGGAGGTGGGCGGCCTGAAACATCAGCTTCCAGTCTGAATGCTTCACCTGCTTTTAATATAACTGTGTCCTTAAATTTAACATCCACCTTTATCTTTGGTGCTTCAATGTCATCCCTGCAAGTGATAGCATCAGATGGCTCAGATGGTGGACTGATGGCACCTGCAGCATTTTTGGCAATCACACGGAATTCATATGCAGCATCTTCTGTTAGGCCACTGACTGTAAATTCATTCTCCAAAATGTTGCTGAAGTTGGCCTTCAGCCACCGTCCATTAGGAAGGTCTCTCTTTTCAACAATATAACTGGTAATTTTAAAGCCCCCAGTATATTCAGGCTTAGCCCATTTAAGTGTCACTGTGTTTCTTGTAATATTTAGAGGTATTGGTTTTCCAGGTGGGTCGATGGGATCCAGAGCCAACATAGGCTCCGATGGCTTGCTTGGCTTGCTTTTGCCTGCCATGTTTTCTGCAATCACCCGGAATTCATAAGCAATACCATCTGTAAGTCCACTTGATTTGAAAATGTTGCCTGGTACCAAAGCTTTGCTCACAGTCTGCCAGAGAATACCATTTCGTTCTTTTCTTTCAACGTGATATCCTAAAATGGGGCTTCCACCATCAGAAAGTGGCTCATGCCAGCTAATGGTCATTGAATCCTTGGTAACTGCAGTTACCTGAGGGGTACCAGGAGGTCCAGGAACCTTAAATGGATAGTTGGCAACTATACATGCTGATGTGATGCCTGGTCCAACTCCATATCTATTCTGAGCTTTTACACGGAACTGATACTCTAATCCAGTAGTAAGGCGGGTGGCTTTATAGGTAGTACGTATAACGGTGGTTGCTAATTCAACCCAGGTAGTACTGTCAGTCTGCCGCATTTCCACTACATAGTTGCTTATTGGTACACCACCATCGTTCTCAGGGGGATCCCACGAGAAGGTTACAAAATCAGATGAAACTTCATCAAATTTGATTGGTCCAGTAGGTGGCCCTGGGATATCATGGACTTGAATGGTGATGACATCACCAACCTCTCCTACAATGTTCCTTGCTGTTAATGGATAGGGCCCACTATCACTTCTGACACACTCATTGATATTTAAAATGGTTGAAGTTGCTGTGGTTTCAAAATTAACTCTCTGTGTCTGTTTAAGAATTTGGTCTCCTTTTTTCCATGTCACTGTGGGCCTTGGTCGACCGAGCACTGGAATTTCAACTTTGATGTTGTCACCAGCTCTGGCAATGACCAGTTTCTGATAGATGCCACGGAGATCCAGCTCTGGAAGCATTGTCTGCTCCTTGACAATGACGGGTCTGCTTTCTCTAGGGGCACTTCTCCCCGCGCTGTTCACTGCCATCACTTGGAAGGTGTATTCCTCTCCTTCAGTTAGATTCCTCACAACACATTCTAGCCCTTTCACGGTTGTGATGTGGGTCCACTGGTCAGAGCCTTTTCTCTGGGCTTCAATCACATAGCCAGTGATCTTGCTGCCACCATCGTGTTTAGGCTTAGGCCATGCCAGGCTGACAGTGCTCTTAGTTATGTCCATGATGTTAAGGCTGTCTGGTGGAGATGGTGCTTCAGAGGCTTTTACAGGCTCTGTAGTTTCTGTTGGCTCACCAATTCCATATTCATTCTCTGCCATCACTCTGAAGAAGTATTCACACCCTTCAGACAAGCCGGTAACTTTGTATGTGCATTTATGGCACTTAGTGGTGACTGTGGAATAAGATTTCCGTGTTGCTTCACGTTTCTCTACAATGTAATTTGTTATACGTGAGCCTCCATCTATCAGAGGGAGGTCCCAGTGCAGGGTGACACTGTCCTTTGTGATGTCTGTAGGCCGCAGGTTGAGGACTGGGCCTGGCGTATCCAAGACTCTGACATTCACAAAGCCACTTTTCTTCCCAGCCGGGTTTTCAATGGTCATGATAAATTTACCGGTATCATATCTGTTACATTCTGGGATAATCAGAAGAGTAAATGATTCTGTATTTTCAATGTTGGCTCGGTTTTTCAGGTTGATATTATCTTTGGTCCATGTCACTTCAGGAGCAGGACGACCTTTAATCGGCACAAATATTCTAATACTGAGTCCTGCTCTAACAACAAGTGTTCTTCGAAGCTCGGCATCTAGTTCAAAATCAGGAGCCATTTCCCGTTCTACAATTTCAACATCTGGAATCACTGCTGGCTCCCCAACACCTGCATCGTTGATGGCACTGATTCTAAAGTTGTATTTTTCTTTAGTCTGAAGATCAGGAACAACGAACTGAGTGATTCTGAGGGTAGTTCCTGTGGTATCTTTTATCCAGGCCTCGTCTCCTACTTTTTGATGCTCCACAACATAGCCGGTGATTTCAAGTCCACCATCATAATGAGGCTTGCCCCATGCCAAAGAAGCAGATTTCTTGGTAGTATCAGTGACATGTGGATTTGAAGGTGGTCCTGGAGGATCTGAAAAAGAAACAAAGACACAAAAGTATATATTCAGACTTTGGCTTTTAGATAATTTAGATAAAATATTGGCATTCTGGAATGAATGGTATTGAAAAAGACAAATACTAACATGCTGCATCTTTCATTAGAACAGAATTTGAAGCCTCACTGGGTGGACCAATTCCTGCTCTGTTTTCTGCACTGACACGGAATTCATAGGTGCTTCCTTCTTGCAGTCCTGTTACTTTGCATCTGAGATCAGAAACTGGCGTTTTTATTGCTCTCACCCACCGCAGGCTTTTCTTTTCTCTCCTTTCTACATGATATCCTGTGATTTCGCTGCCACCATCATCCACTGGCCTTTTCCAGCTGACAGTGGCAGTGTTCTTAGTGACATTTGAGACCTCTGGTTTTTCAGGAGGGCCAGGGGGACCTGAAAAGGAAGCAAATTTATTAGAAATCCATGATTTCCTAAACTCTGCTATAAATGTTTCCATTTCAATTCCCTCACATGCTCTACATACCAAATCTGTCTACCATTTTGACAGGTTCAGACTGTACAGGTTCTCCTTTGCCATAGTGGTTTACAGCTGAGACCCGGAAGACGTACTCATTTCCTTGGATAAGTTTGGTTGCCACATGCCTGCAAGACTGAATATCTTCAGAAACCACTGTCCACAAAAGTCGACTGGTTTCTCTCTTTTCAAGTATATAGGACTTAATTGGTGAGCCGCCATCTTCCAAGGGAGGTGTCCATGTAAGTGTTGCTTTTTCAGCAGAAACATTACTAATTTCAATAGGACCTGGGGGACCAGGTACATCAAGGACTGTTACCTTCACATGTTCCTCCTTCGTGCCAAAAGAATTGGTAGCAGTGATGGTGTATTCACCGGCATCTTTTCTAGTGGCATACTTGATAGTAAGCATGGAAGATGTTGGGGTTGAAGTTATCTGAGTGATATCTGATGGTCTAATGTCTTTTCCTGCCTTGGACCAACTTGATTTTGGAAGGGGTTTGCCAAGAATGCTAATGGCATTCAAAACAATGGTATCCCCTGCTTTAATTGTTAGCCCATCTTTTATTGTGGGATCAAGGACAATTGTTGGTGCCTCTGCAAAGAAGAAAATACATTTTAATCAGAAAAGGAAGGAGGCTTAATTTGTTTTGTTTTGTTTTTTTTTTAAAAAGTACATAAAAAGTAAAATGGACCTACCATATTCATCCTTGCAAATAATGGTTCCTGTACTTTCTGATGGAGCACTGATAGCACCTGCTGTATTCTTTGCTCTAATTCTGAATTCATATTTTCCACCCTCAACAAGGTCAGTTACAGTAAAGGCACATTCTGGGACATTAACATGGTTGGCTTTCATCCAAGATTTGGAAGGTAGATCTCGCTTCTCCACTATATATCCAGTTAACTTATGACCACCGTCATATTTAGGTTCAGTCCAAATGAGAGTAACTGAATTCCTTGTTACGTTAATAACCTCAGGTTTTCCAGGAGGATCTAAAACATAAAAACAAAACCAGTCAAACAAATACCAATGTTTTCTTCATGTAAAAAATGCACATGGGTTTTTCTTCATATAATGACTTACCAATCGGGTCCAGTGCCACGACAGGCTCTGATGGTAGGCTTGGCTTGCCCACACCTGCTAAATTGATTGCCATAACTCGGAATTCATATTCAAGACCTTCAGTTAATCCTGTCACTTTAAAGTCTCTCATCCTTATCGGAGTCTTGTTAGCTCTCTTCCACAAAAGGCTGTTTCTTTCCTTGAACTCGAGATGATACCCTACAAAAGACCCAGGGCTGTATCAATTCACATACAAAGTATAAATGCAGCTTGATTTTACAATATATATGTGTTGCCCAAATTATTTATACATATCCATATATATTGAACAAGTAATCATTCTTGCTAGTATCTATGCTTTTATTACCTAAGCATAGTGCCATTCTTTTTCCTCTTGGAATATGCATAGTTGTTGTCTTTTTTGTTGAACAATTTTAACTTACAAAAATAGATATTATAATTAAGAAATACTTTATTAACTATTACATTAGGAGATTTTCAATAAAATTAAACATTAACCATATGTACTGAAAGAAAAACACATTTCTGTATAAGCAGATAATGTTATTGATAAGCACACATTCCACTGTTCTCAGGGAAATATTTGTGAGGAATCTTGATGTAAAAGCTGTAGGGTAAGAATAAACAAAATACCTGTAATTGGAGAGCCACCAGTTCTCCTGGGGTCAGTCCAAGTTAGAGATACTGAATCGTGTCTGACCTCCACAATATTGGGAGGTGGGGGAGCATCAGGCACATCTAGAAAAAAGTAGATAATGCAAGATTTATAATAAGCCTCCTCAAAACCATGTTTTGCTTCATGTCTTCTGAATTTAAGACACTTACCAAATGGATGTCTAGCAACAATTGGCTCTGATTTCAGGCCTTCCCCGACGCCATATTTATTTTCGGCACTGACCCTGAAGGTATATTCCATGCCCTCATGAAGTCTGGTTACTCTAAAGGTGGTTTTCTGGACAGCTGAGGCGCACGTCACCCACTTGTTGTTCACAGAATCCCTCTTCTCTAGGATATAGTTGGTGATTTCAGAACCTCCATCATCCTTTGGAGGAGCCCACTTTAAGGTCATGGCTTCTGCTGTGACTTCATCAAATTTGATTGGTCCAGTAGGGATGCCAGGCTTGCCAACAACCTTTATGGAGATAGTTCCTTCCTTGGTGCCAGCAACATTCTTAAGTGTGATTGTGTATTTTCCAGCATCAGATTTTTGGCAATCATATACTATAAGAGTTGTGTTAACTGCAGATGACTCAACACTGACTCTAGTGTCAGTTGCTAGAGGATCTTCCCCTTTCTTCCAGGAGACTGATGGAGCTGGCTTGCCTTTTATGGGGATCTTAAGCCGGAAGTTGCTGTTTTCTTTAGCCAAGTAGCACAAATCAGGTAGACCCTTTAAGTCAAGATCAGGAGCCACTGTAAAATAGCAGAGATAAATTACGGTTATTTTTAAGGCCAGGTAATTAACTTTTTCACGTACTTCCAGCTTTTAATGGATTTTTAGATAAGGTAGTGAGTAGGACACAAGAGTGCGCTTTTGATGACAATAAAGGAAAAATGAAGATGTGTGGATAGAGCCTTACCAACATCATCCCTTGCCACAACAGTGACTTCGCTTGGGGTTCCTTCTCCATTTTCATTCTCAGCACTCACTCTGAAGGTATATTCCTTCCCTTCAGTCAGATCTTTTGCGGAGTACTGTAGGCTTAAGGATTTCATAACTCGTTGCCACTTATTTTCTTCAGTCAGGAAATCAACTACATATCCAATAATCCGACTTCCACCATCACTATGAGGCTTTTTCCAGCCAATGCTACAAGATGACTTAGTTACAGACCTCACTTTCAGGTCCACAACTGGTCCAGGAGTTTCTAAAGCAAAGGAGAAATGATAAGTGTAAGCCCCATATAGCAAAGGAAGGATGTCACTCAAAATGATGGGATGATGTTTCCTTTGCTTACGGGAAGCTTTGACAGCATCACGAGTTTCACCGGGATCACCAATGCCATACTCATTTTCAGCAAACACTCGGAAGAAGTAGGATTTTCCCTCCTCCAAATTAGATACTCTGAAGCTTGTTTTGGAGCACTCAGTTGTCACTGTAGACCAGGATTTCCTCTCTGCATCACGTTTTTGTACCACATAGTTTATGATGGGGCTTCCACCATCAATAATGGGAGGCTCCCAGGTAACATAAGCAGAGTCTTTGGCTATTTCCTTAACAGTCACATTGACAGGTGGCCCAGGAGTATCTGGATAAACAGTGGGTAAATAAGAAATGAATGTGTAAAAAATACATATACTATTTTGAAATATATATGATTCTTTTTTGAAATAGACTTACCAAGCACTTTCACAACAATGGTATATTCCTTTTTACCACAGCTGTTCTCCAGGGTTAAGATGTATTTTCCTGCATCATATTTGTTCACATTTTCACAGCGCAAGAAAGTGTCAAAGTCAGTTGACTTTATGTCCAGTCCAATCCTGTCTCTTAGATTGACATTAGGTTTAGACCAAGTAATCTTTGGAGGTGGGCGTCCTTTTACTGGTACATAGAGTCTCATAGTGACTCCAGCACGTAATATGAGTGTCTTCCTTAAGTCCGCATCAAGTTCTCCCTCAGGTGGAACTGTTTAATTTTGGGTGAAGAAAGTTAATTAAAAATTTAATAGTCAAATGTATTTCCAAGGACTGGCCTTATCACTCCTAAAATACATTTATTTTCTAGAGCTGATTTCTTGTTCTTTAAAACTTCCTTAATACAATCCTCAAAACCATTTTTCTATTCTGTACTAATTGTTGATCTTTCCATTTTCCACTATGCTTTAGGTTTAACCAGGTTTTCCCTGGAGGATCGGTACCTCCTCTTTCATGAACCTTATGTACTCTGAAATGCTACATATACTAAAAGGAAAGTAGATGATTGATTTTTGGCTCCCTTTCATTCCTGTTTTTTCCTTTCTATATTCCATGAAGGTATTCTGCCACATATTCTAGCTCTCTTTATTATTTCATAGTAGGAAGAAAAGTACCTGGAGGATGACATATAATATCAAGTAATTCAAATAAAGGGGAAATTATCATGGAGAATAAGCAAATATGAAAAATAAGAAGAAGGGAAATTAAGATGGAGAGCCCACCAATCACATACTTAGGGAGATGGTGGATTGGAAAACAGAAACCCTAAGAATAGTAAATAGCTCATTACTTAGTTAAAAGGCCTCTTTATTTGTAAAATAAAATTCTTACATTCCAATAAAATTCTCTCATTCCATGTCTTTTGAAGACATGAAATTCTTATATATATGAAAAGCTTTTCAAAACCACAAATCATTTACATTTGATTTGCCTGTTCTACAATACCATAAAGTACCCATCCAGCTCTCCTAAAAAGTACTCCTGGAGTTACCAAGTCTACACCTTGTAAATAAATTAATCTACTTAAGGGAGTTCTATTCTCCCTCTTAGCATATGATTAATAAGAAAAGCCTTAGGTATTCCCCCTAGTAATACTTACTTAAGATGTCCTTGGGATAGTGTTTATCTGGCACATCACTGGGGTCACTGTATCCAATCTTATTAACGGCATACACACGAAATTGATACTGTGTGTCTTCCATCAGGCCAGTAACCTCAAAGCGGGTTTTCTGTAGATTCTGTGGTAAGTTGCACCTCACCCAGTTATCGGAGTCAGCCCGTTTTACTTCAACGAGATAACCAATGATAGGGCTGCCGCCGTCATAGGCTGGCTTGCCCCAGGATAGACTCACGGAGCTACGAGTTGTATCATATACTTTAGGGAAAGCCGGTGGGCCAGGAGGATCTGAGAAGAAATAATGATAGGAAATTTTCATTCAAACCTCCTTCCTGGGTGTTTCATGCTGCTTTTAACACAGGATATGGATCTCGTTCATGAACACTTACACTGAGGGTCCCGAGCATAAGCGGCCTTGGATGCGTCACTGGGTTTGCCTGGTCCAGCTTTATTTATAGCTGTAACACGGAACTCATATTCGGTACCTTCTTGAAGACCTGTTGCTTTTAATGTTCTTTCTATAATAGGTTTTCTGTTGACCTTAGTCCAGTTAACAGCCTGGGTTTCCCGCTTTTCAAGCAAATAGCCGGTGATGGGTGAGCCGCCATCATCTGCTGGTGGCTTCCAGCTGACTGTCATGTGATCTTTGGTTATGTTGCTAATAACAGGAGGATCACAGCGTCCTGGTGGGTCTGCAGAAATTGATTGAAAAGTTAATTTCCCAGACTAAAAGGTAATATTTAAAAAGTAAAATGAAAAACCACCAGGACATGTTCCTACCGTATGGGTTTTTGGCAATTGCTGGTTCAGTGAAGACTGGATCGCCTACTCCATATTTATTTTCAGCACAAATACGGAACTGATACTCATGGCCCTCTATAAGTTTCTCCACGCTGCAGCTGGTGATAGGCACAGTTGCAGAGACTTGAGCCCAGTTGGGCCTGCTTGTTTCACGTTTGTCAACAATATAGTTGGTGATTTCTGAGCCTCCATCTTCAAGAGGCGGTTCCCAAGAAAGCATTGCACGATCTGAATACATTTTGTTGATTTTAACAGATGCTGGAGGACCCGGTTTATCTGAAAGAATAAGGAAGAAGAGTGAAGTCTTTCACTAAAATATGTGGAATGGGGAATAGAATATAGAGTAGAGGTCTGGAGACCTGGACTGCAGTCTTTCTATTGTCAATTTCCTATATGACCTAGGAGATTAGTTAATTTTTTAGAATCTTAGTTTCTTCATTTGTAAAATTGGGTAATTGAAACGTGATTTTTCTAATGCTCTTTTAAACTCTAAAACATGGTTCTGTCATAAGAATAATTCTGTGCATAGAAAATATACGTTAGAATATGTATGTCTTCTCCCACATTATTTTGTAAATCCTATTTACGTCCCATTAACCAAAGTAAAATATGGGATTCTAATGAAGTTTATTAGTTACCTAACACTTTAAGCTTAATGGTGGCTGACTTAGAACCACTTGAATTTTCAGCGGTAATGGTATAGTCTCCCGAGTCCTTCCGGTTCACGCTGAATAGCTCCAAGGTGCACAGATTCCGCTGCATTGCCATCTTTATGCCTTCTGCTGGTTTTAGCAGTGTTCCATCTTTCTTCCAAGAAACCGTTGGCATTGGTTTACCAAAAACAGTAGCATCCAAGCAGACATTAGTTCCGGCTTTCACAGTAAGCAGTGATTTCATAGCCACACTTAGGTCTATCCTGGGAGGGACTGGAAAGAAATAAGATAAAGGACTTAATATATGCAAAGCTATATTATGTAATCCTTATTAATAATAGTGGGAAATTCATATGCTGCCTCTTCCAAGAATGGCATTTTAATGTTATTTCATTTTGCATATTTTTAATAGACAAATAATAACTGCATTATTGAATAACTATTGAAATTATATTGTTGCCACAGTTGTGTATCCTGCTTTTATTATGATTCTCCATAATCATAATGTTTGTGTCTATATATAAAATACCATTTTATTTTTCCTCTTTTCCTTAGGTGTGTACTTAGTTGTTGATTAGGAAAAATGACCATCATGAATGCTGTTACATCTTTGCCTATAATACTCAGCAGAATCTTACCATTTTCTGCAAGGATAGTCACTGGATCAGAAGGTTCCGAAGGTGGGCTAATGTTTACTGCGGTCCTGGCAATAGCTCTAAATTGATACTGGGCTTTCTCTTCTAGGCCAGTAGCTGTGTACTCTTCCTGGGGAATCTGGTGAGGTGCAGTATTGCACCGTACCCATTTATCAGCAGGAAGTTTGCAAGCTTCTACGAAATAACCAATAATTTTACTGCCTCCATCATGCTTTGGACGTGCCCAGATCAGAGATACAGTACTCTTGGTGACATCAATAACTTCAGGTTTCCCAGGAGGATCTAAAACAAAAAGAGGTACACTCACCATTTATCTTACTAGCAGAAGTTTAAACTTCCATATTTCACATTATCATCCCTGCTGCTAAGTAACAAGCTCAACAGGATGACAATTATCCCATTTTAATAATTGTCCAACTAGTATGCACTTTTGAGTCCTTGCTGTATGCTTTAAAGGAAATTATATGTCCTTTTCTTTTTTTAATATGTCATCTTCATTGTAAGAGATAGAACATATTCTTGAACGGGAGTTGTAATCTTCAGATCTCTACTACTGTCTATGTCTTGAAGTCCAAATCTTAGACTCTGAGATTTAAATATGCCTCCATAATACTAAAACAACAACAACAACAATAAAAAAAACCCCAAAACTTACCAACTGGCATTCTTGCAGTTACATATTCTGTGGGTTTGCTGGGTGGGCTGGATCCAGCTTTGTTTAAGGCATAGATTCTGAATGAATACTCAAGACCTTCTACAAGGCCAGCACAAGGATATTCAGTTGACCGGACAGGAGTATCATTGGCTTTCACCCACAGCAAACTGTTTCTTTCCTTGCGTTCAATCAGATAACCAGTAATGGGGCTCCCTCCATCACTGTCTGGTCTGTCCCATGCAACAAAAATACAGTCCTTGTTGACTTTGGTGACTCGTGCATTCTTTGGTTCACTAGGAACACCTGGAGATGAAGACAAGGAAAATGTCAGTTTTTACATTCAGTAACAAACTAGAAAGAAAACATAACTTTTTTTCCCCTTCACAAAAACATACCAAATGGGAACTCCGCAACCATCTTTGGAGATGTGAGAGGCTCTGAGATGCCAAATCGGTTTTCAGCACGGACCCGGAAGATGTACTCCTGGCCTGGGATCAGCTTTCCAACCCTGCAGGAAGTTTTTGTGACTGAAGCTAGAGCCGTGACCCAGTCCCCTCGGCTTACATCACACTTCTCCACTATGTAATTGGTGATGTTACTGCCTCCGTCCTCCAGAGGGATGTGCCACGACAGGGAGCAAGCGTCGGCGTCTATATCAGAAATGTCAAATGGAGGCTGAGGGGGGCCAGGGGCATCTGCATGAACCAAGAGGAAAGAAATGTAAGAACAAGGATCTGATGGGTAAAAATGTTTCAGAGTTTCATATTTAGATGGCTGTTTGTCTAATACTTAACTCACCCATGACTACAACTTTGATTTTCTGAGTGTCTGTCCCAGAACTGTTCTCTGCTGTGAGGCTGTAGTAACCACTGTCTTTTCTAGTCACATCTTTTATGATCAGAATTGAAGAGCTGTCTGCTTTATGCACTGCCAGGTGGCTGGATGTGACAACTTCATCTTCTCCTTTTTTCCATTTACAGGTGGGATGAGGCTTTCCATACACGTGGGCTTCAATTCGGAGTTTTTTCCCAGCTTTGATAGTAATTTGCTCTGGCATAAGGATCTTTGGTGGCACTGAAAGTAAAATGAAAAGATATTAATTTTGGGAAGGTGGTTAAGTTTCTTCTGGTGGAGAACTATACTGGTTCAAATTAATGCTTGTATTACTACCAATTTTTTTTTTTACTTTAAGTTCTGGGATACATGTGCAGAATGTGCAGGCTTGTTACATAGGTATACACGTGCCATGGTGATTTGCTGCACCCATCAACCCATCATCTGCATTAGGTATTTCTCCTAATGCTATCCCTCCCCTAGCCCCCCATCCCCCTGACAGATCCCAGTGTGTGATGCTCCCCTCCCTGTGTCCATGCGTTTTCATTGTTCAACTCTCACTTATGAATGAGAACATATAGTGTTTGGTTTTCTGTTCTTGTGTTAGTTTGCTGAGAATGATGGTTTCCGGCTTCATCCATGTCCCTGAAAAGGACATGAACTCATCCTTTTTTATGGCTGCATAGTATTCTGTGGTGTATATGTGCCACATTTTCTTTATGTAGTCTATCACTGATGGGCATTTGGGTTGGTTCCAAGTCTTTGCTGTTGTGAACAGTGCCACAATAAACATACATGTGCATGTGTCTTTATAGTAGAATTATTTATAATCCTTTGGATATATACACAGTAACGGGATTGCTGGGTCAAATGGTATTTCTGGTTCTAGATCCTTGAGGAATCGCCACACTGTCTTCCATAATGGTTGAACTAATTTACACTCCCACCAACAGTGTAAAAGCGTTCCTATTTCTCCGCATCCTCTCCAGCACCTGTTGTTTCCTGGCTTTTTAATGACCGCCATTCTAACTGGCATGAGATGATATCTCATTGTGGTTTTGATTTGCATTTCTGTAATGACCAGTGATGATGAGCTTTTTTTTTTATATGTTTGTTGTACAGCCAACATTTTTAAAAACACAGAATAGGGTAGAAAACATGAGAGTGCACATGATAATGAATGGGTATTGTTTCAGGAAATGTTTTTTAGTTATCTATGTGTTTGTATAAGTTTATTTACTGTGTGTTGTCGGCCCACCCACGTGTTTGAAAGCCACTGTTCTCTGTTGTTTTTCTTTTTTTTTTTGAGATGGAGTCTCGCTTAGTCACCCAGGCTGGAGTGCAGTGGTGCGATCTCGGCTCACTGCAAGCTCTGCCTCCCAGGTTCACGCCATTCTCCTGCCTCAGCCTCCCAAGTAGCTGGGACTACAAGCGCTCGCCGCCATGCCTGGCTAATTTTTTTGCATTTTTAGTAGAGATGGGGTTTCACCGTGTTAGCCAGGATGGTCTCGATCTCCTGACCTCGTGATCCACCCGTCTCGGCCTCCCAAAGTGCTGGGATTACAGGCTTGAGCCACCGCGCCCGGCCTCTCTGTTGTTTTTCAAGTATTTATAGAGCTAGATTCCTCAGGGAGAAATGTCTACATATAAAAGAAATTCTAATAAACTTAGCACATGACATAAATGAAGCAACGACTACTTACACAGTTGTTCTTTGGCTTCATACACTCCTTCAGCTTCTCTTGGCAAACTGACTCCAACAGCATTTCTGGCCGCTACTCTAAATTTGTATTTCTTTCCTTCCTTTAGGCCAGTGACAACAAGGCTGAGATCTTTTACCACTGAGTACTCTGTCCAGCGATCTGCAGGCTGCTCTTCTTCTCTGTAACTAATGATGTAGCCATCGATTTTAGCACCTCCATCACGCAGGGGAGGTAACCAGGCTAAGGTGGCACTGTTCTTTGTCATTTCAGTCACTTCTAATTTCCTTGGGGGATCCGGCTCACCTAGAAGAAAAACATGATGTATAAAATTACCTCGGTAACCTAATCAAATCCCCTTTGTTTATGTACATAAGAGTTTTAGTAAGTCATTTGCTCCAATGCACATAGAACCTGTAGTTCAGTACATTAAAAGTAAAACATGTAAGATGAGACAGATCAAAAAAGTGTTTCATGAGTGAGATAGATATTTATTACACTATTTGGGTCTCTACAAATGAAATCTCTTTCAGAAGTGGATTAAAACGGTATTAGTATCTTGACCTTGCTGAAACAGGAGGCTGGAGTTAAAAGGAGGAAGAAAGCATAATACTTACTTAGAGGATCTGATGCAAGCACTGGTTTTGGGACATCTGTTGGGACGCCAGGGCCATATTCGTTGACAGCAGTTACTCTGAAGTAATACTCATTCCCAGGGACAAGATTGGTTACTTGGAAGCTTGTTTTCTTAACCTCTGGGGTAACGGTCGACCATGTCTTTCTGTCTGCCTCACGTTTCTCCACAATATAATGTGTCACTTGGCTCCCACCGTCGTTTTCAGGAGGGGCCCAGGACACATGGCATGATGTTTTAGTGACATCTGAAACTTTCAAATCAGACACAGGTCCAGGAGTGTCTGTAAAGAGTCATAAAATCAGATATACACATCTCCTCAGCATCCCTATTAACAAATTCGTTTTTGAAGTGGGAGGGAGAAGCATTTTAGTAACCCACCTAATACTCTGACATTTACGAATACAGCCTTTTCTCCTGCTGGGTTCACAAGTGTTAAGGAATATTTTCCTGAGTCATCACGGGTAGAATTGGGGATGACAAGGAAGGCCATAGTGTCAACCAGATCAACTTGTCCTTTTCTGACCACATTATCAATGCCCACTTTTCGCCAAGTGACTTTAGGGGCTGGTCGTCCTCTCACTATAGCAAAGAGACGAATAGGGCATCCTGCTCTCACTGTGACCAGTTTTCTCATGCTGGCATCCAAATCAATCTCCGGAGGTTCTGCAAATGACATTAAGGTCATTAATTGATATTTCAGAATGTGGGGAAATCATAAGAAATTAAGTGTGAATGAATCACATGCTAAAGGAAGGACTTACCTAGTATTTCTTTAGGTTTGATAGCTTCCTTTAGCTCTGCAGGGCGCCCAATACCAACTTGGTTTTGGGCACACACCCTGAACTCATATTCCTGGTTTTCATCCAAGCTAGTAACAGTGAATTCCTTGCGTACAAGCTGTGCTGCAGCATTACACCGTTTCCAGCCTTCATCAGGAGATGCATCTGCTATTTTTGGTCTCATTTCCACAACATATCCAATGATCGGTGCACCGCCATCATAGACTGGTTTTCCCCACGCAAGAGTTATGGAATGTTTGGTTGTATCAACCACTCTGAAATTGGTTGGTGGACCAGGTGGCTCTGAAAATAAAATATAAGAATAGATATACATATGTTTAACTACTAATACTGATACTTCAATGTGTAATTTTATATAGCCTAGTCTCAGTTAATCAAATATAGGTCGTCCAATTTTTCAATTAGAGTCCTCTTTATTTTCCTTCATAAAAATGAGAATCTACTATTGTTTGTACCTTTTAGGTATTTTGGTAAAAGGTCTATTTGGAAAAATATTTGCTAAATACAGTTTTTATGTTATGGATTTAGATGTTACATTAACTTATTTATCAAATACTTCTGTGCTTGAGATTAAGAGTTGATGTAATATCAGAAAAAACAAGGACATCCTACCTATGGGGTCTTTTGCCACCACTGGTCTTGAAGGCAAGCTTGGTTCTCCAATTCCAATTTCATTTTCTGCCTTGACACGGAACTGATATTCATGGTCTGGGAGGAGATTCTGTACTTTCATACGTCTCTCAGGGATTGCACTCTTGTTAACAGGTACCCATCGTGTTGAATGCTTTTCCTTTTTCTCCAAAAAGTATCCTGTTATAGACTTTCCACCATCATATTCAGGTGGATTCCAAACCACAGTCATCTCTTCTTTGCTTACTTTAGTGACTTCTGGGGGATCAGGGCGTCCAGGTTTATTATACTTGGTTTTGGCTATGACTGGTTTACTTTCTGTTGGAGGCCCTGTGCCTATTTTATTTTCTGCACGGACTCTGAAAATATATTCATTTCCTTCTATGAGACGTGTTACTGTAGTACCAGGTGTCAAGACAGTAGCAGAATAGGTAGACCAAACCATTCGCTTTGTCTCACATTTTTCTAGAATATAATTTTGGATTTCACAGCCGCCATCATCTTCTGGTGGATCCCAGCGAACAGTACACCTATCACTGGACACATCAGCAATTTTCAGATTTCTCACAGGACCAGGCTTATCTAAAACGTTGACAGTGGCATAGGCCACAAAACTGCCAGCTGTGTTAGTTGCCGTAACTACATATTTACCCCCATCACTTCGCTTTGCTTTGGTAAGAGAAAATTTAGATGAATCAGCACTGGTATCAATCTTGACCCTTGGTGATCTTGTAAAGTCTGTAGCATCTTTGTCCTTGGTCCATGAAACTTCTGGGAATGGTTTGCCTCTAACCCCTGCCTCAAGCCTAATGGTGTCCCCTGCTTTGACAGTTAGGACCCCACTTAATTTCAGATCAAGTACTGGTTTTTGTAAGTCTTCTTTAACAACAACTTCCTCTGTCTTCACCCAGTCACTTTCCCCACCTTCATTCTTCGTTTGCACTCTGAACTCATAAATCTGGTTTTCAACACATCTGTCAACCATGTAGTGAGTTTCTTTAATGCTTCCTTTATGCACTCTTTCCCAGTCATCGGAGCCCTTCAGCCTTCTCTCAACATGATATGAGAGATTTGGACTGCCACCATCATAATCAGGCCTCCGCCACTTTAGGTAGACAAATGTCTTTCCTTTATCCGCAATGTGAAGGTTTTCAGGCTCACCTGGTCTGTCAATAGGGTTAATAGCCAGAATGGGAGTTTTTGTTTCGATGGTCGGCCCAACACCTACTTTATTCTCTGCACAAACTCGGAAATAGTATTCATTGTTGGCTAAAAGATTGGCCTTGATTAATCGTTTAGTGACATCTGACGCAACAATTGACCAGCCTTTCTGGTTTGGTTTGCGATATTCTACTATGAAGTTTGTTATTTCTGAGCCGCCATTATCTAGTGGGTTTTCCCAAGAAATTGTACAGTTCTCTTTGGTTACATTGGTAACCTTCAAATTCTGGCAAGGCCCAGGTCTGTCAAGGACGTTAACAATGGCTGAACCTTGGGCATGTCCACTGCTATTCTTAGCTGAGATGATATACTTGCCATGATCAGCTCTAACAGCTTCTTTAATTTGTAACTCAACACGAGGTAGATCCTGAATAATGTCCACCCTCTTTTCTCGGACCAATACTTTGCCTTCCTTAGTCCAAGTTATGTCTGGTGCAGGTCTGCCTTTGACTCGAGCTAGAATGCGGATAGTTTGGCCTACTCTCACGGTAATAACATCACGACAAGTAACATCAAGTTCTACTTCTGGAGGATGAAGGATATCTTTTGCAATCACAGATTCTGCTAGTTCTCTTGGCTCACCCTCTCCTACAATATTAGCTGCCTTTATACGGAATCTGTACTCATTTCCTTCAATTAGTCCAGGTACTCTAAAGGCACATTGCCTAATGAGTTCATCTTTATTAATCCTGTTCCATTGTGCTGTGCCAGGTTTCTGACATTCCACGACATATCCTAGAATGGGGCTACCACCATCACTGAGAGGCTTTGTCCACACCAAATCAGCTGTTTCTCTGCTCTTGTCTTTCAGTTTAGGATTAATAGGTGGTCCAGGTGGTTTGATGGGACGGCAAGCTTTTATTGGATCGGAACTTGGGGATGGATTGCTTAATCCTGCAAGATTTTCAGCAAAAACCCTAAACTCATATGTATTTCCTTCATAGAGTCCAGTCACTCTGAACTTAAGGTCAGCAACAGGCGTTTTGTTGACCCTCACCCATTTGCCAGTTACTTCTCGACGTTCCACATAGTAGCCAGTTATTGGACTGCCACCATCAGATTTTGGCAGGGTCCAAGACACTGTTGCCGCATTTTCAGTAATGTCAGTAACCACTGGTTTACCAGGAGGAGATGGAGGACTAAATTTATGCTTAGCAACAGTAGGTGTGGAGTCAAGGGGAGGACCAACACCTATCTTATTCTCTGCTTTAACTCGGAAAACATATTCACAGCCCTTCTGCAGATGTGGGATTTTCAGCTTTGTCTTACTGCTTCCCGAAGAGACAACACCCCAAGTGTCTTTCCTTGTATCTTGTTTCTCAACAATATAATTTATCACAGGGCTTCCTCCATCATCCTTAGGTGGCTGCCATGAGATAGTCATGTGTTCAGGAGTAACATCCAGAATATGAATAGGACCTGTTGGTGGCCCAGGAACATCAAGAACAGTAAGATGTACGGCTACTGTTTTGCTACCAGCTGCATTGGAAACTGTGATTTGATATTCTCCAGTGTCTCTCCTTAAGCAGTTCTTAATGGTAAGTACTGATGAGAAGTTGTCTGTTTCAACTGTGTAGTGCTCATCGGTTTTAATCTCACTCCCATCGGTTGTCCACTTTGCGGTAGGAACAGGCACACCTCTTATAATAGCAGGGAATCTGACTGTGGTTCCAGCCTTTACCACAAGACCTTCAATTAATTTCACATCTAGCTCCACAGATGGAGGCACTGAAAAGTAAACATGAAAAAATTAGATTTTGATTTTCACCTACATGAATAATTTTAAAAAGAAATAAGATAAAACTGCTAGTCCAAAAATTACCTAGTTTTTCTTGACATTCTATCGGGATAGTTGTGTCGGGGAGACCAAGACCCACAATATTTTCAGCTTTTACACGGAATCTATAGGTCTTTCCTTGTTGCAGTCCGGTAACCACACACTCTAAGTCTGTCACAGTCTTAAATTTAATCCAGTCCTGGGTGCCTTCTTCTTGATATTCCACCAAATATCCAGTGATTGGAGAACCACCATCACGATCTGGCTTATTCCAGACGAGGGAGACTTCAGTCTTGTCAACATCTACATGGTGCAGGTTCTTGGGTGGCCCTGGGGGATCTTTTCAAAGAAGAAGTTATGATGAAAAAGGAATATTCTTGAAGACAGTCAAACAATAGTTTTGTATTCAGAGAAAGCAACTTACGGAGAGGATCCAGAGCCTTGATTGGTTTTGGTGTTTCAACAAAAGGACCACGTCCATACTGGTTCTCTGCAGCTACTCGGAAGAGGTACTGGTTGCCTTCATTCAGATGTTTAGCCAAGTGACTCTTTTTCTTTGATGTAGCTGAGAGAGATGACCACTGGGCGCTGGCAACATCTCTCCTCTCAACCACGTAATTGGTAATAACAGAACCACCATCATCCAGTGGTTCTTTCCAAGTAAGGTAACAAGAATCTTTCCTAATTTCACTGACTTCCAGATCTCTAGGTGGCCCAGGTTTATCTAAAAAGTGTTAAATAACAGTTTTATAAGTAATTTTATCCAAATAAGAGCTCAAAATTATCAAAATTTATTTTTAATGGCATAAGTATTAAAATTCTTACCTAATACAAGTACTTTTACTGACACAGTTTTTGAACCAGCTGGATTCTCCACTGTTAAAGAATAAATTCCACCATCTTCATGGGCAGCATTACGAATTTCAAGCTTGCTACCAACTGGAGTCACATCAATTCTTGCTTTAGCTGGAGCATCTCTGTCTTCTTTTTTCCAAGTTACTTTTGGGAATGGCACTCCTTTGATGATGGCACTAAGTCTTAGAGTATCACCAACCTTAATGTGTTGTTCTCTTGCCATGTTGGCATCAAGGATCAACTCAGGGGGTTCTAGAAAAGAGAGAACAGAACACTCAGATTTGATCCATAATGCAGATTATAATTAAACACATACGATCAGACGTCTATTTTCCTTGCAAACACAGGTGAGATCATTTTACTCACCAAGTCTGTCTTTTACTAGGACTGGCTCTGGAACATGAGCTGGATCTGATTCACCAGCTTCATTGACTGCTAACACTCTGAACTTATAAGTTTGACCGTCCCGAAGACCGGTGACTTTATATTTAGTTTCAGGACATGACTCAGGGGTGTGATTGGCTCTTCTCCACTCTTCATCTCCAACTTTCTGGTACTCAACAATGTAACCCAGAATCTTGCTCCCACCATCATGACGTGGTGGCTGCCAAGTTAGATCGACTGAATTGCATGTTGTATCTATTGCTTCAGGATTAACAGGTGGACTTGGTTTAGCTAAAAAATAAAAGTAAAAAATGAATTAGCATATAGCTGAAAACAAAGTTAAATAACATGAAAACTGAATAAATCCATTAATACTATACCAATTGGATCTTTAGCAAAGACTGGTTTGGATGGTGGGCTTGGATCTCCAATACCAATTTCATTTTCTGCAGAAACCCGGAATTCATACTGACATCCTTCTAGAAGATCAGGAACCCTAAATTTAGTGTATGGATGAATAGGATCTTTGGTAACTCTAGCCCATCGTTTAGACATAGTTTCTCTCTTTTCCAGGATGTAGTTTGTGATAGGTTTTCCTCCATCATGTGGCTTGTTCCAGGTTACTAATGCAGAGTCTTTGGTAACTTCTGTAACAATTGGCTGATCAGGTGCATCAGGAACCCCTGTAACAAATGTTGGAAAATGTGTTAGAAATTTATTTCTTCCTGTTAGTTATATCAAGCATTGAATCACTAAAAAGAGACATAATGCATACTGAAACGATCTTTGGCTTTCATTGAATCAGACACCAGAGGATCACTTATTCCATACAGATTTTCAGCATGTATCCGGAAAATATAATCTTTTCCTTCAAGTAGTTTAGACACTTTGCATGTTGTTTTAGCACTTGCAGATGTCACTGGCATCCAGACATCTTTACCCAGTTCCTTCTTCTCAATAATATAATTGGTGATTTCACTGCCTCCATCATCTAAAGGAGGCTTCCAAGAGATAACCATGTAATCTTTGGTCACCTCATCAAAAATAACTGGTCCTACTGGTGGACCAGGACGGTCTGCAGAAAAAAAAAAATCATAGCACAAAATGTTATTTCCATTTCTGCTTTTGAAAGAACAGAAGATCTATTCTTTCCACTAAATAAGACTTACCAACAACATTAACTTGACAGAAACCTTTCCTAGAGCCTGTACTATTCTCCACAACCACACAGTATTTGCCGGAATCTGAGCGTTTGGCCTTGATCTTCTCTAAAGCAAGTGTTGTTGGTGTAGTCTTTATGTGAGTGCGATCATCTTCCAGCACATCAGCTTCATCTTTGAACCAGGAAACCTTAGGCTTTGGTTTGCCTGAGTAACGGCCAGTGAGGGCAAAAGCTTCACCAACTCGAACCGTGAGCTTATCTCTGAAGTCGAGGTGAAGTGTTGGGGGTGCTAAAATGTACAATTATAAAGGCAAGTCATTTTTACTGATGTCTTATTATGAACTACAAATGTGCAAGTTTCTGAAGTATAAATTGTAGTAGACACATACCCAGCTCATCCTTGCAAGTGATTGGCTTGGTGCAAAATGATGGTTTGCCTTGTCCAACAATGTTGACAGCACTGACACGGTACTCATAGGTATCACCTTCTTTTAAGTCTTTAACAGTGTATTTTCTGCTAAGCAAGTTGTCATTTGTAACTTTGTGGAACTTCTCAGTTCCAATGAGCCGACTTTCTAGGACATAGTTAATAATTTCTGACCCGCCATCATACTTAGGAGGATTCCAAGTCAAAGTTACAGTACTTTTAGTAACTTCTTTGACTTCCAGGTCTTCAGGACGTTCTGGTACAGCTGTGAATATAAGTATAGGAATTGTGGTAGAAAAAAGTGTCACATTAAGAATGTAGTAGGATGTAGTGAATATTCCTTTTCTGAGGATTTTGTTTAAACATTAAACTCTCTGCTCCCATAAATAGCAAAAGAGGTCTCATCCGAAAACTATTAGAATTAAAAAGGACCAAATACAATAGAATTTCTTCACTTGACAGATTGAGGAAATGAGGTTTGCTGAGGAAAAATAATTTAAGAAAGATCTTCAGAGTTGATAGTTTTAGACGTAGGAAAATAATTCAGTTTCTATTAATGCCATTAAGTGGGAATTTTTAAAAAGTCTGTGAGGTATAGATGGAAGAAATTTGATAAATGGGCCAGGCGTAGTAATGCCAGCACTTTCGGAAGCCGAGGCAGGTGGATCACTTGAGGTCAGGAGTTTGAGACCAGCCTGGCCAACATGGCAAAACCGTGTCTTTACTAAAAATGCAAAAATTAGCTGGGCATGGTGGTGCATGTCTGTAATCCCAGCTCCTTGGGAGACTGAGACACAAGAATCACTTGAACCTTGGAGGTGGAGGTTGCAGTGAGCCAAGATCATGACACTACACTCCAGCCTTGGTAACAGAGTAAGACTATGTGTCAAAACAAAACCAAGAAAAAAAAAAAAAGAAAGAAATTTGATGAATTATACGTATTTGTAAAATCTCTTTCACAATCACTGTCCGAGTACTACCAAATCAGATACTGTGTAAGTTGTGTAATAACTGCTTGTCAAATGAATGAAATGTACGGCATTTATACACATATTTTTTCACCACAGTCTTGTACTAAATGAGTAAAGAAGTGATTAAACATAAAATTGCTTTTAATTTTACTTACTTATTGGCTCTCTGATAACAAGTGCCTCTGATGTCTCAACAAATGGGCCCATGCCAATACTATTTTCAGCCGCGATTCGGAAAAAGTAGGCCTTTCCTTGAATGAGACCCTGGACAGTAGCATTTTGTCGGGTAACTGTATATGTCACTGGGGTCCATGCTCTGCGGTCAGATTCACGCTTTTCAATGACGTAATTGGTGATTGGAGAGCCTCCATCATCTTCTGGAGAAAACCATGTCAGTTTGCAGGACTCATTGGTTAGGTTGTGAGCTAGGAATGGTGTTCCAACAGGACCCGGAACATCTGGAAATAAGAAGAAATTATTTCAATCTGTTTGCCTTCAATGAAAGATAATGCTCAATATTTGTTTTTTAAAAGGAGACAAAATGTTGTTATGAAGAAAGTAAGGTTTTGTGTCTACTTATTGAGTTAGTTTTTCCTCCTCCTCCTGCTATCTAGTCAATACAAAAACAGTCAACTCCTTTTTTTTTTTTTTTTTGAGATGGAATCTCGCCCTGTCGCCCAGGCTGGAGTGCAGTGGTGCGATCTCAGCTCACTGCAACCTCCACTTCCTAGGTTCAAGCAATTCTCCTGCCTCAGCCTCACAAGCAGCTGGGACTATAGGCACATGCCACCATACCTGGCTAAGTTTTGCATTTTTAGTAGAGACAGGGTTTCACCATATTGGCCAGGCCGGTCTCGAACTCCTGACTTCAAGTGATCCACCTGCCTCGGCCTCCCAAAGTCAAGGGATTACAGGTGTGAGTCATAGCATCATCAAGCCCCACATTTGTTAATGAAGTAGTTTTGCAACAGTTATTGGTTACCATGCTTTTAGTAGAGGCTGAAGGGAAAATAAAAATGCTTTTTAAAAGCAATTTGTGAGTTGGACAGGAGGGAGCTGGGAGGCAAACATGCAGAGGGATACAGGAGGTGGGTAAGAGTGGCATAGTCAGTTTCTATGTCCAGTTTCCTCTCCAGGGGAAAAGGAGGGAGACATGGATTCTTTCTGGATGATCACTGGATCAACGAGCAGCATAGGAGGCCCCAAATTTCAGAATGACTTTGAGGAGGTTGCAAATAATTAACATGGAAATGTACCAGTTTTCAAATTAGAGTAATAGCCATTAGGCAAAAGAGCTTTAGGTGCTTGAAACTAACCTGAAAGTTTGTGGGATTATTGGTTAATGAAATATTTTTCCTTATGACATTCTTATATTAATTATATTCAACTTAGAACTGGCCAATTTCACATAAAAACTGTGACTGGAGTATTGTTGTGCCTACAGACATGCTTAGAAAGAGCTCTGAGTGGAAGGGCTTCAAGTTCTGAGCAAATCACTGGACTAAAGCCTCCAATGAGAGGCATGAAAAAGCCTCATAGAGTTCAACTCTATATTCAATGACTAGAAATGCAATATTGATAACCAACTATGATGCCTCTCTTCAGTTAGAATACTGAAACCCTTCAAAGAAGTTTTTGCATTATTATGATAATTTCATGATAGGGATAGAGTCTCATGATGTGAAATGGTCAGCACTGGCAAATTGTTAAACATTCATGTACACTTGAAGGAAAGTTGCTTCTATGAAAACTGTATAACAACATAATAGACAGTATGGGGGCAAGTTCTATAAAAAAGTCATATTTATTCTGGGCCATGATTCAGAATACATATTCATGGCCTTCTAGCAATTTGGGAATTGTGTACATGCACTCTTTAGGTTCACTGGAGACATGGATGTATGTCTTCTTGTTAGCATCTGTTTTCTCAATTATATAGTTTGTAATCTTAGACCCACCAAACAGAATATGCATATAATAAAAAAGTAAGGAGGAAATTTTAAAAAATTCTAATAATGTTCAACGTGATTATGGGTGATTTTTCTTATTTTCCAAAATGTTTGTTACATAGCACACAGCGTAGCCTTGTGTAAATATAGTAAGAATGTTTGTTTAAAAAGTCGCACAGACAAATTGAAAGTATTTACCTAATACATCAACAATAATTGTCTTCTTTCTTTCTCCGGCTTCATTTTTGGCAAGAAGAGAATAGACGCCTTGATGGCTCCTCTGGCAGTTCTTGATGACCATGGATGAGCTAATAGCTGTGGTCTCAATGGTGGCTTCTTGAGGTAAGGCTCTTTCATTCATGTTCCAGGTTACGGTTGGAGGAGGCTTTCCAGACACATAGGCAATGATTCGGATCACTCCTCCAGCATGGACGACAATTCTATCTCTGACACTGGCATCTAGCTGAAGGTCAGGTAAAACTGGAAGCAATTGAAAATTACAAATGTGATTTTTCCCCCTTCAATCTGAAACATAAATACTGATGGCGTAAAAGAAGGATTGATAATTACCAAGTCTGTCTTTCATTTCAATGACATCTGTGACCTCTCCAGGTTCTCCAATGCCAGCAATGTTGACTGCTCTAACTCTAAATTTGTAGAATGCTCCTTCCTTTAATCCTGTCACAACAAGCTTTGTTCCTCTCACTTCTTTATCTTTACCCTGGGGAGAAATCATAAACATTTTAAAATTAGAATAATCATTTGTAGCTTCTTGCTTTAATGACTTCCTAAAGCATCACCAGCAGCCTATTTAACTGTTTACTCTGGGAAAATTGTTGCTGGTTTAGGTTTCAGGGAGCAGATACTACAGGCAATACTGAATGGAATAACTTGGCAGGAGTTATGCTTTAAAATTATTGTCAAACAATTAAACCTTTATTTATTCCACATTCCAGGATTTATAACCAAAAGATTAGTAATATCATGACTTAACTTTTGATTAGATTTCTGACATTAACAGATGTTTGGAATATGAGTTAAAATTATGCTGTTTTCCTGATTTCTTAATCCAAAAAATATAGACAGAAGTTAATGGGATTGAGAATAACTAAGACATTTTTAGTTTATTCATAGTGCATTTCCTTAGTGCCAAGTTTTCCTACCTTTTCCCATTCTTCTTTTCCTTCTTCTTTATATTCAACGATGTATCCAGTTACTTTGGATCCACCATCTTTTAGTGGGGGAGACCACTCTAGATCTGCAGATGATTTAGTCCAATCTGTCACTTTGGGAAATGGAGGACCAGGAGGAGCTGGAAAGAGCCAGTATACATTAGTATTCTTGACTTTCCCAAGGCACTTTTGGAAAATAAGATTAAAAAAAAAGGAATGGTTTCAAGGCTTACCAATTGGATCTCTAGCAGTCACTGGGTCTGATGGCAGACTTGCTGGACCCACGCCAGCAGCATTGATTGCATATACCCGGAATTGATAGTCAGAACCTTCAATAAGACCAGTCACTTTATAAGAAACACCCAGAGTCATGGCTTTGATAGGATCTCGGTTAACTCTCTTCCATCTCTTTGAAGTAGTGTCTTTCATTTCCAGCCAGTACCCTGTCACGGGAGAGCCTCCATCATATTCTGGCTCTTCCCAGTTGACGGTCATGGAGTTACGAGTCACGCTGCTAACTGTTGGTTTATCTGGTGCTCCAGGGACAGCTGTGAAAAAGATCATATTGATTATAAGACATTTTTTTGAAAAAGTAAAAATGACTTTGTTTGTGAAAATGTTGTCCTACTTACAGAAGAGGTTTCTTGCTGTTTCAGGTTCACTGTCAAGGGGTTCTCCAATGCCATATTTATTCTGGGCCATGATTCGGAATACGTATTCATGGCCTTCTAGCAATTTGGGAATCGTGTATGTGCACTCTTTAGGTTCACTGGAGACACGGACCCATGTCTTCCTGTTAGCTTCTCTTTTCTCAATTACATAGTTTGTAATCTTAGACCCACCATCATCTTTAGGTGGAAGCCAAGACAGTGTCATTTGGTCTGCTGAAACAGATTCAAATTTTATGGGTCCCACTGGGGGGCCAGGACGACCTAAAATGGTTTAAAGAAGGAACCCTTTATCAGTCAGATGATTTTAAAGCCAAATGTTATTTATGAACAGAAAAACAAGTAGTTTTAACTAAACCATGCAGTCTTTACCCAGGACATTCAGTCTCATCTCCTTTGATGCTGTTCCCAGATTATTTACAGCTGTGATGGTATATAAGCCAGTGTCACTCCTGCGAGACTGTGGAATAACTAAAGTGCAAGTATCATCCACCACCAGTTTGTTGACATGGGTGTCATAGAGAACAGGTTCTTTGTTATCAGGCTTCTTTGGAGGAGCTTTAAACCAGGTTAGTGTTGGGAATGGCACACCTTTAATTTTGGCCACAATGTTAACATCAGTTCCTTCTTCAACCTCCATGAATTCTGTTAGCTCAATTGATGGTGGGCCTAGATTATTGAAAAAAAAGTTGTCATTACGAGCAAAAAGCATTGAGGGATAGAAAGTAGAATTCATAGTGACTCTAAAGCTGTTTGAATCCACCGTAGTCAGACTTTGTAGCTCAGCCCAATGTAAAGAACGGTTCTGTCCTTAATGCTGTTACACTAGTTTGGGGAGCAGGTACACAGGGATCTACATGTGGCTGTATATCAGGGCTTGCCTCTCTTTATTTGGCATCATTATGAAATAAAGAATTATTATATTCTCATATCCTGACAAAAGGGAAGAGAGGAGATTGTAGTAGGAGAGTATCATGGGATACTCTCTAATGTTTATGCAGAATTATGAAGGGATACATAAGAAGGTGAATTCCCCTTTTAAGAAATATAACTGTTAATAAAAGGGAAGGAATTTTCCATTTTGGTCAAATTTAGGACACAAATATTCAAACAGGGTAGCGACTACAGTTTCTTTACACTTAGATGAGAGAATAAACAGATACACAACAGTAGTGATGGTAATTATCAGAGGAAGAATTATTACCATATGTATTATATATACTTCATTAAAATGGATATATCTTTTCTCATATAGAGAAATAGAAACTTGATTGTGAAGATAAATGGGTCTCAGCAGTTGCTAAGCAAATGACTAGTTACTTTCTGTCCCTTTTGAGGAGCATGCAGAGAAATTGCTTTAACCTCTGATAAGTAAAACAGCCTGCCATTGAGAAAATTACAGTGAGGAAATTACAGACATCATCTCCTTTGAATAGAGAATAGTTAACAGGTAAAGGAATGTGAAAATTCTGTGGAAATTGAGGGAATGAGTAATTGAGTAATGTGCCCATGTTTACATTCAAGCCATGGTAGCTTTCTAAGGTACAGATACAGCTCTTTTAATTTTGAACTATTATTGAACACCTAGGAAGGCAGCCGTAAGGAGGACATTCTTTGTCAGTACATTGGTACTTACGTGTCTGGTCTTTGACAGTCACGGGGCCAACAGTGGCTGAAGGCTTGCTGACTCCTGCAGCATTGACAGCTTTGACTCGGAATTCATATTGCCCACCCTCTACTAGGTCTTCAACAGTAAATTGCAGTTCTTCCACATCACGCTTATTGCACTGCCTCCAGGCTTCTTTCTTTGTCCCAGTAGGGTCCCATGCAAGGCACTCAACAATATAGTGGGTAACAGGGGAGCCCCCATCATTCTTTGGGGGTTTCCATGACAGATGCACTGTGTTCTTTGTGATGAGGCCAATTTTGAGTTTAATAGGAGGATCAGGAGGATCTTTAAAAATAGTTAAAGGAAGTATTAAGCATTGTTTATAATAATATACTTCAATTTTGAGAAGATATTTTAAATTTAGATTTTAAAGCTTACATATCGGATCTCTGGCAGTGGTCCTCTGAATGGTTTCCACGGGTGGGCCAATACCAAAACGGTTTTCTGCTCGCACACGGAAGAAATATTGCTGTTCAGAGAGGAGATCAGGCACTACAAATGAGGTGCTTCCACAGTCTGGATTGACTTTGGTCCAGGCTTTTCCATCAATAGTTCTCTTCTCGATAACATAGCCTTTAATCCTGTCTCCTCCATCGTCATCTGGCATCTTCCATGAAAGTCTGCAACTACCCCTTGTGATATCACTGACTTTCAGATCTTTGGGTGGGCCTGGTACATCTGTTGGATGTAAATCACAATATAAGCAAAGTTCCTTAAATGCTTAAACATGATTTGTTCTTACTCTTTTGCAACTTTCAAAGTCTTTCTTACCCATGACTTTAACTCTGCAATTTGCAGTCTTTTGTCCTGCTTTATTCTTGGCTGTGATGCTGTATTTGCCTGTGTGAGATCGTTTACACTCCGGAATAATAATTACTGAGGAGTTTTCAGCAGTCTCGAGCTGTACAAAGAAAATAGTAGTCATACATTGAATGAAATCATAGTAGTATTGAAGTCAACCATATTTTGAATTATTTTAATTATTATTTTTTTACCTGTGAATCTTCGGGTATGTCATGAACTCCATCCTATTAGAAAAGGAGACAGTCAGTTGTAGTATAAATACTCCTCATAGTGATTCAGTGGAAAAAAGAGGAGAATGGTTATTTTCTTACCTTCATTGCTTTCTTTGCCTTTCCATCAAATTCCCAAGATGATTTTGGTGTTGGGCGTCCCTTGATGACAGCAGGAATCCTAATCTGTGAGCCAGCTTTACAAACCAGACAGTCCTGTGCTCCAATGTCAATGAAAACTTCTGGTTCCTCTGTAATACCACATACAATTTAACAGGATTTAACTCATGTTTGTCAAAAAGTAATTGAAATATCTTCAATTGAAGAGTAATTGAAAAGTAAATTAATCAATTTTATAATGAGATCCAAAGAGGAATACACAAACTGAGTAAGTACTAGTACCTTGAATATCAGTGGCAGGGATCTCCCCGGTTGTATCACTTGGTTCAGATTCACCAGCTTCATTGACAGCTTTCACTCTGAATCTGTACTTCCTGAGCTCTTTCAGATTAGGCACCACACATTCACAGGTAGTTATAAGTTTGTCTGGTTCATTTACTCTTTTCCAGTCAGTAGTACCTTCTTCTTGCATTTCTACAATGTATCCTTTGATTGGGCTGCCACCATCTTTGGCTGGAGGTTTCCATCCTAGTGAGATGCTTGACTTCGTTTTATCTTTTACTTCTGGGCAAGAAGGTGGCCCCGGTGGAACTAATAACAAAAGAAAAAAAAGCTTCATCAGATTTTAAACCTGATGAAGTACTATAATCTTTTACTACACATGATCGTATATTATTTTTAATCTATTAAAATATTAAAATAGAAATGCTAAAAGGAAATACAGTTGGCTTCTAGAGAAGAGAAATAAAGGAAATGGTCTATTTTCCTTTAGTGTTAATGCAAAAACAGAGAAAGCAAACAACTAACTGGGAGTAGAAAGATTACTTACTATCTTGTTAGATTTACATTCTATTTACACATGATTGGTGAAAAACTACTTTACTTTTGAGATCCCTTTGAAGAAATTCTACAATAGCCTTTAATGAAAACATGATTTAAATTTAATTTGGCACAATATGAAAATTTTAAAATGAGTCCATCAATAGCTAGTAAACCTGTGAACACAAACTAATCTTAATGTCCTTTAGGGACAGGATCAGTGTCTACAATGATCCCATAACAATCCTTTACCTTTCTGAAAGTGCTTTACAATTACAGAAATTCTCTTACTCCACTTGTCTTTTTAATCTTAACTTTTCCCCCTCCAGTGGTTAATATAGACCCTTGCACAAAGCACATGTTCAGTACTAGTTTGCAAATGAATGAATAACTATCTCCTTATATATGTATAATATACTCCACATAGCACTTGAGTATTTAAAATTTTCTTTTTAACAAATAATTGAATTTTTCTTCTATAGAGAATCTAATCAGATATATAGCAAATAGGATGAATTATTAGGCCACAGTATTTTTTAATTTTTGAACTAATCTGCTCACAGATCTTTTAGAAGAATTTTCCTCTCTTATTTGACCTCACAGACTGCGCCGGAGAATCCTAAATCTTTGTTCAATAATATTATTGAAAAGCTAACAACATTTTGCTTTTTGTTGAATTCCTACTGGAAGGTCAGACTGTTTGGTGGGAGAGATGATTTCCCCAGTATCTAATGAGCTAGAAACTTATTTAAAGTATCAGAGAAGATAGCGTCCAGGTCTTTATTATTGTGATTCCTCATAAAATATTTTGTTTAATCCAAGAGTTTACAAACCGTATGATTTTATGTATGTGTGTATGTATATATATGTGCCTGTATGTATACATATATACTTCTGATAGTGTATGTGAATATAAACCTTTTTTATTTTAATAAAATAATTTGGCATAGAAAAATATAAGAAATTTAAGAGCAGAATTACCCATTTAGTGACTTTGTGCTTTAGAAATTAGTCCCTAGAAACGGACGCATACTTACATATGGGATCTCCTGCAACCTCTGGATCTGATGGTTCACTAGGAGGACCAATTCCTGCAGCATTTATTGCCATGGCTCTGAACTGGTATTTAACGCCTTCAATCAAACGAGGAACATTAAATTCCACGCCTTTCAATCCCACTTTGGTTACTGGTGCTCGGCTGACACGTGACCAGTAAGGACTTCCCTCTTCTCTTTTCTCCAGCCAGTAGCCAGTAATTGGAGAGCCACCATTGTCCAAAGGAGGAGTCCAGCTCACTAGCATTGATCCTTTGGTGCGTGCCAAAACTTTTGGTTTTCCTGGAGGTCCAGGAAGGCGATAAGGATCTTGAATGACTACTTTATCTGATTTGCACTCATCACTGATTCCATATTTATTCACTGCCCTGACTCGGAACTCATACTGACCATTGGGGATAAGTTTCCAGATCTAGAAATTAGAAAAATAGAAATTTATTGAAGAGAATATACTTAGGTTGATTTTCACTCATTTGAAAATTCAACTTATTTTGGGAGGGATGACTATAAGAAGAAATAAATATAAAGACTCAAAACATGGGAAGACAGACAAAAGGAGAAAGCTTTTTAAAAATAAAAATATGTAGATATATTGTACCTGATAGTGGATCTCAATTAAAAGAGTATCTGTGTATCAAACGCTATTTACTAAGGAGCCTTATGTGTATGGGGCTAAACACTACAATGACAAAATAGCAGCTTATTGTGTGTGGTTTTCAGTTTAATTATCAAATTCCAAGGTTATACTAAAATGGCATCAAACCAGAGTAATGTACTTTTAATGTGTTTAAGAAAATATTTAGAAGAGTTTACCCCATATCTTTTCTCTACAGCAGTGTTGGTGACTTCCTCCCATTCTGTTTTCTTCCTACTTGCATCACGTTTGTCAATAACATAATGGGTGATTTCACTGCCACCATTATCAAGAGGGGCATCCCATGTCAAGTAGCAAGATTCAGCTTTAATGTCAGTAACAGCAAGGTTTCTTGGTGGGGATGGGCGGTCTGGAAAGGAATCAACAGAGAATATTGAGAAGTCAATTCTTTTTTTTTTTTTTTTTTGAGACGGAGTCTTGCTCTGTCACCCAGGCTGGAGTGCAGTGGCCGGATCTCAGCTCACTGCAAGCTCCGCCTCCCGGGTTTACGCCATTCTCCTGCCTCAGCCTCCGGAGTAGCTGGGACTACAGGCGCCCGCCACCTCGCCCGGCTAGTTTTTTGTATTTTTAGTAGAGACGGGGTTTCACCCTGTTAGCCAGGATGGTCTCGATCTCCTGACCACCAGGATGGTCTCGATCTCCTGACCTCGTGATCCGCCCGTCTTGGCCTCCCAAAGTGCTGGGATTACAGGCTTGAGCCACCGCGCCCGGCGGAGAAGTCAATTCTTAAACAGACACTGGATGCCTTTTTGATGTAAGAAAGCAAGTCACCTACCATATACTTCAACGTGAACATTTCGGAACACTGAGCCAAGGCGATTGGAAGCAGTAACTGTGTAAGTGCCTTTGTCTTCCCGGACCGCTTTGGGAATGCTCAGCTCAGTTTTTGCCTCACTTCGGGATACCTCTTCCTTGGTTATCTGAAGTGCCTCAGTGGGTTTTTCAATGACGGTTTCATTTTTGGACCATTCAATCTTAGGCATTGGAAGGCCTGTCACATCTGCAGGGATGTGGACAGGCTCTCCTGCCTTAACTTTGATAGTGTCTCCTCGAACGCTCAGACGCAACTTAATAGTTGGAGGCACTGCAAAGAGAAGAGAAAGAAAAAAAAGTAGCAAAGTCATAAGGATGTTTTTTCAACTTATGGGATAAAGGCACACTGTAAAATGCATTAAAATTATCATTATATTCAGATTTCGCACCTTCATCATCTTGTATGACTACATTAAGAGGCAGGGATGGTTCACTTTCACCAATTTCATTGACAGCTTTGACACGGAACTCATACATTTGGTGTTCATCAAGATTTTCAACCAGAAAAGATGTGGTTGGACAGAGTCGCTTGTTAACTCTTTCAAAGTCAGGTTTGTCGTGACGCCGTTTTTCAATGATATATCCTTGGATGGGACTGCCACCATTACTGCGGGGCTCTTTCCAGTCAAGGGTGATAGTGGACTTTGTCCTTTCAGTGTATGTCAGCCTCTCTGGAGATGTTGGAGGACCTTTCACCAGAGGCAAGTGAAAATGATTAGCATGAGATAAATATTCATATAAGAAATAACATTTCACTTCAACTTAATTATGTAAAAAATAGCCTTCTGTTTGGCATAACCTTATATCCTTATTTAAAGTCATTCCTAAAACTTGTCAGTTGCCAAAATTATAGACATTCATATAGACAGAATTTTTCTTAGCCAACTTTTCATCAAGATTATCAGTGAAAAATAAATCAAGGGCACATATGCTTTTTTATATTTAACATTTTAGATTATTTACCTTTGTAACTGGGGATGCTTCTAATTCTAATGAACTAGGAAAGTAAGTCTGTGAAGTTTTGCTTTGAATGAGCAGCTGAGAGCAAAGTGTTTTTTCTTTTATTAACAGATAGTGGGAATGTCTGCGAACATACTTTGAGTCATGTTGCCTCACATGTGGGTTCAAAATGTGATGGAAAGAGGATATATGTAATGCTGCTGAAGTTTTCTTTCCTGAAGGACCAAACTAAGAGTTAAGCTTTCAGTGGTAAAACTAGACCCAATCCATACTTGTTCACTATTATTGCAACCAGGAGTGGAAGCTCAGCTCTGTTCTGGGCCCCTGGCACAGCCTGTGGTATATTGGACATTTATAGATGAGCTGCAGCAGTGGTATAGGATGTAATTTTTTTTTTTTCAGGGAGTGATGGTGAAGGAATAAGTTCTTCTGTCTCTTGAGGAATGGGTCTTCCTCAAAGGTTTTGCTTTCTTAGATGGGATGTCAGTGTGCATTACTGTGTGTGCAATTTTAGTGTTTCGTATTGATTTCTGGGAGATTCCCTCTGGTTGGTTTTCTATTATTTGGAGGCTGTTTCTGGTTTTGGGCCTCTCTGTCCTTCCAGTATGGGGACTTTTTGAATATAGAGGAAGACTAAGGCATTTATCCTCAGGCAATTGTCTAATCTTTTTGAAGAATATTGAATTCTCTTTCACTACTAGGCTAATAAATTTTAAAAACCCAACTTCCAATGTGTTCTACTGGAGAGATAGGTCTAAACTACTTCTAGGTTATTATTAAGCCCCTGTAGATCCAAGTTTTTCAGTACAAAAAACCATGCATGATCAATATACTTACAGCCACAAATTACACTGAAATTATAGCAAACATATATCTTTAATGTTGCTAATAGTTTTTTGATTTACTTCTCTTATTACTCTTTACCTATAGATTTTGAGAGTGTTGGGAGTTTGAAGCCATAATGCGCAGTAAATAATATAACCAGAAGCAAAACATTATTCTATAAACACAATGAAACCTTCTCTTTTACCTAGTGGATCAACTGCAAGAATTGGTCCTATTTCAACAGGAGGGCCACAGCCAAACTTGTTCTTGGCAATAACACGGAACTTATATTCTTGTCCCTCAAGCAGACCTGTGATGTCACATTTAGACCTCTCAGTCTCTATTGGTTGTCTCCAAGTATGCATCTTGGCATCTTTTCTTTCAATGATGAAGCCTGTTATTTCACTTCCTCCATCATCTTCTGGATCAGACCAGTTAAGTAGACACATTTTTCTGTTTGTTACAACAGGTTTTAAATCAAGAACTGGACCAGGGACATCTGAAAATGAAACAAAGCCAAAAATCAATGTAATAAGATAGTAACACTTGGGAAAATCCTATGAAAATCAATGCAACATTCCTTACCAAAAACTTCTACCCTGGCTGCTGCAAATTTGGAACCACAGCTATTTGTAGCTGTAATCACATATCTGCCATGGTCTTTTCGCAGTGCATCCTTGATAATTAGTTCAGATTTGGTTCCAACATTGTCTATTACAACGCGGTCTTTATCCAGCTCCCCTTCTTCTTTGGTCCATACTTTTGTAGGTACAGGGCGACCCGTTACCACAGCTGGAATTCTAAGAGTCTTCCCAGCCATTATTTGTATTCCACCCTTGACAGAAACATCCAGTTCCACAGTTGGAGGCTCTGTTGAAAGAGAACAGTCATACATTAGCCCGTCAAAGATTAAGAAATAGTCGTGTATAGAGAAAATATCCATAATTGTATTCCAATAATGTTAAGTACCTTGTGGTTCAGCCACAGTAACAGGTTCTGTTTCTCCAGGCGGTCCTTCCCCTGCGACATTGACGGCACTCACCCGAAGTTTATAATCAGCACCCTCTCGGATTTCTTTGACTGTGTACTGACGGACCTTGATCATCTTCTCTGTGCAGCGTGACCATTCATTTGTGCCAACCAACTGCTTATCAACAAAATAGCCAATAATTTCCCCACCGCCATTGAAAGCTGGGGGTTCCCATTCTAGTTCAATAGTCGTAGAGCTTGTGTCAGTGACTCTTGGGATAGGTGGCCCAGGCGGAGCTAGAATGAATGAAGATATAAAAATCAAACTCTCTGATGATTTTAAAATGTACAATAACTTGTTCTACTCCACCTTCGTCTTAAGGAACTACTTACAGATTGGATCATGTGCTGTTTTGGGATCTGAAGGTGGACTGAACTTTCCAGGTCCAGCTGCATTTTCAGCACATACTCTGAAGACATAGGTGAGTCCTTCTAATAAGCCATCTACATTGGCTTTCAAGGCATTCAGAAGGCTTTTGTTGACACGAGACCAATGTGTACTATTAACCTCACGTTTTTCAAGCCAGTAACCCAAAATGGGGCTTCCATTATCTTTTGGTTCATTCCATTTCACTAGCATACTGTTGCTGGTAACATCTTCCACAATGGGCTTATCTGGTGCATCAGGTGGTTCTGATAAAAAAAAAAAAACATTTGAATTAATTTCCTAATATGACATAAAATGCAATTTTACAAGCTGTAGTAATTATATACCAAAGTACATGGTAAAAGGCAAACTTTAGATGCCAAAGGAAACTTACCAAATGGATCTTTAGCTACAAGTGGCTTTGAAACACATGGTGGACCTGGCCCAAATCTATTTTCAGCTCTTACACGGAAAAGGTACTCTTTTCCTTCAATCAGTTTTGTTACTGAATATTTGCAATGTCTAAGTGTTGAAGTGACAACAATCCATTCTGAGTCAGGTTTTGTCTTGTCTTTCTTTTCCAAAGTGTAGTTTATGATTTCACTGCCACCATCATCAAGGGGTGGTTCCCATTTGCAAAGGACTGAGGTCTTTCTGATATCTTCAAATACAAAGTTGATTGGTGGTCCTGGTATATCTAATATTTCAAAAGAGAAGAGTAATCAAAAACTTGTGTGGGAAGGGTTGCTATGGAAAATGTAAATGTGAGCATGCTCCTCTGACGTGATTTCTGGTTTTCCCACATCTATCATTGTATTCTATTAACTAATAAATAACAAGGTCAGGTGATTTCTTTTACATGGCCAGGAGATAAAATATAACTGAGGATAACTTGCTGAAGCTATGTCCCATTTCTTTTAACTCTCCCCCAAACTTTTTATTTTTATGTTTTACTAAAACCTTTTTCAATTGGAAAGTGTAGTTTTAATGACTCACCTAACACACTGACAGTACAAGGAGCTTTTGCAATACCGTGGTCATTTTCAACTTTGATCATATACAGACCATGGTCAGGTCGGAGAGAATCTCGGACGCGTAGCTGAGATTCTCCCTTTTTGCTGTTGTCAATACTCAAACGCTGTGTCAGAGGCAGGACAAATGGTTCTTCTTCTTGAACTTCACCCTTCCTTCTTCTAACCAAGGGTGCTGCACGCTTCTTAATTTCCTCTGGTACAATAGCATTCTCATCCTTTATCCATGTAATAGTTGGGTAAGGTGATCCAGAAATACTTGCATCAAGTGCTATTTCATCACCTCGTTTCACTTCTAGGCTTGTTCTCAGAATGACTTTGGGGGCATCTATAATGATCATAACCAATAAACGTTTTCAGTTCTGATGAAAACAACTGACAAAACATTATTTTCATTTATTTCAAAATGGGAAAGTGGCAACTCCATTAAACAAAACTTACCGATGGGATCTACAGCTTTTGTTGGAGGAGTAGCCCGAGAAGGTTCGCTAATACCCGCGGCGTTCTCTGCTCGCACACGGAATTGGTACTCTTTCCCCTCTTCAAGTCCTTTTGCTGTATAGGTCAGGATTGGTACCAGGTGTTCATTGCATCTCTTCCACCTTTCTTCACCCTTAGCAATCTTCTCTATGATGTAGCCCATTATCTTGCTTCCTCCGTCATACAAAGGTGGCTTCCATGTAATAGTCATTGCCTCTGCTGTAGGATTATGAACCTCTACATCTACAGGTGGATCAGGGGGTTCTGAAGAATAAGAAAAAAAAGTTAGTATCGGGAAAACCACCTTCTTAAAACAAAACTATGGTTTATTAGTTCTTAGCCATAGTACATCCATGCCCAAACTTACGCTTTGGATCTTGGGCAATGACTGGATTTTTCAGTTCAATATATTCTCCTCCACCAATCTTGTTGACTGCTTTAACACGGAAGAAGTATTCACCATTTGGTATGAGATCCTTCACAGTCCACGACAGTTTATTCTCACCAGACATGACTGGTATATATGTTCTTCTCCCAGCTTCTCTGCGCTCCAGGACGTAATGAAGAATTGGGGTTCCACCATCAAATTCTGGAGGTTCCCAGGTTAACTTACAAGAACTCTTGGTAATGTCACTTGCTTTGATATCTTTGCATGGTCCAGGTAGGCCTATTACAGAAATGGATAATTATTCTAGTAATCCTGAAAAATCAGCATTTTAATAATGCACTTGTCTCTAAGTGGGGCTATCTGTATTTTGGGTAGGATAATCTTTGATGTGCTGGAGTGGCATTCACACTGCAGAGCATTTAGCATTCTTGGCTCCCAACTACTAAATGTCAGTGGTATCTACCCCAAGTCTGTGTGCCAAGCAAAAATGGCCCCACAAATTTCCAGACATTATTTGCAGAGCCGGGGGTAATGCAGAAAATGTTACTATCCCTGGTTGAGAACACTATGGGAAAATGTGAGGCTGAACAATTAAAAAATTGTGGTCATTTCAATATTCTTTGGGTATGCTAATATCTTTCATTTAAATTAGTATTTCACATGCAAATAATTAAAACTAGTATAAATTACTCTAATAAGAGTTTAGTGATTTCATCTCTTTAGAATTGTTTTACTTCTCATATGGAAAGACATAATCAGAAGTGACATTTAGTTTACAAGTGGCCAGTTTATGAAGTCATTTATACTGTTAATAGCACTGCAAAGTTAACTAATTTCCTCTACATGTGAAGAATGTCTGGTGTTTCTTCAAAGAATGATTACCTATGACTTTGACATTGATTGAGGCTGTTGCTGAGCCGAGCTTATTCTCCAGTGTAATGGTATAAACTCCGGCATCTGCATGGACACTCTTGGGAACTTCAAGGTGGGCTGAGATGTGATCGTTCTTCATTGTTAGTCTATCACTTGCTTTAACTTCTTTGCCATCTTTATGCCAACTAACAGTTGGAACTGGGACAGCTCTGAAGGGAACAGGAATGCTTAACTTTTCACCTTCAATAACAATAATGTCATGAGTCTCCAGGTCAATTGTTGGCTTGCCTATAAGATATCATTCGAAAGAGCAAAAAAGAGAGTATGTCAAAATGCAATGCATGAATAAAGGATATTTTATTAACTGTAAAATACATTGTGCTCTTACAGTCTGGGTCTTTGGCAACCACATTTTCAGAGATTTCAGATGGCTCGCTGACACCAATAGCATTGACTGCTCTCACTCTCAGGACATATTCTTTGTCAGGAACAACACCTTCTTCAACCTTGAATTTCAAGTCCTTTATTGGGCGAGAATTAACTCGCATCCATTTCTCAGTGCCTACTGGACACATTTCAACATGGTATCCTATGATAGGACTTCCACCATTTTTCTCTGGAGGCTTCCAAGCAATGGCAATGTGTTTTCTCCCAGCATCAGTCACATGTAGGTCAAGGGGTGGTGAGGGAGGACCTGCGAAAAGAGTGAAACATTCACATCCACAGTCACATCAAGTTCTGGACAATATCTTGTGTATAATCAGCACTACTTACTTGTTGGATCTTCAATGGATAGGATTTCTGTGGGTTCACTTGGGTGGCCAACTCCAGCTTCATTTTCAGCCCGAACCTGAAACTGGACCTCTGTTCCTTCAATGACATCAGTTACTCTGAAGTTACAGTCAGGTCCTGCAGTCTTTCCTGCTTTCACCCAACGGGTACCTAACCTTTCTTTCTTCTCAATGATATATCTATTGAAATAACAAAGCGTTTCATTAGCATTAATGAAAAAACATTGTTGAGATTTTGCAACCAAGTGTAAGTTATTCTTTATGAATTAATTCTAATTCTACCTCTGAATTGGTCTTCCACCATCATTTTTAGGTGGCTCCCACTTTAGGTCAACATGTCGTTTTGTCACATCAACCACTGCCAGGGCGTAGGGTGGTCCAGGAGTGGCTGAAAGCAAAATAATCAATGATTAGGAAAACCAGAGGGAAGGTGATAATCTTCTGTCACAAAAATTAAGTGTGAGAGCACTTATTGTCACAAAGATTAAGTGTGAGAGCATACTAAAGGTGTCTTTGGCCAGCACAGAGTCCTCAATTTCGGTGTAGTCACTTTGTCCTATAGCATTTTCTGCAGCAACTCGGAACACATATAAAGAGCCCTCGGTCAGCGGGGTGACTGTGCACTTGGTGTCCTTGACGGTGGTATCCACTGTTTGCCAGCCTTTTCGCCTGACGTCTCTCTTTTCCACAATGTAGTTGGTGATGGGGGACCCTCCATCTTTCTCAGGAACTGTCCATTTTAGGTCTGCTGTATTTTTTGTGATATTAATAACTTCAAGCCAGCGTGGTGGTGATGGAGGATCTGAAAAAGAAGGAACGAAAACAAATTTATTTTTGTTTTATTACCCAATAGTCCGTCTGAATGTGTGGGCAGTCATTAAGAAATAATGTAGCCAGGAGGAAATAATAGTAATGAATTTTTCATATTTTCTCATATCGTAGTTCATAGGCAGACATTGGAAGAATTTACATACCCCAGACGTCAAGAGTGACTTACATAGCTTCTCCCGGCAAAGCACAGGGTCGCTGGGTTCACTGGGTTCACTTTCCCCAGCCTTATTCACAGCTCTAACTCGGAATGAGTATTCCTGTCCTTCCATGAGCCCTGGGAGCAAGTGCTGAGTGGTGGGAACCCCTTCCGCCACTCTGACCCACTCATCTGTCCCAGTCTTCAGCATTTCAATGATATAAGACTCAATCTTTGCGCCTCCATCGTGTTCTGGTTTTGTCCAATTCAACCTTAATGATGTTTTGCCTACATCTTTTACAGTTGGTTTTCCAGGGGGCCATGGAGGATCTGTAAGCCAGTGAAATCATTGTTTAGGTTTGTCAAAAAGGAGTTCATATGAGCTTCAAAATAACCACAAAAATTATATAAATAATACCTATGGGATCCTTTATTAAGATTGGTTCAGTTGATTTGCTTGGTTTTCCAGGTCCAGCAAGATTTTCAGCCAACACACGGAATCTGTATTTTTTCTTATTGGTGAGACCTTTCACTCTGAATTAGGAACAAAGTGCATGTGTAACATCATGGTAAGAAGCAGAAGAAGCCTATGTTTACTTTACACAGAAGAGACTAATTTATTTAAATTGTGAAAAGATGATTTGGAAATTTAATTGAAAAGCACTTCAATATAAATTAAAGTTGCTTTTTAACAGACACACTTTAGACTTGGCCACACATACCAATCTAATTATAATATCTATGACAGTGATCATTATCATAATGTACTGGAGGATCAAACACTTTGAAACTTCCTGAAGGTTAATATTTTAGAGTAAACTAAGAAATGTGCCCTTGAATGGAATTTATATAATTTTTCAAATTATGAGGTAATAGCAAATATGAGTAAAAGTAGTTTAAAAATGTTTTAGCAATATATAATCATCTGTAATCCCAAGGAATACTAAAGAGTAAACATTCGAATATACTGCTGTCTTAACGTCTTGATGGGGATTCTGAGCATACCTGTATGTTGTGTCCTTTACTGGCATCTTATTGCATCTAACCCATTTATCCGTATCAGGATCCAGTCTTTCAACCCAGTATCCAGTGATTGGGCTGCCACCGTCATCATCTGGCTCACACCACGTGAGAGTCACTGCATCTTTAGTGATATCAGAAGGTTCTAGGCGAGTTGGAGGTCCAGGTGGATCTATAGACAGGATGATGGTGTAAAATGTTATATGTCCTGTATATCAATATGACACCAAAATGCAAGTTTGACATGAGCATCCTTTTTTTTTTTTTAATCAGCTGATTGAGAAACTTACCAAACTGATACTTGGCTGTTATTGGAGAGGCCTGAACTGGTTCACCAACACCATACATGTTTTCTGCAGCAACTCTGAAGATGTACTCTTTATTGGGGATTAATTTGGTGGCCTTGAAGTTTGTATCCTTGACGGTGGATGAGAGCTTGTGCCACACTTCACTATCAGTTGCTCGTCTCTCCACAACATAGTTTGTGATCTTAGATCCACCATCATCGCGTGGTGGGTTCCATGTTAGAAGACATGACTCATTGGTTACATCTGTGATGTCAAAGGCAGCTGGTGGTCCAGGTTTATCTGTGTATGGCATTACAGATGCAGGAAAAAAAATTGTTCACCATGTTTTATTTATTTATTTATTTACTTCAAGAAAGTAACTGCAAACAGTTTATCCCCTTTTAAAATGAGAACCTTCCTTACCTAAGACGTTCACTTCCACCACAGCAGTGGCCCGGCCACACACGTTCACAGCCTCAATGATGTATGTGCCAGTGTCACTTCTTTTACTATCAACAATAGTCACTGTGGATTTCTTAGGGACATTTTCAATGGTAATTCTTTTGTCCTGCTTCAGAATCATATCAGCCTTTGTCCAGGTTATTTTAGGTTCAGGTTTTCCGGTTACAGTGGCAGGAAGTTCAATCTTGGTCCCAGCTTTTACGGTGAGACCAGCAAGGAGCTTCACATCGAGGAATATTTCTGGGGCCTCTGAATTGGAAAAGATTGTTTATGATGTTATCAAGTTCAAGCAGATTTAAGGTCAGAGGCCTATTTGATAAGACAAAAATCAAAAATAGATACCTTGTGTGTCCACAGCCTGGATCTCCTCTGTGGGTCTGCTTGGTTTGCTAGCGCCCTGCCTGTTTAAGGCCTTCACGCGGTAGGCATACCATTTGCCTTCCTCAAGACCTGTCACTTCCATCCTGTCAGAAAACAGAATAAAATGTTTTACTGTGATGTCGATAATTGTTTCATTGTGTAGTACTCATGATCTTTCAAAAATTCAACCCCCTGGTATAATACTAGTCTTTAAATTAAACCTGGATTACTTCAATACTATAACTGAATACATTTTCATTTTAATACTGTCATGAAAACCCTGAGCATGAAGTACATTCAGCAGCACCTTTAAAAACCAGACAGACACACCGGCAGTATAGGATTCTCAATGAAAAAAGACAAACAAACATTTAAATTTTCCCCAACAAAGCCCATTTTAGTGACTGGGAGTACACATTTACTCTCATGCCAAATAAAAAACCTACTTTGTTTCTGCAACAGGTTCTCCACAGGCAACCCATTTATCAGAACCACGTGGACATCTTTCAACTATATATCCTTTGATGCGTGAACCACCGTCATTTTTAGGTGGATCCCATGTTAAGAAGATGCTATTGGCTGTTCGATCTCTCCATTTAACATTCTCTGGTGGGTCAGGTACCGCTATAACATTTGGAAGAGAGAGTCAGTCTTATGCAGGCCACCTATGCAGTTCTCTTCACATTGCCAACCCCTGCCCTGCCCCATAACTTCAACTCTAGGTCTAAAAGCAAAAACAGGCAACAAGATTAGGTAAGACATCATCAAGAATGTACTCACTTGCAGGAGCTGACATATTTACAGGTTCATCAACATATGCAGGTTCTCCAGGGCCACATTTATTACGAGCACAAACTTTAAATAAATACTCTTTTCCTTGAACAAGATCAGGAACTGTGAATTCTAGATCAGTTACAAAGTCCATAACCTGGGACAAAGAAATACAGTTAATTAGCTATTTTCCAAAAACCCTTTCCCCAACTCAAAAGATTTTTACCAAGTCAGTAGGGATTTTTTTTTTTTTAATTTTTTACACATTTGGTAAGGCTCACAAGACAAGACAATTACAATTATATAATCCTTGGTTGAGCTACCTCAGGAAGCATTAGTACCGATGCATTCTCAAAAAGTTTTTGTGCATTTTCAGTGAGGTAAAGGTAAGAAGTCGTAGCACACAAGATTTGTACATGGCATCCCAACCTTCTGGGATTTCCCCTACTCTCATTTTTGGCATTGATGCAGTGCTGCTCAAAACTCACTTTAGTCCATGTTTTCCGGCTGACTTCTCGTTTTTCAACAACGTATCCAGTTAACGGACTTCCTCCATCATCATCAGGTGGTTCCCAAGTCAAATGTACTGAGTCCTTGGTTATATCACCAAATTTCAGTTCTTTGGGTGCACTTGGGCGAGCTGAAAAGAAATGCACTCACAAGTCACTGTCATTAATAGTCTGAACTAATATTTGTTAATACTACCAAATCACCTTAGATGATAAACGGTTAGTTAGTTCCTTACCAATTACATTGACATCAATTTCCCCAGAAATTGTTTTCACACGGTTTTCTAATTTCAGTGTATAAATGCCCTTGTCTGAACGTTCACTTGGAGAAATGACAAGTTCGGCATAGGCAGATAAGGTCTTCATTTTCACACGGTCCCCTGTTTCTAGTACTTTATCTCCAAAACACCAGGTTGCAGTTGGCCTTGGATAGCCTGTACTTGGAACCAGGATCTTGATAGGATTTGGGACAATAACTTCCAGACCATCTTTAAATGCACTTAAATCCATTGTTGGTTCAACTGCAAAGAAGAAAAGTTAATGAGTCTGCAGTGCCATATTTAAGTCCCTGTTGCCCCAAAGTAACTATGTTCTATTCCCCAGTCTAAAAATAAAATATCTTTTTACCAAATGCATCATCAGCGGTGAGAGGACCAAGAATTTCAGATGGATCTGAAACACCAGCTTTATTTTCTGCAGATACTCTATATAAATATTTATTTCCTTTTTCCAATCCGGTAACCTACGATTATGAATTAATATTTGTAAAAAAACACATACAGTTATGTCCGTGATCCACACTGAATATTCTTTTTTATATGCAAATGACCTACCTTGTAAGTCAGTTCAGGGACAAGTTTCTTATTGCAACGAATCCAATTATCTTTTCCTTCTTCACATCGCTCAATTATATAGCCTAATACTGGGCTTCCTCCATCTTTCAGAGGAGGTTCCCATTTGAGCTGAACTGATGACTGAGTCTGATCTGAGGAAGTTAGGTTTACAGGAGGACTTGGTCTCTCTGGAATAAAAGAAAGAGTTGGAGCATACCATTTACGTTAGTGACAATTTATAAAGACAATGTTGTAATCAATTATATCATCCTCATTAAAATAACAGATTTATTGAACTCACAAAGTAAAGTAGGCACAGTCTGGGTTTCTAGAACTTTATCCAAATTTTTATGATATTCTACCTTTTTATTAACTTTCATTGAACTTGATTTATTTTAATTGATAGGCCTAATATCAGGATTTCATGCAGTAATTATTTCCTTTTTTTGATGGGCTTACCAATTGGATCGGCAACTTTGACGAAGGGTGTGGCTGCACTTGGTTTTCCGACTCCAATTCGATTTTGGGCTCTCACTCGGAAACTGTACTCCTGTCCTTCTACCACATCAGTAACAGCTGCAGACAGGTTTTCAGCTCTCACAGTCATGGCAGTATCCCACCTGATAGAAGTCTTGTCTCTTAATTCAATGACATAGTTTGTGATCTCAGCACCTCCATCATACTCTGGTGGTTCCCATGTCAGTGAGACACCAAATCGATTCACATCAGTGATGGTTACATTCAAAGGAGGGCCTGGAACATCTGGATTTCATCACAGAAGAAGAAAATAGGAGTTTTGGGTTAACAATGATGATGAAGGCAAAGGCTGCAATTTACTTAAAAGCTAGCTTGCAATTTACTTAAAACTTCTTACCATATTTACTCCTTGCTTCTACAGGATTGTCAGTTTCTACTGGTTCACCAGTGCCAACTCTGTTTCTTGCACTTACACGGAATAGATACTCAACTCCTCCTTTCTGTAGACCAGTGACAGTAAACTCACAACTGTCTGCACGGTCTGTGGCCAAAACCCAGGTCTTTCTCTTAATGTCACGTCTTTCAACAACATAACCTATGATTTTGCTTCCACCATCAGTTAAAGGTTCTTCCCAAGCAAGGCTCACTTCACCATCAAATGTTTCTGTCACTTCTAAGTTACGTACTGGCCCAGGAACATCTGAAATTCACATATAAAGGAATTTTTTAGTGTGCTGTCTTACTTTTAAATTGTGCTTTGCCAATTAAGTCTGAGAGACCCAAGGGCTTACCAATAACTTTTAAATTGATGAATCCTTCTGCTTTTCCATGTTTGTTCTGAAGCACAATTTTGTATCTCCCTTTGTCTCCTTTCTTGGCTTCTAAAATTCTGAAAGAAGTTTTTTCAGCCGTAGTATCAATGGTTTTTGTAGATAAAGGTTCATTTTCTTTAAACCATTCAGCTTCTGCTTTGGGGTAGGCATCATATGGCACCACCATTGTCAGAGGCTGGCCAACATCAACCACAAGGTCTTGGTCACCTGTCTTGATTTTCGGTGCAGCTAGTGAGAAAGATAACATGTGAATGCTTTCGACTATTAAACACAACCAAGCTATATCCTATGTTATTATGTATTTGTTAGCAAATATTGGTTACATAACCTTGGAAGTATGCCACAGTAGCTTTATAGCACAGAAACCTAAGTGGCTTAGACTTCTCATAGCTTTTTTTGGTGGTTGTCATGTGTGCAAGTTAGATTGGAGAGTAGAGGATTGAGAATGGCACAAAATCATAAGACACGCATTCCTTGCCAAAAATAGTGACATAGGACTCAGTGTAGTGCAAAACATGTTCTGTTTTTTGATAGAGTAGGCACTGCATACTTCGTTCAATAAATCAGAGAACTTTTTTCGTATGAATGAGAGGTACACTAATGGCTTTTTCATGAGGACAGTGTATAAGGATGTCCTGGGTCAGGATGAGAACATACCTAAAAGGCACACAGGGGTTTGTAAAGTAGGAGAATATAAGACTGTCTTTAGATTTGCCAAGACTCTTAGGGTGATAGCTTAGTTCTAGCCTAAGTTCGTAAACAGTCATCATGTACTAGGAACTGTCCAAGGTTCTGGCATATAAAGATTATTGCTATTAATTTCCTCTTACTCAAGACACTTACTTTGTAGTGAGCAAAATTAGAACTGTTAACATGTGGGTAGGGCTTGCTAGAAATGAAAGACCCTCACAAGGATTACCTCATTAAATAACTGTAAAATCTGAAATCTAACTAATCTCTGCGATATTGGAAGGATATTTTAAAATAAAAGAAAGGGACTGACCTGCCAGTTCAAGCTTAGCTCTGGCTTCTTTGTCTTTGGCAATAAATCTGTATTCACCCTGGTCACGGGGCTTAATATCACAAATCTGTAGTCGATGTATCTTTCCTTCACTCATCATCTGGTGTTTATCACCCTGGACAACAACCATGTTATTTCTTAGCCATTGGACTTCCACCTTATCTTTATTGAGTTCTGCTAAAAAGACAACATCAGCACCAGGGGCTTCAAGAATATCTTGTGGAGGCCTGATGATCTCAACGGGAATTTCTGGAAAGAAAATGTGAAATAAATACAAATATGTTTACATTTTGATTAACAATTTTAAAAAATTGGTAACATTAGAATTGTCCTTTCACTTATATGTACCTTCCACAAAAAGTCTAGCACGAGACTTCCTGTCTTCTACTCCACAAGCATATTCACACTCATCATCCAGCCTGCAATCTTTTATAATGAGTCTGTGTATATTTCCATCTTTTTCAAATTTGTATCTAAAGGGGACATTGGATTATCAGTTAGCTTGCATAATGGCCACTAAATTGTCAAAAGTGTATATATAGCTACAGAAATAGAGAATAAAAAGATCTTGCTTACTTTTTGCCTTCTTTGATTTCTCTCCCATTTCTGTACCATTTTACATTGGCTTTCTCTCTGGAGAGCTGGCAGGAGAAGACAGCGTCATCAAACTCAGTGACTGTCTGATCTTCCAAGTGTTCCACAAATTCTGTAGGGGCTTCTATGATGAGAAGCTCAGCAACAGATTTGTCTTGTCCAGCAGTGACAATGTATTCACCTTCATCTGGGAAGCCACAGTCTTTAATAGTTAACGAGTGCTTGTACTTATCAATTCTGTATGAGACACGGTTGTCAAAAGGCACTTCTTCACCATTTTTGGTCCACTTCAGTGTTACATTGAGACGATTCACCTTGCACCAGAATGTGACAGATTTCTTCTCCATTGTTTCAATATCTTTAAGAGGCTCAATAATCCTAAGGTCTTCCTCTGTTGTAAAGGAGAAAAATATGTTTATTTTAATTATTTTCATAATAGAAACTGATGAAAAAATCTCTAGTGATATATAAATTACTTACCTTCTACTATTAGATTGGCTGCACTTTTAACATTTTCACCTCTGTGATTGGTCAAAGACACATTATAGTTGGCTTGGTCGTCTAAGCGTGCATCTCTAATTCTGAGGGTGTAGACCAGGTCTTTTTGGAGAATAATGTATTTTGAACTATCAAATATGGCTTCTTCATTTCTGAACCATTTGGCTTTGGCACCTTCAGTGTTGACTTCACAGTTGAAGACAACTTCTTGTTGTTCCTTCACCCGGGTGTCCTTAAGAGGAACCACGATCCTGAGTTTTTCTGAAAGTAACCAACAAGACTTCATAGTATGATGAATGATCAAAGTGGTAAATACAAATACAAAACACAAAACAAAACAAAACAAAGAAAAAACCCGAAAAGCAAGAACAAACTTACCAATGACTGTTAAGTGAGCTGCTGCTCTGGCGGCCCCTACCATGACGACGTAAGTGCCCATATCTTGTAATGTGGCATCTTTCACAGCTAGGACCCTCTTTTTACCATCAGCAATAACGTCATATTTATCTCCAGATTCAAGTGTCTTATCATCCCTCTTCCACTGGACTGGAAAGCTTTCTTTTGATATAGAGCAGACAAATTCAGCCTTTTCTCCTTCAAGTATTTCAAGGTTTTGAGGCTTTGAGATAAATTCAGCAGCCAGTTCTGGGAAGAAAAAGTTACAAGATATTAGAAACGTATATCTTTGTACTTTAAATCTAGCAAGTGTGAACTGTTAGAAATAAAAGATCATTCACTGTAGTTTTCATACCATGTACTTTGACTTTGCCATCAGTTCGAGAGCTTGGGAGTCGACAGTTGTAGTTGCCGGCATCCTCAAGGTGAGCGTTCTGAATGACCAGGATTCTCTTCCGTCCTTCAGTCAGTATTTCGTATCTTCCTGTTTCAATGATCTCCTCATCCCCTTTATACCAAATCACTTCTGCGCCAGGTTTGGAGACTTCACAAACCAGTTTTATAGTGTCTGTTTCACTAACTTCAATGTTGGCAAGATTTTTGGTAAAGACAGCTTCTTCTTCTGCAAACATTGAAAAAACAAAAGCCACATTGAGTTAAGTTGGAAATTATTATTTTTTCCCAACACATATACTTCACAAAGAACGACTTTACTCTTACCCAGAACTGTCAGCATGCCAGAAGTTCTCGCTGTCCTTACTTCACAGGAATATTCAGCTTCGTCATCCAGTAGACATTTGTTGATGACAAGAATGCGCACCGCTCCCTTGGATATGATGTCATATTTTTTGCCCTTTTTAATTTCAGCACCATCTTTAAACCACTGAACCTATATTTAAGATAAACAGATTATCAGTTTTCTTGTTGTTCCTTCACACAGGTGTCCCTAAGAGAAACTATGATCGTGAGTTTTTCTGAAAGCAACCAACGAGACTTCATAGTATGAAGAAGAACCAAGGTGGCAGACACAAATATAAACAAACCCCAAAAGCAAGAACAATCTTACCAATTACTGTTAAGTGAGCTGCTGTGATACTATTATCAGTTATTTAAAACAATGGGATCATATAAGTTTAGAGCTATAGTGAGCCTTAGACATCATGCACACTAACTTCTTGGATGTGTAAACTGAGGCTCAGACTTGAAGAAACTTGCCAATGGTAGTTAATGGCAACAGGAGGTACTTAGTTGAAACAAATATAATTGCTGATATTTGACTTTTTCTGATCTAAGAAAACAGCAGTTTCATATGGTTCAAACTAATATCTAAATCTCCTGATTGTGAGTCCAGTGTTTTTCAAGTAATAGTAAATTAATAATACTAAAAAGAGAACAATTAAAGTCAAGAATACATTTTATACTAAAATTATCTTTAAAAGTAAAGTGGTGACAAGATAAAGTTTTGACTTTTTTTTTTTTTTCTATTTTGGCTAGACCAAAAGTAAATATAAAGTTATTTGACAGTATAAGGTGACAGGTATACAATCACAGACCTTAGCGTTTTCTCGGGAAAGTTCACACTCAAATCGAGCCATTTCTTTTTCTCTAACTTGCAGGTCGGTGAGTGGTCTTAAGAATTCCACATGAGGAGCTGTAAAAGAATGTCATTAGAATTCAAAATGAGGTTTCTGGAAATTTACTCTGAAATTACCATAGTATACATTAAGAAAAAGTGACTCTTTTGTAGGGCCTTTCCATCTTAATAGACTACAACTGACTTTGAAATCACTTGAAGCTGCCCATCAGATATGATGTTTTGCTTTTTAGATATCTCTGTAGTTTACATAAAATTATGTGGCATTCTATATGTTCAACTAGTGTGCATGTGTGTGTGTATAGTATATATACTAGGGAGCCATCTCAGTTCTTTTGAATAATAGCTGGAGGAAAAATCTTCATTTGTACTGCACCAGACTTGAAAGATAATGTCAAAGGAAACACCAGACACCAGTGGCAAAGAAACATTGTCTTCTTTAAGGCACCTAGCACAATCTTCGAGAAATCAGCAGAATTCAAAGATAAAACACGTGAAGCACTACGGCCAGCCTTGTGTATGGCTAAGAGGCATGAGGCTGTAATTGAAACATATATTCAGCTTTTTAAAAAAATCAGCTTTGAAGATGTCACATATAAGTCAGGCATAGCATCTATTAGTGCAATAAAGCAATGTGTTTTGTATGGGAGGGTGATTAGGATTTTACATCTGTTATTTCATTCATCTCTAGAATTAATTCAGCTGGTGTATAGAATTAGGGAGTTGCCCCCTTGTCCTTCCTTCTTTCAGAGCTCCTTATGAGTCCTTCCCAAGATGACCATTCTTGAGCAATAAGATTCTGAGACAAATGCTGGCTAATAGGTTTGAAGATATGCTCCTTGCAGCTGAGCCTTCTTGGAATGAAGGTAGATGTCGAGGGGAAGAAGGAGACCCAACAAGCTACTTTGACATAAGCTTGAGCAGAGCAACAACAAAGTGGTAAGAAAAACATGGTACAAGATGCATGAAGCACAGAGTCACTAGGTTGTAGCTGTTGACAGATGGGAAGCAACCAAACCAAACAAATATTGCACAAAAGTACGCAGAAAAATGTCATCACTGGACAAAGGAATGAATGAAACAAATAAGCTAGCATGTGGCATTCTGAAAAAAGACATTACATTTTTCACCAGAGGAAGAAGTAATGTTAAAAACCATTAGAGTTCTCTTCATGCAGAGTCCAGGACTCAAAGGATCCAGGGCCTTACTCCATCTTCTCATCCATTCTTATTCTCAGAGATTGAATCATGTGAATAGGCTTTGTCATATTACAACAGATCTCTATTATGCTCCTATTCAGACTGAAATTTCATGCTCATTTTCTAGTTGTTCCCCACACCTGAAAATTCATTTTCCTTCCACATGGAAATCACTTTTACTTTGTTTTTAAAATTAGGACTCCCTACTTATCTTTAAAATTCAGTTTCTCCTCATCCATATCAGGATATCCATACAGTAGACTGACCCCATGTAGACAAAGAGCACAGCTACTCACTACGCAGTGAGAGAAAAGAAGCATAGGGAAAAGTGATTGCTCCATCATTAATCAGACCAGATATAGAATAAGACTTTCCTTTTCTTTCTTTCTTTAAACCCATAAAGGATCAGGTTAGGTCAGTGTCAATACTAGAAGTTGCCAAGAATTGCAGTTAGGCCAAGAAGGGCATGCAAAAAGTGTTGTGTTGTTTTGTTGTTGTTGTTATCAAAGAATTGCAAACGACAAGTCCTTTGTAAGAAGAATACTTACGCACAACATTCAGGTTACAGGAAGTCTTAAAATCCTTAGCATCACAAGTGTATGTTTTAATATCCTCTGGGGTACAGCCGTGTATAATAAGTTTTCTGACCCTGCCATCAGCAACAATTTCATACTTCTTGCTTTTGAGGATTTCTGTCCCATTTTTGAACCATTTCACCTTAGCATTTTCTCTGGAGACTTCACACTCCAGCACTGCAGTGGCTCCCTCTTCGACCGTCTGGTCCTCAAGAGGCTTAGTGAATTCAACCGGGGGTTCTGAAAGAATTATACTCATTAGCCAAGGTACTGCTTTCCTTCTCCAAGAGTTTTGGTACCATCTCAACTTTTCCCTGCCATCTCCAGGGCTTTGTTCTGTCCTAAGTTTTATTTTCAAGTTTTGATTACACTCAGACGTTTTCCTCTAATAATGATATTTTATCATTATTTGTACAGACAAGAGGAAAATCATTTTTAAAAACTAGGAAACATTAAGGAAATAACATCCAACTCTTGGTTAATAAAGTGATGGATACCTAGCTTGATAATAATTCTTCCTCCAGCTGGCTTTTGGAAATCTAGGATGTGCAGTAAAAACAATAGAGATGGAAGGAGGAAATAAAACCCATGCTAGTCAATTTTGACTCTAAAAAGATAGCCTGTGAAGTATTTTGTTATGCTAAAAAGTAAATTAGATTTTTGATTATTTGGTTGCTTTTAAACATCTAGAGTACTCATTATATAAAGATAATTGAGAGTTGGCATTATTTATGAGCCTCTGCCTTATACATGTTTTTAAAATAAGCCTTGTAATTACCTTTCACAAAGAGGTTGGCGTGAGTTTTGAAATCTTTTGCTGTTAGTTGGACTTCCCCAGCATCTTCTAACTTTACATCCCTCAGAGTAAGTGTATGAACTTTTCCTTCTGAACGTGTGACCACCTAGTTGTTTTTAAAAAAAAGAATATATGAAACAGCAATCTAGTATATGGGTGCATTTAATTCATTTAGATAAAAGTAAATGGAAATAGAGCTTTCCAAGTTGTTTTATAATCATATATTTAGCACATATGCATTCAAAAATCATTCCAACCAATAGTTTCAGATCTTTTAAGAAAATTTTAGGCTTTCATAGTTACCTTTATATAACTGCTAGGTGGCCTTTCATGTTGAAATTGCCCAGGCCAATTTCTGTTTACATTTGTGGTCTCTTTTGCATATGCATAGATATATGGCACATATAGTATATACATATATGTGTATATATATGTGTTCCACCATTCTGCTACTGGGCTTATATATATATAAAGGAAGAACTTAGAAAAGCGAAATCATGAAAGGATGAAAGAAAAATATCGGCTATGGCAAGCTAAAAGTAAACCTTATGTTCTGTATGTAAGGTGTTCGCCATGCAACAACAAGCTATAACTCTTCTTCCCATTTATTTTAGCAATTAAACTTATTTTGCAAACCAATGAAACCTGTGATTAAAATAATTGGTACAACCTATTAATGTTGTTCAAAACTGCAAATGAAGGTTGGACTCTTCTTCCCTTTTCATGTGTCTAAGCATCAGGAATGGGAAAATCAGATGTCAATGATATGACAGATAGGGTCATTCCAACAGTAAAGATAAGAGACTTGGGTGTTCTTCCAGTTCTATGACATAAAATTCCTAAGAAGCTGTGCCCTGTCATCCAGACTGATTTTGCACTGCTTAAGAGTTTACTTAGAGTTAAAAATAATGTAGAGGTTTTCACCAGTGGAACTATTTATTATGCTAGTGTAAAAAAAAGAATCAGAAATAAGGTTTCATCTGAAAGTGTTTTCTTTAAGGACTGGGCATGGTTAGTCACATAATTATCTTAATAATTGAGGGTGAGCAAAAAACATAATAAGGAAAAATAACAGCTAGGAGAGGGTAATTAAATATGCCCTTGGAACAGAGCTACTTATCCAAGGGCATGGTGCTGAAATGGGGAAAATTTGTTTTTTAATAACATTTCAATATAAATTTTGGCATGCAACTTTTGGCTATTTGAAAAGGTGTCTCAGTTTCTAACCCACCCACAGATATGTTTTATCTATTAATATTATGTTGCTTTATCATCTGAGTTCCTCTGTAGCTGCTCTAGGACACTGCTCAGAATGCAGTATGTCTCAATGAACAGCTTGTACACAATCTACCCCCACTATGTTAAAAGAAAAAAAAAAGGAAAACTGGGGTACCTTATAAAAATAAACCAATGCAATGAATGTTGAAGATTTTGCAGTAGATTGTAGGAATAATGTTAGAGATTTTAAAAAATATATTTATAATGGAAGCGTATTACTATAATATGGTAGGCTTATGACTGTGATGAAACTATTAAAGTTTTATATTTAAACTTCTCAAATTTAAAATTTAACTTTAAAATTATCAAATGCCATTTGGAATTTAGCAGTCCTTTCTTAAACTGACAGCCAAAAACAACTACAACAATGAAGAAAAAATGCAAACAACTCATGTCTACAAGTTTCTCTTCATATTTCCTATTCCTATAGCTTGTTTTTGCTTGTTTGATTACTGCAGTTTTGAAGGCTAAAATTTTTACAAAAAGTGAATATTAAAGGTTGGAATTACATTGACAAGAGCAAGTTTGTTCTGATAGACTTAATTTAAACAAAATCTGCCAAATGTAATAAAATGATTTTATTACTTCAAAGTTTATATTTAAGTTCTTTTTGAAAAGAGACATTTAAGTAATGCAAGAGCAAGTTCACAAAAGGCTAAAGTATTTTGGGTGCCTAGAGTAAAGGATTAAAATTCCTATGCCAAAAGAGATGTAAAGTGGCCCTATAGAATTATAGTAAACTGATCATTTCTAACCCTAGAAAAAATTTTAGTTACACTAAGAATTTTTTTTAAAAAAATGTGAATAAGATTTTTAGGAGTCTACATTTGAATTAAAACAGTGCAGTTTTTGTCTTAGAACTGAGACTGATCTTTTATTTTATTTTTTTATTTTAATTTTTGTTTTTGAGACGGAGTCTCACTCTGTCGCCTGGGCTGGAGTGCAGTGGCCGGATCTCAGCTCACTGCAAGCTCCGCCTCCCGGGTTCACGCCATTCCCCTGCCTCAGCCTCCCGAGTAGCTGGGACTACAGGCACCCGCCACCTCGCCCGGCTAGTTTTTTGTATTTTTTAGTAGAGACGGGGTTTCACAGTGTTAGCCAGGATGGTCTCGATCTCCTGACCTCGTGATCCACCCGTCTTGGCCTCCCAAAGTGCTGGGATTACAGGCGCGAGCGGCCCCGAGACTGATCTTTTAATAAGAAGCTCTTAATATGACAAAAAGATATTTGGTAATGAAAAAATAATATTTGTCCTTAAGCAGTGTTCCTATATATAAATCACGAATTTACAGATCTAGAAAGAATCTTGAAAAGTCAACCTATTCTGTCTTTAGACATGAAGTTAATTAAATCATGCATGATAGGAAAAATATATATTTTCAAACAATAAGCTTGAAGGTAGAGGTGGCTTCCTCAGTTCAATATTTAGAAGACCTCATTGTAAGGAAGGTTTTCTCATATGTAACTTAATTCCCATGCTACAAATGGAATGTACTGCTGCTTTTTCTGGTCAGTGGAAAAGGAGACCAAGAAGATCTCCTTATCTGTATAACAGTCAGGTGTTACCTATCAGATAACTGTTAGTGAATTACCCTGTAATCACTGTAGTGGAACACTAGTTTTTTTGTTGTTGTTGTTTGTTTGTTCCAGAGCAGTTACTTGAAGGCATTGCTTTCAAATACTTCAGTCAACTTTGTGGCTTTTTGTTAAATCAAATCACTTTTTAACTATATTCCTTTAAGTCTTCAAAGTTTGATTTTTGTTGAGATCTTTATAGCACATTTAATATTATTTCTGAAATATTGGGGGAAAATGTCACAGAACAATTTACTGTCCTGTGCTTTATTTCCAACCCAGGCTGGACATATTCCATATATTTTATTTTAAGAATTCAAAATTAATGATGGATTGTCAAGATAATTTAAAGACATATGTTGTTTCTGGGGACAAAACATATAGATCAATTTAGGCAAAGTGTATTGTGGGCCTATCTGAATAATCCCTTAGTTTTTACTTACGGGTGAAATCTTGGGCATAAAGAATGTCAGTAAAAGTTAACAGCAGGAGCTAGTTCTTTACCAAAGCTTTAAAAAAATATTTCATTCACATATGTGGATAACCATAGAGCCCTTCTTTCTTGTCAGTACCATCAGTTGCACTTTAAATAGTCCACTTGCATTCCAGATATCACACAGCCCAAAGCACTTGAAGGTTAAAAATAGCTTTGGAGAAATGCTTGAAAGAAAATCTGCCCAGAAGTTATCTCAACTACTTGATCAACTGCCCAAAATGGAATTTCAATCTTCTCCTCTTAATCCCCTTATATGCAGAACACTAGATAGGATGGAGAGCATTAATCTTAAAACTTAATGTGCACCATGGTTGCAGAGTGTGCAGTCAGAAAGCCTTTTTGATCCTTCCTGTCTTCTGGTTAATCAAACAAACTATCACTGATAGTCAATGAGTCTTGCCTTTTCTTCAAAAAACTAAAACGTGATCATACTTTAAATTTATTTCTATTTTAATAAGAATATCATCAGGTTAAACCTAATAAAAAATGGAAAAATTGGCTTTACAGTTTCAGCAGAAATCAGGCTAAAGGTGGAAAGAGAAAGGCAAAGGCAGAGGAAGAGACATTAGAAAGAGCAAAGAATAAGGAACATACAAGTGAAGGTGGAAGAACTCCAGAAAAAGAACGGGAAAGACAAGGCATGCCTGCTTTTTACCTTATCGCTGGGTTCTAGTTTCTTCCCTTTGAGATACCATTCTACCGGGATATCCTCGTAGGAGAGCTCGCAGTCGAAGGTGGCTGTTTCCCCTGCAGTCACGGTGACATCCTTTAAAGGCCTCAGAAGACCAATTACTCGTGCTTTTCGAGAGGGAGGAAACAGCTTTGCGTTACTCATTTTGTAATCCCAAAAGAATAAATAGAGACTTAGATATGAACCTTCATGGTTGCTTTCTTCAAGAAGCCACAGGACTGGCCACTATTGTAACTCCCATGTGAACATGGGCTTATGGTGCTGAGAAGGGGAAAGCTGGTAGCCGGAGAGCGAGTATATGTAGGAGCCCTTTCGTTCTGACGTACAAGGTCAGCGAGAAATTTCTGCCGCATCTGTCTCTCTGCCAGGCGTCAAGTTCTTCTTGCTACATAAGGTATGTGACTTCCAAAATAACTAAGACTCTGATTGGGAGAGGACAAGGGGCCCTCAATCAGAGGCTGTCCCTATCCATCAAACACTTTGCACCTTCCAGAAATGTTAGCCTAATGCTCTCCACCTTCTTTCTTGAATCTGACATGCTCACACAGCAAAGTTTGTCTTTCTGGTGCTCTAGTTGCACAGTCACTTGAGGGAAGTGGTCTTTAAGGGTTCTGAGTTAGATTCTCATTGTATGTGTATCTACTTTCAATGAGAGGACTACAGAGCCGGAAAATCTGATTTGCTAAATTTTCTTTTGTTCAAATGGCAAGGTCAACAAAATTTCCAAAATTTTACAATTTGAACCACTTCTGTATTGGAATATCAAAGTGGCAAAGAGAGCCAGTTTTTGTGTTTTAACAATATTTTCTAACTAATAAAATAATTCCAATTAATTTCACTCACATTCATTTTCTGAAAAAGTGCTTATTTAATTTTCCTCAAAAACATACAATACTTACGCTTAACTCGGAGGTGGGCACTAGATTTCACATTGGCAGCTTGGAAATCCACCCCACCAGTCTGGTCCAGGCGACAGTTGTGCAAAACAAGGGAGTGTATTTTGCCTTCTTCCTTAATTTCACAATCCTGTACCAACAAAATAGAAAAACTTTCATAGAAAATAATTTTCTTTGAAATTTTTTCCTAAGGATAGAATATCTTAATTAAAGGAATGCAACAAATAAATGGTAGTGAAACTTGATATAACTTTGAGCTCTTTTTTTAGGAAGTAAAGCTTACAAGTACTAAGAGGAAAGCCACATTTATTTTAGCTGTATAATTCTGAGCCAACTAGCAGCATCACGGAGTATCTACAACCTTATACCCACTCTGCTGAATCAAAAGTAATGCAAGTGTGCCAGTCTGAGCCCATTCATAGACCCTGACATCTCTCTTTGGCTTAGAGTCTGATAGAGAAACTGCTATCATGTTTTAAATGTCCTGCATGCACTCTGACTTTCACCTGTCCTTTTCTAATTCACACAGCTCCTTTAGGTGTTGACAAGTTCAGAAATAGCCTTACAGGTGTTTGGAGTAGGGCCTCTCCCTTGAGTTTCCAGTTGGCGTGGATATCATCTTCAGAGATTTCGGTTTCAAAGCGGGCCGTCTCAGTCTCCATCACCTCCACACTGTGCAGGGGTCGCACCAGTTTAATTTCCCGATCTAGAAAAGTGAAGGGCCAGCATGGGTCATTAGCCTCTGGCACAAATAACCCCAATGCTTCAAGAGTGAAACTCATGGAAATTTCCTTACCCTCAATGTCAAGTTTTCCTGAGGTCTTATCTGTCCCACAGTCACAGGTGTACTGTCCAATATCCGACTTCAAGGCTTTCTTTAGGATTAGCATGCGTTTCTTGCCATCTGCCTTAATAACAGCATTTTTGGATGGCTTTATTTCCTTCCCATCCTTAAACCATTTCACTGGTGCATCTGCTTTGCTAATTTCACACTGTAGAATAACTTCATCTTTCTCTACACCAGTATAATCTTGAAGTTTTCCTGTAAAATATGGGTCTCCCTCTGCAAGTAAAGTATAAGTGAAAAAGTTTTATTGATCACCTTAGGGAAATGACAATCTCTTGGAAAGTTTAAGAGACAATTCACAGAGTTCTGAGTATATTTTTAAATTGTGTCAAGTGTTCAATCATTTAACCTGTTTATGTTCAAAAGTTCTCTAAATATTAGAAAGGGAATCGGTGCATGGGATTTATCAAGATCTAATCCATTCATATTGAATTTTGAAACATTTTGTTAACAGTAGCTAAAAAGACTGAAATTTAGCTTCAAATACAATTTTGTATTCCTCCATTATTTGGATAAATTTCTAATTTCTTAGCAACTCTATTATGTCTAGTTTACTTTTAAGCTTTCAGGTTCACATTGTTAGTTTTTCTTAATCAATTAAGAGTTTGCCTTTAATCATGTCTATATATGTTAGCCTTCATGTTTAATCTTGTTGATATTAGGTGGCCAAGAAAATGAGGCTCGTTAATGTAGGTTATGTAGTATCTTCTCTTATGGGAAACTTGAAAAACATTCCTCTGAAATAATTTTGATAAAATGAAGAGATAGAAAGTATTTATATATTCCTGTTTTAAACATGACAGGGCTCAATAATTAATGAAAAATTTTAAGTTTGCTTTTAACTGGCTATTTTGTGGGCATAAGCTAGAATCTTCATTAACTTACAGTAATGAAGGTAAAATGTTTTAGAAATAAGCCTGATTACATATGTGATAGCTTCATAAGGAGTTGGGCTGCTTTCATGCAATATAACACTTAGAAGACTATTTTATAGAATAGATACTCCACAAATTTCTGCTGAATTTAATGCAATAAAATTAAAATTTAAAAAGTACTTACCAAGCACAGTGAGTTTAGCTTCTGAACTCATCCCCATAGCTTCTACTCTAATTTGAGAGGTATCATCAATAGACAGGTCTTTGAATGTGATTGAATGAGTTTTCCCTTCGTCTTGCATTGAGACCGACCTGGTGGTGTGTAGGCGCTGGTCATTCTTGAACCATTTAACTCGGATGTTATCATGAGATAACTCCACAGTAAACACAGCACTTTCCTTCTCTTTGGCAGTTACATCCTTGAGAGGGGTGAGAAATTTAAGCCGGATTCCTGTCAAGAAAAAAAAAAGAACTTATTAATTGAAGCACTTTAAAGAGGAAATATAAAAGTAAAGGCAAAAAAATGATTTTGGGGTGGACTATTTGATAAAACTATTTACCTTCAATGATCAGTTTGCCACTTGTGTGCTTATCTTCAGCTTCAAACATGTATTTTGCTTCATCTTCAAAAGCAGCCGACTTGATCACCATTGAATGCTTAGTGCCATCCTTTATAAGCTCAAATCTGTCATCACCTGTGATTTCCTGGGTTCCTTTTAGCCAACGGAATGTTTTGGGTTCCCTGGATACTTCACACTCAAACTTAGCCTCATCTTTCTCGAAGACTTTAACATCACTGAGAGGTGTGATGAAGATAAGAGGCAATTCTGAAAGAAGTGGACAGTGGATGAAGTCAGAATATGTTTCCATTGAGGACCCTTGATCAATGCAGGGGTGTATCAGGAAATCTTGCAGAGAAAATACAAAAATGTGGCCGACAAGTAGAGCATACCTTTCACTTTCAGATTAGCTGCAGATTTGGCATTAGCAGCCTGGAAGGAAACCTCTCCTGTCATACCCAGCTGACAGTTATGAAGGATCAGAATATGCTTCTTCCCATCCTCAATGATTTCACAGTCCTGTTTGGAGTGAGGATTAGAAGGAAAGAAAGAACATCATTTATATAGTTATTCCTACAGATCATCAGATATTTTATGTCTTTTTTCACCCTACACAACCAAGGAACCCCTCTCCTATATGATTAGCTAATCTTGACTTACAGGGGAAGCTGTCAAAGGCTCTCCTTTCAGCTTCCACTGGCCGTGAACATCAGGTTCAGAAAGTTCAATTTCAAAGCGGGCTGTTTCACCAACAAACACCTCTACTCCATACAGAGGCTTTTCCACTTTTATTAGTCGAGCTGAAATGATACAGTTTTGTTAGCAAGACCGAACTAATAAACTACAGATTCAGATAGGGTAAATTTTACATTGTTGAGCAACTCACCCTCAACAGTCACATTTGCCTTGGTCTTGTCTGTGCCACAGTCACACACATATTCGCCTTTATCTTTAAGTTCTGCCTTTTTGATTTTTAAAATGCGGCGCAGGCCATCTGCCTTGATAGAATATTTGGGTGAAGGGACAATCTCTTCACCATCTTTGAACCATTTCACTGGTACATCCTTGCTCACTTCACACTTCAAAATAATCTCATCCTTCTCTACTGCAGTTTTGTCATGTAATTTCACAGTGAAGTAGGGATCAGCCTCTGTAAACAACATTTAGCATCAAATTAGAAGAATGTGAAAACTAAAGTTTATTAAAGAGTAAAAGGTTGCAAAATATTTTATTACTCCCCACTCCCATGATTCAGAAACTGGCTCTCTGGTTATAGTTGGTTACATTTACCTAAGACCTTCAGCTGTGCTGTGGAGCTCAGATCCTTGACTTGAGCTTTTATCTGAGATATATCATCCAGTGTCACTTCTTTCATTTCCAGTTTGTGAGTCTTGCCCTCAGAAGAGATGAGTACTGTTCTGCTTGTATGGAGTTTGACATCATTTTTGAACCAGACTACATGCATTTTTTCATGAGAAAGCTCACACACAAAAGTTGCTGTTTCACCTTCTTTTACTGTCTGATCTTCAAGAGGCGACATGAATTTCAGTCTTATACCTGAAATGCAAGCATAGATAATGCCTCAGAAACACAATTCACCTTCAGAAACATTCCATTCTAATCTGTCTGAGTAAAAGGGACCTATTTCACATGACATTTATTCATCTTTCCAAATAGAGTGCCACTAAAAAAAAATTCAGGGGGTTGTTTTGGTAACACTATGAAAGTTAATTAGTGATGCTGATTATCACAGCTTTTAGAACTTGGTGTCCTATCTTTAAAGTCATATATTTGCATGCTTTTATGGGATGTCACAGATCTCATTAGCTCTCTTACCTGTGACAAATAACCGAGCTGAGGTCTTCTTGCCCTCTACCTCAGCAGTATAGACCCCTTCATCATCAAATTGAGAATCATTAATAACAAGAATATGTTTCTTTCCATCAGCAATGATATCGAATTTGTCAGATGACTTGATTATATCGGGTCCTTTGGACCATATAACATTTGCCTCTCGGGTGAGGACACATTCGAATCGAGCCTGTCGCCTTTCTGGAACAGTGACATCCTTCAGGGGCACAGCAAAGTCAAGTTCGATTTCTGAAAATCAGAAATTAAGAACGAGGCTTTTCAGAATGCACAGGGTTGTGAAATGAAGTTGAGCCCCCTCCCTGAATTCTAAAAGCCCTATACCTTTTACTGTCAAAATGGCAGTTGTAATTGCATTCAGGGCCTGGTAGAGGACTTCACCAGCTTGGTCCAGTTTGACTTTGTGCAAAGTTAAGAAGCGTTTTCCACCTTCTGCTTTGATTTCACAAGTCTGAAAAACAATAGTTTTAGTAACCATTTGAAAGAGATAAATTCCCTATAGGAGAAATGTTTCAGATACAGATTTCTATAGAATTTTAAAAATTACTACTAATAAAAGTAAGCAGAGAATTCCCTGTCATAACATTTTACAAAAATTGTTCCAGTTGCCCCCAAATGATATGTAAAATTTCTTTCCTTCTTGGAGACTTTAGAAGACTCCATTATTATTAACTCCATTATTATTAAAGCAACCTGAATCTAGGAAGTAGATATTGAATATAGGATGTGGTTATTTTATATGACTAACAATTTAAAATGTGAAATTACTCACAGGTGAGGGCCTTAGAAGTTCTCCTTTCAGTTTCCATTGTCCAGGAATGTCTGCCTCTGAGATTTCTGCATCAAAGCTTGCACTTTCTTTCTCATAAATGGTAACGTCCTCTATTGGTTTAAGCAGTTCAACTTCACGTTCTGTATTGGTCAAGGATGAAGTAACATAATGCTTTAGACAATCCAACAATGCTTTGCTTTTATGTGTTTTGGTGTGTTATTTGGCTTTACACATATACAAAACTTATATTTTGAATAAAAGGTAGGATTTTCATACCTCCAAGTGTCAGCTTTGCAGGGTATCTTTTTCCTTCAATTTCCACTGCATATTCATCAATATCTTCTGGCATAGCATTCTTAATTTTGAGGTATAGATGATTTCCATCTCTCAGTATTTCAGTCTTATCATTTGGTTCTGCAGGGATTTCATCATATCCTTTGAACCACTTAATGTTTGGAGTATCTTTTGCTATATCACAGGCAAAAATAGCTGTCCCCTTGGGTTTCACATGCTGGTCTCGTATAGGTTTCACCAGCCAATCTCTAATGACTTCTATATGAAAATAAAATCAGGAAAAATGATTAAGATCTGAACAAGTAATATATATAGCTTCCTTAGTAAATTTCAGAAATAGGAAAAATTTCACAAAATTGGGCATAATTAATCCACTATAGGATATATTGTTATTCCCCTTTTAGGTACAAGATTTCTGATATTGTAATACTGGGAAACGAAGTCCTTTCTTCCATTTTCTTAGTGTGGTAATAAGCAGAAAAAATCTTCCAGGAAAGTACTAACCTACTACTTTTACGCAAGATGAACACTCCAGGTTGTTGGCGTTTTCCACAGTAACTGTGTATGTTCCAGCATCTGTGTCATCTGCATCGTTGATGGTCAGGGCCCGCATCAAGCCAATGACGCCCGGCACAATTCGGCCAGGTTTCTCCACCACAATCTTGCCATCCTTCCTCCAGACAACATCACGCTCTTTGTTTAACTCGCAGCTCAAGTACAATGGCTGTCCTTTGACCACTGTGACTTCCTCTTCCAGTGTTTTTACAAAACGCACAGGAAGTTCTGTGAAGAATTTCAGTATATATTTCAATAAATACAATATTTTCAATGAAATAAAACTTGGAAATAAGAGGTTTTGTAAAACTACAATGCAAGTTGCTACTAAGGTTTGTTACATTAAAGTTTAATATAGATTATGTTCAGAAGACTGGAAATTACCTTCGACAACAAGTTTAGCCGTGGAGGTCTTTTCTTTGTTTCCCAAACGTAAAACACAGGTGTATTCACCAGCATCGGAAAGTTGAACATCAATGATGTGCAGCTTTCTGTCTTTACCATCTGCAATAAACCTGTGCTTGGGGCTCTCACGGATATTGCTACCATCTTTCATCCAGGTTGTAATTGCAGTGGAGGGGGATACCAAACATTCAAAGATTGCTGAAGAGCCAACGAACTCTGATTCAGTCAAGACGATGTCTTTGATTTCTTTCACAAACTTCAGTGGCACAGCCTTTAGCTGGTAGGTGAATGGGGCTTCATCAGGAGGTTTCTCTCCACCACTTCCTGGCCTTAATTTTCTCCTTTCGGCTTCTATTGGTGAAGGAGTCTTTTTGGCTACACCTAATTCAAAGTAAAATAAAAAGTTGATTTGGCATCCCCATAGGAGTCAGAAAATTCATACTTGGCTGCCTGCTGGATAAAACCAGCCATAAAGCAATTAGAAGACAAGAACAGAAAATTAAAGACCAGGCAATTGAAAGGTCAGTTGAATTTATACTGCCTTGTTTCAGACAGGAAAATGAGATGGTATAAGGAATCCATGAATCATAAATGCTCCTTTTCTCAAGTTTTAATCTGAAGTATAAAATAGCCAGATTAATGTCTAATTATTTTATCTGCCATGTATAAATATCAGGCATACGAAAAATGAAGCTAAGAACTTATAGGATTCGCTATGCTTAAATATAGTTGGTATATATATATATATTTTTTACCTCCTTGCATAATACTAAAAGTGTATTATTTGAAATATCAGAAAACATGCTAGGTTTAGTAGAATCAATTAGAAAAAATAAAAATTGTTATAAATTTTGTAATTTTTTTTCACCTTGAATATGAACTTTAGAAATTCAGAGTGGAAGGTTACAATACAAGTACTAGAAAAACGAATCTCACCTTTAATAGGACCTTTTGGCTTGGCAGCCTCTTCCTTAGGTGCTTTGGCTTCTGAAATAAAAATAAAACTCAGCATTTAAACAGTTTTCGGACTTACTTCATGTTTAATAGTAAACCATGGAGGGTGAGTCATGCTCCATTATAAATATTAATGCATAAAGAGAAATTGGTTTCATTTATATGACTTCTATGCATAATCATATTTCCAGGAAGGCATATTCTGAGATTGCAGAGCTCAAGCTAAATTGCCAACATATTTAGGATTAACAGATTGTTTCAGCAAGTGCCTTATTCTCTTCCCATTTTTGGAAGGCTTACTGTTGCCTTGTGAGGAAAAGTTTTGCTCCTGGCTAACTATGCAAAATATTTTATATGTTTATGTATGTGCGCCAAGGAAATAAGGTTTTGTCAGTAAGAAATCAGTGTAGGGAAAAGGGAAATGGCCGAGAAGTTACCAAAAGACTTTCTTTTTATGTCTAAATTGGTCAGACAAACAAATCCAGGGAAGACTAAAGAAAAAGAGTCCACGTACCACAAATGCATGAGTTTCTTTGAAGATTTCCCTTAGACAATGAAGTAAAGCAGAAGCAAGAGAGTTCTGACATTTAGAGTTTGATTCCATTATTAATACAGGACAGTATAAACTGTGGAACGAGTTCGCTAGCTTCAGCCCCCAGGATAACTGAGAATAGCTTTATTTTTGTACATACTTAATTAGCCAAGAGCAATTCATCACCTTTTTCTGAATAATAAAAGTACTACACTGACATTATAAAAGTTTAAAAGAGTAATGCCCAAATCATAAACATCAGTGACAAAATATAACATAAATATTAAAAATTAAACTACAGTCAAAAGAATATAGTATATTTTTTCATGTCATTACACATGGTAAACTCCAAATATTTTGAGATAATTTTAAATAAAAAAATTCTAAATAATTTATATAAAAATATATAAACAAATATAAAATGACTATATAATTATTGAATGAATAATCTAAAATAATATAATTTTTCTGAATAGTTTTATTTATTGATTTATTAAAGATATAATCAATTTTTATTAGGTTCAGAAAATTAAATTCAAAAATCTCTCTGTCAAGCTATTATGGATATTTCTAAATGTTATTCCCGGGGGCTATGCACATCTCATTGTGGAATGTAACAAATAGTTCTTTTTTTTTTATTCACCCTGAATTTTTTATTTTGTGCTTTATCAGTGGAGATGATCATTTTTCCATAGGAACAAATTGTCAAGGCATTACATTGAATATCTTAGATTCTTCACATCTTAGAAAATTATCAATATATGCATTCCCCCCACACCCCACTTTAAATTTACTTTATTTTTGGTTTTGTTTTTTCTTTTTTTAAAAAATAATTTCAACTTTTATTTTAAACTCATGGGATGCACGTGCAATTTTGTTATGTGGATATATTTCATGATGCTGAGGTTTGGGATATGAATGATCTTGTCACCCAGATAGTGAGCCAGAGGGCAAATAGGATGTGTGTTTATCAATGACTATCAATTACACATCAAATTAGTTTTGATCAATTATATCTCAAATTATCACTTAAATGATGAACTATACTAAATAGTTCATATACAACTAATAAGTGCTTTAAGTTTGGACTTGAGATATCTATACCATTAAGTGAGAACATTTAAGAAAATTATTATTGATCTAATTCCTTATACAGATTAAAAGACTGAACTATGGAGTCTCTTTTTTCTTTTCCTTTTTTTGTGGTAAAATATACCTAACATAAAAGTTATCATTTTAGCCATTTTTAAGTATACAATTCAGTTGCATGAAATACAGTCACAATGTTGTACAATCATCAACACTATCCATTTCCAGAACTTTTACATTATCCCAATATACAGACTTTTTTAAAAAAGAGAAATAGTTCCAATAGGGTATAAGGGAAATTTGAAGCTTCATGGGATTTTTACATGTATACCCTTATAGGGTCTCTGCCTGTCTCCTTAGTTTTTATCAGCCCCAAACATATTCATTACTTAATCTCCAAAGCATATGAAAGAAATGGTGCAACCCGGGAATGTACATTCCAATTAAGGCACAATATTCACCCACTGGGCAGGAGACAAAGTGGATAAAAGATGTTAGATGAAGAAAGGCTAGAAACTTATCATAAACCTCCAAAGTTGAAATGATACCTATGTTGCAACATAAACAGGGCTTGAATTTTAATCAAGTGTGAATACTTTTATTAAGTCCCCAAAGCAAACTAGCAAAAAGAAAGCTACGGGATAAATACCTGCTTTCTTTCCAACCACCGGCACTGTTACTGGGGCAGCGATGGGGGTTGGTTCAGGTTCCACAGGAGGTGGTTTGATTGTTTTCACTTCTGTAGAGAGATGTCCATTGCATTAATGTATCAATTTGTCACTTCCTAAAAGCTTATTTGGTGGCTTATTTGCCTCTTCTGATATAATTTTGAAGTCTTTGAATAACTAGTTTTTAAGAGAACAGTATGTTAAGCATATTGAGACATCAGAAATCATTTGATATATACTGACTTTCACCTACTATCTTTTATTAAGTACATGTTATGTGTGTGAATCAAGAAGGAATATGCTGTTGACATTGAGGATAAGCTTGCTCACCTGCTTCAGGCTTTGGTTTCGGTTCAGGTCCAGGGAGAGGTATTGCTGGCTTGATTTCAGGCACTGAAATAATTCAGAGTAGAGGGCAGATTATTACAGGATTTTTGAAGTTTTTCACAAAGTCAAAACCAAAATTAAGCCCACATATCTTGGAAGATATTAGAATTTATATACATATAATTATCAAATCAAGTATTTGATTAGTTTTCATTTTAAACAAAATATTTGGAAAATATAGTAAGGCAATGTTCTTGGTTTTAATGTTGTTATTTATCTCATTGCCCATAAATACAATGTTTTTTTTCTGGTAACTTATTTAGCAACTGGGTAATCATTAGCCAATTGAATAGGAGAGTGAGATGGTAAAGAAAATTAAGCCATATGTGATGAACAGATTAAGGTCATGTGTTCAAATCTTTATGTCAATGTAACAATATTTTAAATGATACATATTTGCATTTTTAGAGACAACTAAGAATGCCAGTAGATTTGTACCTTTTGTTGGTTCAGGAATCTTCCTTTCTCTTTTTGTAACAGTAGGTACTTCAACCTCTTCAGCAGGTTTTGGAGGTGGTGGTTCTGGTACTTTAAGATAAGATTTTTTTTTGTGTGTTAATATTTGAATATTTAGGGAGCAACTCATCTGAAATATCAATTTATTTTCAAAAACTCTATTGATGGCTTTTTAAAAAACCTTATAGTTTATCAATTAATTTCTATTTTATTTTCTTGACTCTGCTTCCATTTATTTTTCTTCCTTTTATTCCATCAACTTGTCTTCCACTCCCCATAGCTCTCTCCTTCTAAATCACTTCTATAATAGTTCCCAATAATTACACCCTTTGAGAAGAGGCTAATGATAAAAGTCAATCCATTTAAAAGCTCCCAGAGTATGAAACCTTTGCCGACAACCTCCCATGAATAGCCACTTCATTATTTCAGTCATTTCTACTGGAGGAACTTAAGTTGCAAAGGAATGATAAGAATGAAGTGCAGGGAAATACATGAATGGATTTGGGAATTACTATAAAAATATTTAAACAGAAAGCAGACAATGGAAAACAAAGACTACATCACAGATGAAATATGAAGCCATGTTTACATCTAACTTCATTTATGTTTACAAGATAAACCTTTTGTTAAATGTCCATTTTGTTAAAAGATATTCTTACAAATTGTCACTGAGATTCCTACCTGCAGGTTTTTTAACTTTTTCTAGTTTTTTAGGTTCTACTTTAGGCTCTTCTTCTTCAGGTCTTTTTCTTAGAACTTTAAAGACAAAAAGGTTTATATGTAAACCAAGACAAACTAATGAAGATGTTGAATAAGCTTGACAAATGCAAATAATGTACAAAGCAAGGAAAATGAAAAAAAGCATGCTACCTAGCACTCTGGAAAGTAAGCATTTACACTAAAAGTTTTTTCTTTTTTTTTTGAATCAAAGGTTGTTATGTTAATTACAATAGCACTCAAAGTTACTTTGCTTCTGTCTTGATAGAGCGTATATCCTGAGACAAGTCTGTGGGAGAAACAGCTCCAACACAAAATGAATAATTTGAATAGCAACGAATTATAATAATAATTAAATGTTAATGATTTAATGAGTATGTATATAAGTAGAAAGTTTACTTAAGCAGAGATATCCAAAGAAAGGTAGCCTAAAAATCAGTAATTCTATGTGAAGACAATGTTAGAACTTAATTCTTCATTTGACTATCTTGTTTCACATTCTTTAATATTGTATTAGTCGGAAAGAAATGTTCAGTTTTTTAAAGATGTTACTTATTAGTTGTGGTGATCCTGTGTCATGCTTTAAAACTGAATATTGAATTTAAGCTAAAGTAGTTTCATGTAAGGTATTTAATAGGTTTAGTGTACTTTACTACATAATTTGGTTATGAAAATGGCAGTCATGATTGTTGTTAGTTTAGAATATTATCAACTTAGCTATGCCTATTAACATTTTAAATTTCAAAATACTGTGAATGCTCACAAAATTTCTGTCTTTTTTTTAAAAAAAGATCTGGAAATGACATTTTTCTTAATTTTCAGTGAAACTACAAACAAATTTTGATAAATAGCGAACCAATTCAAAGAAAACCAAAGGACAGAAAAATTTTGTAAGCTTTCAAATTCATTTTAAAAATTAACGCTGACAGAATGGTTGAAAAATACTATACCGCTTTTCAGAACAACTTCTTCCTTTGGTTCAGGTTTACGTTCAGGAAGTAATTTGCGAACTTTCTTTTCACCTCCAGGCACTTAAAAGAATATGATTTCAAATTTTGAAGTGAATTTATATAAAAACGGAATTTCAACAAGAAAAATGTCTCTCCTAAAACTAGTTAACTGTAGTGCATTAAGTAACAATTTTCACTGCATATAAATACCACAGAATTTAAGTTTAAATGATACATTTCAAGTAATCTCCTCTGTATAAATATCTATACAGCCTTGTGATGAAATTCAACTCCATTAACTGCAGGCAAATGTATTCATTTTAAATGCTTGTAGAGGATGTTGCTCTGTACTGACTTTATGAATCTTTAATCAAACTATAGGGTTCTTGACAGCATCTTTGTCCCAAACTGCAACTGCAGATTGTCCAAGTCTACGATGTTATCTCCCCAACCACTAAATGTATGAAAATGATACTGGCAAGTGTTAGTGCCATCATTCAGTCTTCTCCACTGAGGGAAGACGGTGGCCAAGGGTTCCGATTTGTGACTTTGATGCTGGGGAAGGGCCATATCTCACTTTCTGAACAGAAAAAGAGTATCCTTTCTTAAGATTTCCTTTTTGAAATAATACTGGATAAAATATTTAAAATTATAGAATTATAAAATCTCAAAGCTGGTGTTGGAAGCTCATTTTTTGTAAATAAGAAAATGTTCTTAAATTCATTCAAATTAAGGAATGCAAGGAATTCAAAATTAATTTCCTCTACAGTGAATACTGAGCATGGTGGGTGATGCTATTTTATAGAGCGGCCTCCTTTGCTATTACGGCCCTCACAGATTTGAATAGTGAAAGAAAGGAACACGTGGTGATTATTAAACCATTTTCCTCTCTACTAATGTCAATTAAAATCTAATTTAGAACAATATTTATTTGTATCATGTAACTATTTGCTCACTGTCAGAAATCTGAATTTTTAGATATTTCTATAAAATTTTCTATTTAGGGCTTTAAACAAGATATTTGCAGCTCATTAAATTTTTTTATGTGATAAAGATAACATTGCTTAACTCTTATTTCAAAAATTTAAACCTGCAATAGGCAAATATGTATTTTATTTTGAATAATCATTTTTTTCTAATGCCAAATATTTTAAGTAAAAATTTTACAGTTAAACATTACATATTTTATCCAGGATAAATTGTGTTGGCCTTCAATACTATTTTAAAGGTACCAGTCTTCTTAATAACTATTTTTGTTGCTCAAACCCAGAAGGAAGCACATACATCTAATTAATGTAAAGCGAGGAGGCATAATATAGATTTTCTTTACTGATATAATGGACATAGTGAAAATATAACTGTGCGTTTTTTATATTATTATTTTATTTTAAAAATCTTATTGATGTTTGAGAACCCACCATTGTAGCTATTATTTTTAAAGTCATTATATGTGATTATGTGCTATTTTAATGTTTATGATCAATATCCATGATAACATCATTTTATAATCTCCCCTTTATGAAATCAGGAAATGTATATTTATATGGATGACTTTTTTCCCCAAAATTTCAGAGTGACCAGAAAGAGTCTTAATTTCTAGGTCTGAATGTGTTGATTACTTGAACAGAACACTGCTACCCACTAGAAAAATTAAGTTTATTTTTGATAGCTGTTTTCTAGACTCTTATAATTCATTTAGTTTTCTTTAGGGTCTAATTTTAGATGAGATCTTATTAGGAAAAATACTGTTTACAGAAAAATACATTTTGAAAAATTACCTACAGCAATAAGGAAATTTTTCTGAAATGTGAATTCTGTACACCTCAGAGAATGGCTTAGAGCCAGTGAGAAGAGACTGACACGAAAGTCCTAAGGAAATCCCTACAAATAACCTTAATAATATAAAAGGAAGATAAGATGTATTTTTAATGCTTATTACATTGGCTAAAATGCTTATGTCAGGGAAATGTCAAAACAGTTTACTAATAGCTCCCAGCATTTTAATCTCACATGTCTCTTGATATCAATTTTGGTTAACCAGTAAAATTGGGTATTTTTAAGTTTAGGAAAATGCAAGACATATGTAGATGAGACAAAGATAGACCATGTCTACTCAATGTATGAAAGGGATGGGAGACAAAGAAAGCCACACTTATGAGCCAGGACCATAAAAGCCACAGAAATATAAGAAATGAATGGGACTACTCTCTGATGATTGAAAAAGAGAGACAGAACGTTCAATGGAGGCAGAAAGAGCGAGGAGTCAGGAAAAGGGCTACCATATAAGTATGTATTTTTCAGCCTGCGAAATACCTTTCAGAGGTGTAAGCTCCACTTTTTCTGGAACCTCAGGTTTTTCAGGAACTTTCTTCTTTGGAACAGCTTTAAAGAATATGATTTTACTTTTGTTATTTGTATATTTAATCTGAAGCAAGTGATTAACTTTCTACTCCAAGAGTCAAAACCAAGCTTTGCTTATAACCAGAAAGCATTAATAACAGCCAAGAACAGCTTCCAAAGAACATACAAGCAGCATTCGAACCATGAAAACAGACTGCAGTTTTACTCCAAAGCTCAGTAGTTAATTAAAGACCGGCAGAGAAATAAGGCAATTTTTGTTATTGGCAGGAGGAAGAAATTTTCCTTTGAGCATACATTTTACGTTAAGGGAAATGTATTTATGTGTGTGTCCTCATGGAGTATCAATTAACAGATGGGTGGCCTTTCAAGAGGTGCCAGAGGGTCCCCCTAAAGGCCATGAGGGTTGTAGAGGGCAAGAATCACCAGCAGCAATGTCTTATGCTGGAAGACTCTGGTTTGTAGATACATAGGTCTGTATGGGGAAAGTGCATATCTAAGATTACACCTAGATAATTTTAGATTGGGGAATCATATGACATCACAAGACAACTTTTTGTTAAGAATAATATGTTTTTGCCAGTTTATTTCAGCTTTTAAAGAAACTGATATTTTTAAAATTAAGTAACATTGTGTCAATTCATAGAAAAATCAAAATATAAGAAGGTGAAAGGGAAGTTTAATAATAGAAAGAGATGCTGGATACCAAATGTCTTCATAACCACTCTTTCCAGCTCCCCTGAGAACCACACAGAACACTTCTTTAAGTTGCAAGAAAAAAAAAAAAGATAGGGGAACAGTAACAAGTCATTTATATGCTTTCCTTTCATGATATATAAGCACATATCAGCTATTGGAGATCATAACTATATTACTTGTAATATATTTAAAAGCACATGCAATTCTTTAAGAACAAAGTTTTGGCTTTTATGTAAATGTGTTACTGCAATATTGAAAATATCTTGCAAAGATTTCTTATATATTCCTTAAGCATAAGACCGCAATGATATGTATAGCAATCAGGCTTTGAAATCAGAAAACTCTTTTCTCCCCACTCCACAAAAGAAAGTTAATTGGATAACCCCTGCATTCACATATCCCGATGATGCTATCAGTGTACTTTCTGACTTTTGCAGCAGCAGGCATGACATGACAAGCAACCCAGGAACCATGGGGCAGCAGAAGACACAACTCTATGCAATCTCACAGTACAATCATGTCTGAAAGTACACACTTCTAAAAGTCATACATTTCTTGCAAGCATCATTTCAGATGGCTGGATAGAAGTTTGAAGCAGGCTAATAAAACTTTGGAAGTGGCATTTTTTACCTTTAAGTTGGAATATTTTCTCCCTCACATCTTCCTTAGGTGGAGCAGGTGGAGGAGCTGGGGGTCTTGGTTTGAGTTTTGGTTTCTCAATAACCTTCTTTTCAGGTTCAGGTTCTTGAAAGAGTATTTCAGAGGTGTTAGTATATGTATATGTTAGCATGGGGATATGTAGAATATTTAATAGAAATTATATATATAATTTATATATAATATACACATACACACATACACACACACACATATATATATATGAAGTACAAAGTTTACTTTTTAAGGTACATAATACCAGTATCCAACACAAAACACAGAACATAAAACATAAAAATATCAACCCTTTACACAGGTGATGAGAAACACAGCAAAGGCACCAATAACAACAACAAAGCATCCAAACAAGCCACAATTGACATGAGATAAACAGTACAAGTTATATAGAAACCTAAGAATGAGGTTCACATTTAAAACGAAGAATACTTTACTTACAAATGGGAACAGACATACTACATATGTACAACAACATAAACCATATACATTTAAAGAGAAAGAATATAATAAAGAAGATTTAAGTCCACTGGATTGAATACCTTTTACTGGTATTTCTTCAGGCTGTGGTTCAGGTTCAGGCTCTTCAGGTTTAATGTACTTTTCAATTTCACGTTCTTTAAAGAATTTTGACAAAGGATATGCAGTTGTAAAGTTCTTCAAAAAGACTCATAGAAATTTCACATTGATGCAAAGATTACAGTCACAAAATAAAAATGTACAATTCATACAAATTCACGTATAGAAAAATTCACGTATAAGAAAAATTTCTTATATTTGAACTGCCTATTAATTAGATTATTCAATGTATATTGATGGCAAATGCGATGAGTTTTAAAATTTGATACTGTGTTATCATTTGAGGATCCAAGGCAATTATTCCATTTTGCTTCAGTAAACTGTACCTTTTGGAATTTATAATTACCAACAAGAGTAACCAAATTAAAGATTCTAACTTGAAAGAAGTGTAACTATTTCAAAAATAAAGCAGTCAAACATGCTAGACAGATCTCGTATATAATTTCAAGAAGGAATAGTGTCCTGTAAATGCTTTTGTAATTCTAACAGGAATCTTCAGGAGATTAAAAAAATTTATATATATATATATACCTTCAACCGGGGGAGTCTCTTTTCTACCAATGGTTATAGATGCTTTTTCTTCATACATTATTTCCTCAGGAGTCTCTTCAACTTTAAAAAACATAGTGTTTTATTTTAGACTATATTTAGAACAGAATACTGCAACTACTATTCTAACATATCAACCTAGCTACATTAAGTAACACTCTATAACAGATTATTCAGATGACCCCCAAATATCAATAACTTCAATACACGAGACAGACAGACAAATACATAAGATTCATCTACAATCAAAGCAAGAGGATGAAGACAATTGTCATCTTTACAAGATTCATGGAGAAGCCATGTACCTTCAGCAGGTGGAGCTTCTGGCTCTGCAGGGATAGGCACAGACACTTCCTTTTCTGGGATGATTTTCTCGGGCACTTTGGGCACTTTAAAGATATGATTTTGTTTACTATTAAGAATTTAGAAGACATGCAAAATTGTCTAAAGAGCAGGCAAAGAATGCAGGGGCAAGAGCTTCATCTTAGAAGATTTCATGGGAAAAATGGCTTCTGAGACATGGCACCATTTTGGACATCCTAATTTTATATATGAATCTTCTCAGCCTTCTTCATTTGCTTCTAGTCCTCTGTGTACCCTCCAATGAAGGTATTTTCCCACTGGTCTAACTTTGACACTTAAAAAAATTTGCTGTACATTTTCTGAGTAATTGTTCCTGCATACTCAATTCTTATTTCCATGTGAATGACTTTCAGGTACATCTCTAGGCCTGATCTCTTTCTTAAGCTCCTGAGGCACACTCCCAACTTTTATGCTTTAAAGGTGAAAAATACATCTACCATCTTCCTCTAACATGTGTTCAGAGACCCAGTGAACCATTCTTTTGGCCATCTAGCTTTAAACCTTACAATGATCTTGGGCTCCTCAATTTCCCTAATGGTTTTGACAATGGTCAGAGGCCACTCAGTCTCCATTTCTCTCAAACCCAGTGCCCCTTTCCATTTCTACCACCACGGATCTTGTCCAACTCCTAAAGACCTTAAATAATTGCAATGGGTCTTTACTATTTAGCAGCTGAAATTGCTGTCAGTTACCTTTCTAAAGCCCAAATCCTATTAATATGTAAGCCTGCTGCAAAACCTTTGAAGCCTCATACTGCCTATAGAAAAAAGTACAAGCCTTTTTCTGGCATTTGAAGTACTCCAAAATATGACCCCATCTTTATATCTGATATTATCTTTCAAAACATTCCACAGCCAATCCATACTCAAATTGTATAAGTTTACTTGAAAGTCCTTGAACATTCTAGATCCTTCTATCTCTGTGCCTTTCAGTATGCTTTTCCCTTTCCATACGATATCATGTCCTCAATTTCTTTCTTTTTTTTTTTTTTGAGACAGAAGCTCACTGTGTTGCCCAAGCTGGAGTGCAGTGGCATGATCTTGGCTCACTGCAACCTCTGCCTCCTGGGTTCAAGCGATTTTCCTGCCTCAGCCTCCCAAGTAGCTGGGATTACAGGCACATATCACCACGCCCAGCTAATTTTTGTATTTTTAGTGGAGACGGGGTTTCACCATGTTGGCCAGGCTGGTCTTGAACTCCTGACCTCAAGTAATCCACCCACCTCGGCCTCCCCAAGTGTTGGGATTACAGGCATGAGTCACCACATCCGGCCTAATTTCCTCAATTTCTACATGTAAAAGTACATCAAAATTTAAATTCAATTATTCCACACAACTTCCCATGATGCCTCTGTCTGAAAGTAATCTTTTCTTGCCCTGTGTTTCTGCAGCCCTTTGTATTCACTTGCTATATGTAATCACTTCCTGTGTGTATTAGAGTCCTGTTATCATTCTGTCCTCTCACCGGATTTAACTTATTTGAAGACAGGATCAGGCCTTAGTTTTTCTAATATGATGTCTCGTTAATGGTCTACATTCAACAAAATATGTTGAATTGAGCTGTCTGACACATTGAATGAGAGAAGGTTCTTTTCTACTAGTTGTAACCATGTGATATATCACGGCACAACTGAATCCCATTCATTTTTTTACTCCTGCTTGTCTATTTCAGTTTTTTCCCCTTCATTATTTCCCTTTTTTCTGTGCAATGTGGTTTTAACATAAATTCACAATCAGTATGGTTTTCTCTAAGACCTATTATTAACATGCTTAAATAGCAGTTAGAGAAATCTATTTTTTCTTCATGGTAGGTACCTTTTTCTGGAAGAACTTCTGGTTTTTTGGTAACAGGCACAGGTTCTTTCCTTACTGGAACAAGTTTCTTGGGCACCTCAGGCACTTTGAAGATATTAGTTTTGTTTTAAAAAGAGTATTTAAAAACATTTTTAAATATTAAGAATAAAAACCCTGCATTTATTGGAGCAGCATTAAAATTAATGAAAGCAAAATAAGGAAATTTTTGTCCTTAGTTATGCAACGACAATGAGGACACCTTATTGGATTACACTTTAAGATATCAGAATATTTTCTTTTTTATGATGCCAATGATGATGTGAATACCTTTAGCTGCTGGTGTTTCTGGCTTCTTAACAGTTGGGACCTTCTTCACTGGAACAACTTTCTTTGGCATCTCAGGTTCTTTAAAGATATTAGTGGCATTTAATAATACAAAGTTGCAAGATGTAAGATATACATACAAGTTTTAGTTTATTGAATGCCATAACATATAGATAAGAGTTAACAAACATATGATATAACACAACGCACAATAAGAAAAGAGTGTAAAATTGTAGACACCACAAAAATGAAGTATTCATTTTAACATGAGTACCTTTAGGAGGTGGTGCTTCTGGTTTTTTGATGACAGGAACTTTCTTCTCTGGGATGATCTTCTTGGGCTCTTCAGGCACTTGAATAATAGGAATTTCTTTTAGAATTAGATGATTACAATGAAAAATGTAATGCTAATGAATGAATTAAAAGCCACACATATTTCTTGGTATATGTGGGACCAAATTCTGTGGGACCAAAGTTGTATGTGTAGAAATGACTTTTGTTCTTAATGTAGTCAGATTTCAGGCAACAAGGTACAAGACTGATATTTTGCCTTGAAGAAGATATATAGACACAAAAATGAAATGACTGTATTTTCCCATGCAGTGAATTCTGCTTTGTACCTGCTGGAGGTGGTGCTTTTGGTTCCTCCTCTTCTGCAACAGGAACTGGCTCTTCCTCTTCAGGAGCAATTTCCTCAGGTTCTTCATATACTTTAAAGATATTAGTTAATTTTATTTTAATATATGGAACAATATTCTAAGATGGACAAACACTAAACACGACAAATAGTAATCTTGATTTCTTCTTTTGTTTCAATTAATACCTTCTCTTATTTTTGTTAAGATAAAATCTATCTCATTTGCACTAACTTCTTCGTCTATTGATTCGAATGCTTGCAAAGCCCTTTTAGTGTTTAATGTCATTTATAATCATTAGTTCTCCTGTCTTACTTTCTGTGTACATTGGAGAAGCTTTGTTTAATACAGCTTACTATGACTTATGTAGATACTGTGGACCAATAACCCAAAATAGATTTGAGATTGGAGCTAATTTAGAATAATGAATTAAGACAAATAATTAAAGGTTAGAAAATGACCAAGAAATAATGAGTTAGGAAGGGAGAAGAACAAAGCTTAAATTAGAAATAGTCACAAGTGGCAAGGTCATTAATGATCGGTCTCACGTGTACCTTCTGGGGGAGGAGACTCCACTCTTTCCGGAACAGGAACAGCTGGTTTCTCTTCCAAGACAGGTTTCTTTGGCACTTCTGGCACTTTAAAGATATTAATTAGTTTTTCGTATGAGTAGTTGAGAAGTATATTAAATTTATACCACATCTACTTCACATTTTGCTCAAATAACCCAGGGACAGATCCAAGAACGAATTTCACAATAAGGTCAGTGATCTGTCTTTGGATCCTCATATAGTGGGGAGGAAAATATGGCCTATTAAGAATAAACAAACCAAGTTAGTAAACTTTTCCAATGCTTGTAATAAGTAAATATGTCACTTTTAAAAGTCAGTGATGTTATTAAAAAGCATTTACACCCTAAAAATCCAGAATGACAGTTTTGTAGTTGTAGATTTAAGAGGACTGGCAAATAAAGGGTTTGATAATAGGTGACTTTTTAGACAAGAGTGAGTGCTTTTCTGCAGAATCTCATTAGTGACATGTACCTTTTGCCGGTGGGACTTCTGGCTTTTTGGGAACAGCTACTTTCTTTTCTGGAACAACTTCTTTTGGAACTTCAGGCACTTCAAAGATATTAGTATTTTAACATTAGAAACAATCACCAGTAAACATCCATCACATTTACACAGAACAAAACCCTTTTAGAAGCTGGGGGCTCCATCTGCCTCCATCAAACAGTGGAAAGCTACATATACCTTTAGCAGGTGGGGCTTCTGGCTTTTTGGGAACCAATGGAGGCACCTTCTTTTCAGGAACAACCTCCTTGGGCACCTCAGGCACTATAAAAGATATTAGTAGTTGTTTAAGCTCATGGTTTCAATGAAATGTGAAAATCATGAAGCAGAACAGTGGAATATGGCACTTTAAAGACAGTTTTTTGATAGGAAGTTAGTGGCAGTGAGGAATACCTTTCACCGGTGGTGGTTCAGGTTTTTTGGCAACGATAGCAGGTGCTTTCTTTTCTGGGGCAGGTTTCTTAGGTGGCACGGTCACTAAAGAATTAGAAGGTGTGTTTTAGAAAGAATGAAGATTGAGAAATGAGACAAAAGCTCAGAGCGCCCAGAATTATCAGGGCAGGAAGGGGAAAGAGCAGCTGACACGTCCCAGCAGCTTTCTTGCCAGGTACCTTGTGGAGGCGCAGCCGGCTCTGGCTCTTCCACAACTTCAGCAGGAGGCTCTTCTGGGGCAACTTCCTCAGGCTCCTCGAAAGCTTTAAAGACATGAGCTCATTTTAATGCCAGAATTGACTAAAATACATGCAATAGTTTGCAAAAAAAAAAGTTTTTACAACACTAAGGAGAGAGTTTGTATTTTAAAAACAGTAATTTGAATAGTTTCATTATTACCTTCTGGGGGAGGACTTTCCGGTTTGGGAGGGATAGCTTCAGGCACCTTCCTTTCTGGGACAGCTGCCTTTGGCACCTCTGGGACTTTAAAGATATTAGTATTTTCATTATTAGACAAAGCAAAGACAAACAAACAATATCAAACACAGCAACATGAGGGTGTCTACCTTTTGTGGGTGGCACTTCAGGCTTTTTAGGAGGAGCCACTGGCACCTTCTTTTCAGGAACAACTTCTTTGGGAGCCTCAGGCACTTGAAAGATATTAGTGAAATTATATTTAGGCATTATGAAGACCACTAGAAAAATATTTTCCAGAGCAGAAGAGTTTGATCTTCAGAAGCCTAAAATCAGTGATAAATACCTTTAACAGGTGGGACTTCAGGCTTTTTAGGAGGAGTCACTGGCACTTTCTTTTCAGGAACAACTTCTTTGGGAGCTTCTGGAACTTAGAAGATATTAGTGAAATTACATTTAGAAGTTATGAAGACCATTAGGAAAAATATTTTCAAGAGTAGAAGAGATAGATCTTCTGAAGCTTAAAGTCAATGACAAATACCTTTAACAGGTGGGACTTCAGGCTTTTTAGGAGGAGCCAAGGGTACTTTCTTTTCAGGAAAAACCTCTTTGGGAGCCTCTGGCACTTAAAAGATATTAGTGAAATTACATTTAGGGGTTATGAAGACCACCAGAAAAAATATTTCGAAGAACAGAAGAGTTTAATCTTCTGAAGCCTAAAGCCAGTGACAAATACCTTTAACAGGTGGGACTTCAGGCTTTTTAGGAGGAGCCAAGGGCACTTTCTTTTCAGGAACAACCTCTTTGGGAGCCTCTGGCACTTAAAAGATATTAGTGAAATTACATTTAGGCATTATGAAGACCACTAGAACAAAATATCTTCAAGAACAGAAGAGTTCAATCTTCTGAAGCCTAAAGCCAGTGACAAATACCTTTAACAGGTGGGACTTCAGGTTTTTTAGGAGGAGTCACTGGCACTTTCTTTTCAGCAACAATTTCTTTGGGAGCCTCTGGCACTTAAAAGATATTAGTAAAATTACATTTAGGGGTTATGAAGACCACTGGGACGAAATATATTCAACTGCAAAAGAATTAGATCTTCTGAAGCCTAAGGTCAGTGACAAATACCTTTAACAGGTGGGACTTCAGGCTTTTTAGGAGGAACCAAGGGCACTTTCTTTTCAGGGACAACTTCTTTGGGAGCCTCTGGCACTTAAAAGATATTAGTAAAGTTACATGTAGAGCTATGGAGACTACTAAAAAAATATACAGCAGAGGAATTGGATCTTCTGAAACTTAAGGTCAAATGACAAGTACCTGTAACAGGTGGAACTTCTGGCCTTTTAGGAGGTACCAGTGTTTTCTTTTCTGGGGCAATTTCTTGTGGAACTTCAGGCACTTGAAAGATATTAGTAGTTTTTCACTTAGGTTAATGAGATAAATGGACTGAAATATTTCTAAGATCAGAAGAGATATTTCTTCTGCAGAAAAAGGACAGGGGTGAAAAATACCTGTGGCAGGTGGGGCTTCTGGTTTTTTGGGCGGAGCCTTGGGAACTTTCTTCTCTGGGACAACTTCTTGAGCTTCAGGCACTTGAAAGATATTAGTAGTTTTAGACTTAAGTTAATGAAGAGAAATGGGCTAAAATTGTTTACAGTAGGAGAGAAGATATCTCTTTTGCAGAATGAAGTCAGGGCTAAAGTGTACCTGGGACAGTTGTAACTTCTGGTTTTTTGGGTGGAGCCACGGGAATTTCTTTCTCTGCAGCTTCTTGAGGAACTTCTGGCACTTGAAAGATATTAGTAGTTTTATACTTAGGTTAATGAAGAGCAATGGACTAAAATTGTTTTCAGGAATGGAAGAGAGATTTCTTCTGCAGGATAAGGTTGAGCTGACATGTACCTGTAACTGGGGGGGCTTCTGGTTTTTTGATTGGTGCCTTGGGAATTTTCTTTTCTGGGACAACTTCTTGAGCAGCGTCAGGTACTTGAAAGATATTAGTATTTTTATAGTTTATGAATGGCGAAGGCATATTTTACAATGATTGTGAGGGGTACAGACAATAAGTTTTTCTTAACAGAGGAGTGGGAATAAATACCTTTTGCTCGTGGGGCTTCCGGTTTTTTGGGCACAGCCACAGATACTTTCTTTTCAAGTACAACTTCTTTAGGAGCTTCAGGAACTTTGAAGATATTAGTATCTTTTAGTTAGAAGCTATAAAGGGGGAATATTGACTCCACATTGACCCAAGCAAATACAAGTTGTTAGATCAGCAGGCTCTTCTGTACACTCTTTCCCCAGGCCCCCCGGACTGACAGTGTGTAATGATACCTACCTTTAGGAGGTGGAGCTTCTGGCTTTTTGGGAGGAGGCACTGGTACTTTCTTTTCTGGGACCACTTCCTTCGGTGGCAGCACTTCAGGCACTTCAAAGATATTTGTAATTTATGTTTAGAAAAGGTGAAAACAATGGATGCCTTTTGCATATAAGCACACACCAAGATATTTTGGATAGCAGTTGACATTTGTTTTATTTAGAATTATATCATCTTTAAGTAGTAGGATTTTTAACATATAATTTCCTAGTTAAAATAACAGTCATTTTTCTCCTATAGTTTGTATAGCTTTCGCATACCTTCTGGGGGAGGACTTTCCGGTTTGGGAGGAATAGCTTCAGGCACTTTCTTTTCTGGGACAGCTGCCTTTGGCACCTCTGGGACTTTAAAGATATTAGTATTTTCATTATTAGACAAAGCAAAGACAAACAAACAATATCAAACACAGCAACATGAGGGTGTCTACCTTTTGTGGGTGGCACTTCAGGCTTTTTAGGAGGAGCCATTGGCACTTTCTTTTCAGGAACAACTTCTTTGGGAGCCTCAGGCACTTGAAAGATATTAGTGAAATTATATTTAGGCATTATGAAGACCACTAGAAAAATATTTTCCAGAGCAGAATAGATCTTCTGAAGCCTAAAGTCAGTGACAAATACCTTTAACAGGTGGGACTTCAGGCTTTTTAGGAGGAGCCACGGGCACTTTCTTTTCAGGAACTACCTCTTTGGGAGCCTCAGGCACTTAAAAGATATTAGCAAAATTACATTTAGAAGTTACGAAGACCACTAGAAAAAATATCTTCAAGAGCAAAAGAATGAGATCTGAAGCCTAAGGTCAGTGGCAACTACCTTTAACAGGTGGGACTTCAGGCTCTTCAAGAGGAGCCAAGGGCACTTTCTCTTCGGGGATAACCTCTTTGGAAGCTTCTGGCACTTAAAAGATATTAGTGAAATTACATTTAGGTGTTATGAAGACCACTAGAACAAAATATTTTCAAGAGCAGAAGAATTAGGTCTTCTGAAGCCTAAAGTCAGTGACAAATACCTTTAACAGGTGGAACTTCAGGTTTTTTAGGAGGCACCCCCAACACTTTCTTTTCCGGGATAATCTCTTTGGGAGCTTCGTGCACTTGAAAGATATTAGTATTTTTACACTCAGAAAATACAGAGACGACTAGATAGATACACAGACATTTTCAAGAACAAAAGAGCTCTTCTTTTTCCCCTGAGCCTGAGATCAGTGGTAACAAGTTCCCATAATAGGTGATGTTTCAGGTTTTAGAGGAGGAATTTCTGGTACTTTGTTTTTGGTAGCCATTTCTTTGGGAGATTCAGGCAGTTTGAAGATATTAATACATTTACACTTGAGTCACAAGAGTCAACACAGACATGATTCACATGTACACATCAAAATAATCTTCAAGGCTGGAAAGGTGGTCCTTTCTATCGCCCCACCCACTATCCCACCATAAGGGGACAGTTAAGAATGTACCTTTGACAGGTACAACTTCAGCCCTTTGGGGAGGATGCACTTTCTTTTCTGTGACAACTTCTTTGAGAGCCTCCGGCACTTTGAAGATATGAATAATTTTACATTTAGAAGTTACAAGAATCAACACAATCAAGAAACACATTTATACAAGAAAAGACATTTTCCCACCCCTCTAAGCTTCCAGCAAGATATACCTTCATCAGGAAGGACTTCGGGCTTTCTGAGAGGAACCACAAGCGTTTTCTTTTCAGGGACAATTTCTTGGAGAGCTTCAGGCACTTAAAGAAATTAGTAGTTTTATGTTTAGTGTTATGCAGATCACTAGGAATAGCAAAAATATTCTCAAAACTAGAAGAGCTAGTTCTTGACCCTGAGAGCATGGTGACTTGTACCTTTAATTGATGGGGGTTCTCTTTTTTTGGAAGGAACTCTCTTTGCAGGAGTAATTTCTTGAGGAACTTCGGGCACTTGAAATATATTAGTAGTTCACATTTAAGAGTTAAAATTATTAATGGAAAACAGTAACCACAATAAGTTAGCAACTATAACCACATTTTCTTCTTTTCCCTCCATCCTCCCTTTGCTCAACCAATAGGCTAAGTCTTTTAAGGGGTTAGTGGATCCTTGAGAAGAGGTGCTCCCCCTCCTCCAGAACCTCACAGAGTTCTCGTGACACTCTACACTCTCATTATAAAGGATTTGTTGAATGAATACTTTCAGCAGGAGGGTTTTCTGTTTTGGCAGAAACAGCCACAACTATTTTCTTTTTAGAGGAGAGTTCTTGTGGAACCTCAGACATTTTAAAGATATTAGTATGTTTATATTTAGAATTTATGAAGAGTATTAGAAAAAAACAGTTTTAAGAGCAGAGGACAGATAATTTCTTCTTCTACATTTGTTCAGGGTAACGTACTTTTCATACGTGGAGTTTCTGGCTCTTCAGGTACATCCTCAAACATTTTCATTTCAGGAACAACTTCTTTCATAGCTTCAGGTGCTTTGAAGATATTAGTATTATGGTTAGAGGTTAAAAGGATCAGTGGAGACATTAATTAAATGAGCTGAACCAAAGTGATTTTTATGGCTACAAAGATGATTCCTTTAAAGAATCTGAGAAGGTATAAAATCTTGAGGAGAGGAACCAAATATTAATTGTCTTTGTTTATTATTCTCCAGTTCCCTAGCACCCTGTACATACTAAGCACTATTAAATGTTATTAAATAAATGACGGAAGGAATGACAGGATGAACGATACCTTTAGTGAGAGGTATTTCAATTTCAAGGGGAGCAGCCATGGGTGTTTCCTTTACAGGGACAACTTCTCGAGGTGATTCAGGCAGTTTAAAGATATGAATGCATTGTACTTTGGAGTTAGGAAGAGGAGTAAAGAGTTTCCATCATAACTGCACATACAGAACGTTCCAGATGGGAACCTTCTCCCACTCCCTGCCCCCAGAATCAGATTCTTTTGTAGCAGTGTATTTGGTTATGAGTGGCTGTTTTCTTGGTCACCTCAGACACTATCAATATTAGTAATTTTATTTCTTGGAATGGTAGATGCATAGAAAATCAGATCATGGAAAGTGGAAACATTGATTATAATTAATGCTATACCTCTGGCTATTATATTGAGAAAAACAAATTACAGCCACTTTGAAAAATCTAGGTTGGCTTTTTTTTTTGCATCTACACCTTCGACACCTTAAAAAGGTGAGTGTTTTTCAAGTTTAGGAGAGGGGAGAACAACCAAAAGATTCCAGACTGAGAAAAAATATCAAAATATTCAGATATTCTTTAAATTACAGAATACCATGGGTGTTATGATGCAATTATTGCTCCGGAGGTTTTAAAGCTTTTCCATGTTTTGACTTATCTAAAGATATTCAAAATGAAAAATATGTACGATGCTTGAAAAATAAAAGGCAATGAGAGGAGCAAATGAACATTGAGGGGAGAGTTCCAGCTGTAACTGGAATTATTTTTGCCTTGGTTGGAGGATATTCTGGGAGGTGTTCTAATCTTGTAGAGATATTACAGATCAACTTTACACTGAATTAAATATTTTCTTTTCTTTAAGACATGTTTTGATCATAATGTGTGTATATATGTTTTCTCTGGAGTCCTCTTGAAAATACACTGACTCAACCATCTTTCATGCGTATAAGTTAAAGGCATTTTTTCCCTCTATTGTATCTTGAGTGACTCACTGGGACATGTATACATTTGGTTGAGCTTCTACTTGGGGGATCCATCTATGAAATGATTTCCTCTGTAGCCACTGTGGTTTAAAAGATATTAGTATTTTTACATGTGTTAAGTATAACTGCAAACATGAGAAAAAAAACTGACTTTCTTCCAACTTGTACCTGTTGGTGATGGTGCTTTTCTTCTTTTAACAATAGGAGTTTCTTCCTCTGGAATGACTTCCTTGAAGACTTCAAATTCTTTAAAGATATTAGTATTTGTTTTTTAATTGAGAAAAGGCAAAGGCATAAAGACATGACATACTAAGGAAGTTAGATTTGTTAATATCATTTCAGAGATCTTTATGCTAGAAATGTTATTTTTGCTCTAATATTTTATCTTCGCATATTATATGTGTGGGATTTGACTTTCTTGGGGGAAGTCATAGATCATTCTTTTTTGTGGGTGTATCAGATCCTTTAAAGACAGTATTTTAACATTAGAGGTTGTGAGAATGTATATTAAACATTAAACATTTTGCAGACTGAAGACAGTATATTTTCTTCTTTAAATTTTCCTAACTAGAGAATTATACCTTCAGTTGGAGGATGTTCTGGAATTTCAGGAACAGCCTCAGGTACCTCCACCTCTGGAAAAACGCCTTTGGTTGTATCAGGTTCTTTAAAGATATTAGTAGGTTTACATTTAAAAGTTGTAAAAACAGTAATTGATATAAAGCATGCAACGTTTGAGTCGTATAGCCAAAGATGTTCATCTGGGTTTGATGTATTTGAAATATACCTTTAGTTGCTGGTGTTTCTCTCTTTTTAGGAATAGTCACATATATTTTGTCCTCTGGAACAACTTTCTTGGGTGGCTCAGGCACTTAAAAGATATGAGTATAGTTATATTTATAAATGGTGAAGAAACATATGGAGCTTTTTAAAAGGAGCCAAAAAATAGTTTTTCTTCAGACTGGATCATTGTTATATACCTTTTGCTAGTTTGGGTTTTGTCTTTTGAGGTTGAGTCACAAGTACTTTTTCTTCTAGGTCTGCTTCTTCAGATGCTTCATAAACTTTAAAGATATTAGTATTCAAATAATTAGGATGTTTCAAGGTGGATAAAGAATTGTATTAAGAAAAATATAATATATAATACCACATTCATCACCAAAATTAATAGTAGTACATAGAGGCAAATTAGTGGCTAGAATCCACTGGCTGGGGATAGCCTCATTCCCAGTTTCATGATATAAGACTCTAAGCATTTCTCTATGATCATGATAATAAAATGGATGAATTGTTCAAGCAAGGACTATGTAATTCTTCACTTTGCCTTGAGAAAGTTATTGGTAAAATTGTCCTATTGGTCTTATTTTTAATGGATTTGTTCATAAAGAACAGGGAAGATACTGAATTGCACATTGAGAATTCTCCTATATTTGACCTACTAGAAATTCAATAAGTCTTTTCCCTTTCTAGAAGCTTCATTATTTATATTTTCAAATCACATCTAATATATGGTTTCACAATTTAATATGAATGTAAAAGCCATTTAGGGTTTGGAGGCAGAAAATTTTAAAAATTAATTATTTAGAAAATAAGGCAAATAAAGACAACAAAAATTTCTCCAGTTTTTAGAAGAAAAACTGGCTGAAAACAATAACTACAGTCAAGAATAGAAAGAATATTCAAAGGAGGAAGTGATTATATTCTTTTATCGCAACTTAGCATAACAGGAAGAACAACAAAAAAGTTGAGTTTCATCAGGAAATTTTTTAGATTAAAAAAAAATGGAAGAGGGCTGGGTGTAGTGGCTCATGCCTATAATCCCAGCACTTTGGGAGGCTGAGGAGGGTAGATCACCTGAGGTCAGGAGTTTGAGACCAGCCTGACCAACATGGTAAAACCCTATCTCTGCTAAAAATACACAGAATTAGCCGGGCTTGGTGGTGGGCGCCTATAATCTCAGCCACTCGGGAGGTGGAGGTAGGAGAATAGCTTGAACCCAGGAGGCAGAGGTTGCAGTGAACCAAGATTGTGCCACTGCACTCCAGCCTGGGTGCGACAGAGTGAGATTCCATCTCAAAAAAAAAAAAAAAAGGAAGAATATTTTGACTACTGTCATTTTTACTATTCAGGTTGTTGAACAGTATCTATTCACAATATTTTACTATTTGGATTATTTCATCATTCAAATTATTTAATCCTAATTTTGTATGAAAGCAAAAAAAAAAGTATTGAGAATTCTTTTGAGGTTTGAGTGGCCTTGAAAACCTAGGGTCCTTTGAGCAGCTTTGCCAAAATGTTTCCAATTATGGTTATCAAGAGTCAAAAAATAATAATGGTGAAACATTTTGATTTTATAAAATCCAATTAAAATATTATTATGGAGTTAAAGTAAGTTACTTCATGATCTGAGAAAATAAATTGCTTCAAAGCAAAAGACACTTGCATACAGAATAGGTTAGGAAAATTTAACAAGACAAATGACTTTTCTAAAATCACACACTATGGTAAGTATAGTATTTCTTTTTTAAATTGGTGAGGAAATATAGATTGTCTGAAGATAACAGACACAAAGATTATTTGAATCATATATTTTTGGCATGTTAGGCTTTTACAAGAGTTTAGTGTATTTACGTTTCAAAGCTATAAAGACAAACACAGTGAATTTAAGGACACGAATGAAACCAAAAAGAATCACTAATTTTTCTACACTCACTGTACATCTCTGTGTCTTCAGAAATAACAATAGGTGATTTTTCTTCTTGAACACTTTTCTTAGGCATTCCAGGAACTTTAAAGATATTAATTGTTATAAATAACAAATATAAGATACAAAATATAAGGATTTAATGTCACACACATTCACTTTAAACCATGAAAAACTAAACCAAGAGTTATTTCATGTCGTAATTAGCATCACTGTATACCTTTAGCTGGTGGAACTTCAGGCTTTTTAGGAACAGCTTCACGAACTTTTTCTTCTGGGACAATTTTCTTGGGTACTTCGGGTGCTTTAAAGATATTTATTTATCTTAGTTTTTCAGAACATTATAGTTGGGTGTAAACGTATCAAGCCTAGAAGGGGCATCTAACAGGGAGAATGTCAAAAAAAACCCAATTATAAGTCAGCTATAAGTCAAATATAGTCAGTGCATTTCTCTGAATTGCCTTGTCGATGAGTTCTTGATTCATTATATCAGAAACACTTTGCTTTTTGGAGATAGTATCATTTTCTATTGTCATTTAGAGCACACTTTTTTTTTTTTTCAGAGCTACTTCAGAAGAGCTTCCAAAATGAATTATTTTTGAAAGACAAGTTGAGGGATCAATATTATTTAGTTATTAAATAAGAGGATCAATACAAATAACTTTGGGCTTATGTCTTTATGCCTAAAGCATTGCCTCAAAAGACAGGATTATGTTATAGAACATAAATTGAAGTTTATGTCATCTTGTGGCATTGAGAGGAGAATGGTCTCTCTTACATAGTCAGTGAATAAAAGAAGATTTTACATTAGTGATGAATCAGAAAAGGCAGTTACCTTTAGTTGGTGGAACTTTGGGTTCTTCAGGAACATGTACTTTTTCTTCTACCACAATTTTCTTAGGCACCTCTGGTACTTTAAAGATAATAGTAATAATTTCTTTTATTTTTAAATATTCTTTTAAATATACAGTTTTTTAACAAGCAGAGCATAAGAGAGAGATAAACACAGAACAGAATGCAGCGACAATATAAAATACAGGCATCACTTTATCAAATACATTACAGTATTTCAAATGCATTGAATTAAAAAAATATATATTAACAAGAATCCAGGGGAATTTCACATGTTAGAATGGTAAGAACTTGAGAAGAAAAATTAACAGTACACCTTCAGCTGGTGCTATTACTGTTTGTTTTTGTGGAAGAGTTGGTACCTTCTCTTCAGTGATAACTTTCTCACATGCTTTAGGGACTTTAAAGATATAAGTTTATATTATTTATTGTATACTTTTAAATTTCTATTGTGAAATTTAAGAGATTTACAAAAATGAACAAAGTAGGAACATTAAACACATATTCACTATGTATTTATATTTGCCAGGTTAATATAATTAATAATAAATAGAAAAACATGTGTGTATCAGTAAGCATGTTAGTGAATATATAATCAAATAGCACCAAAGAAGGAAACCTGGGCTCACTATTTGGTTACTAGAGATATTTGCTTTGGTTGTTTTAGGTATAACAACAGTGACTGTCTTTTTTTGGGAGAACTTCCCTTGGACCCTCAGCTGCTTTAAAGATATTAGTTTGTTTTAGACATGTCAGAAACAAGAAATACAGAAGAAAGACATCAAGTGGAATGCAAACTTGTGCTTATAAAGCAACCAAGGTGCTATCGTATGTAAAGTTAAGTAGTAATTTTTCACCAAGAAGATACCTTTAGCTGGTGGCTCTTTCCGAGGAACAACTTTAGTGGGCGGTTTTTTTGGAGGGATGATTTTCTCAGATATCTCAGGCCCTTCAAAGATATTAGTATTTTGGTTTAGAATGAACTTTTGAAGTATTTTGGAGCACTACTACTAAAGTTAGTACAATGAGGGGTCACAAAATTCTTTATTTATATTTTTTGAATTTATAACGCATTTATTTTCAAAAGAGCTTTGATTTGCTAAATATCATGCATATTGTAATTTTCTATATATGCTAAACACATACACACACATATTCCTTCATATTGCATATATATTATTAATTTGTGCAAGATCTAGAATGGTATTGCAGATAACTTATTCGTGCTATGGTTTGTCTTCACAGTATGCTAGAATACAGGTGCCATTAACAATACTTCACTTCCTTAATGTTGTTTCTCTAATAAAAGTATCATAAACTGGCAAAAGCTTTTGATAAGTAATTCTCAGTTTGTGAACATTTTGACTGAAATGTTAACAAAGCAGTGGTTATTTTGCCTGAACATGTAAATTCCTCAGTGAACTGAGGAGTTTCTTTTTCCCTTAACCAATGACACTGGTCAGTTATTTTGGTACCTGTAACAATTGTGTAACATCCTTAGTCAAATTTAAAAAATAATCTCCAAATTCATACAGTGACCTCCTTCGATAAGTGGATATCAAATATTACTATCATCTACTAAAATTATACTCCGTGTGGTTAAAAGATATTAATCTTCATGTCAACTAGTTTAAACTCAAGTTTAAAGTATTTTATGGGGTTTCTAATCTTCCAAACTGAACACAAAATTTACTTTCAAAGGAAAGTTAGAGCAAGATACAAGAATTTGTATTATTTGAAGAATTCCCTATACCTTTAGGTGGAGCTTTTGGTTTTTCATATACTTCCACTTCTTCAGCCTCAAAAACTTCTATTACCCTATGTACTTCTTCAACTCTGTGTTCTTCTTCAACCCTATGTGCTTCTACTTTGACGAATTCTTCTACTTCATGAAACTCATCTTCTTCAAAATATTCTTCAACTTCATGGAACTCTTCTTCTTCTGGAATTTCTTCCACTTCTGCTTCTACTACTTCTAATTCTAGTCTTTCTTTTACTACTTCCTCTTGGTGGAAGGCAACTGATACTTTTTCTTCAAGGACAGTTCTCCCTGAAAGAGCATCTATTTTAAAAGACTTATTTTTTTAAACACTGAAGAAACAAAGATGTACATTCAAATATATATTTTTAAAACTGAATAAAGGCTTGCATGCAACAATACATGAAAATCCAAGATCTCTCCAAAAATACCTTTAGCTGGGGGAACAGCTTCTTTTTTATGCACAAGGACTTTCTTTTCTGGGACTTTCTTTTCTGGGACTTTCTTTGGTACTTCAGGCACTTTAAAGATACAGTTTTAATGTTTAGGACTGTCAAGAGCAAGCTTTCACAGACAAAAGTCATCAAAAGCAATCAAGACACAGAGACATGAAACATAAAAGTCTTAACGCAAAAAGACAGAAGAGGAAGTCAGTTTTAAAAGAGAAGATATACCTTTGGCTGGGGGTGCCTCTTTTTTCTGAACAGGAACAGGTACTTTTTCCTCAGGAATTTTCTTTGGCACTTTAAAGATATTAGGTGTTTTAGTTAGCTGAGAATGCTTAATAACACACATGAAATAAAAACACCAGAGACAACACCAACATGACAATAACTAAGGTTTTTCAGAAGTCCCTCTGTACTGTGGAACATCCATTTTAGAGGCAATAAAGCTACTTTCTCAAATCACTCATTTGTCCTAACATTCCTATAGAGGAAGAAATGTCCACCAAGTACCTGTGCCAGACTTTTTTGAAGTGATTACCATTGTAGAGTATTTAAGCCCTGACATTGGCCTCACTTTCTGCTGTGTACTCTTATATTAGCTGAGGAGTCTGCCGTGGCAGGGACAGCATAATCTAACTGCTTAAGAGCACTGTCTGAAGCATTAAGTGAATTAGGAAGCAGGGAAAAGTAGACATTTTGTAATAACCTTGAATGCTTGGGTTAAACATTACAAAAGGGACGTGAGGCTCTTTAAAATAGTTATTATCCAAGCATTAGATTTTTTCCATAAAATAATAAATATAGTAAAATAATTATTATAACACATAAGAAAACTCCACTTATGGAATAAAATCCAGAATGTGGGGAAGGGGGATCCATTGCTATGTGTATGAGTATTGAGAGACATACTAATACATTAAAATTCTCAGCTAGTTAAGAAGCTTCTAGGATAATTCATACATAAACACACGCACACAATTATTCGTTAACATCCTAGAAAAGATTAAAGAACTGGAATGAGTTATGTTTTTACTGGTCCTTAATCAGTTCACTATCTAAATAATTATAAGAAAGCAATCAAAAAAGACAATGTTGCTTTTTAGAAAGAAAATTAATGGGAATTTAAAGATATTAATAATGAGGATTTGATATACCTTTAGATGGTGGTGCCTCCACTTTTTTAGGAACAGGAGTAGGTGCTTCAGGTACTGCTTTCTTAATCACTTCAGGCACTTAAAAGAAATTTTATGAACATTTTGAAAAGTGGCATGTGATGAGCAGAACACCACCCATATACCAATAAATAAATAAATATCACAAAACCTTGACTTATTTTTAAAAGATATTAGCAACCTAAATGGTAATAATAAATGTGGAGTAGGAACCCTAGAGGTGTAAAGGATATTACTTAGAAATCCTGTAAGCAAATATAATACCAGTTACGCAAAAGATTATCACACTCTTCAGGAATAATAAGTTAAAGATTTTTCTAAAAAATGAACACTTTCACCACAGAACTAGATTCCCCCCCTATATTAATATTAAAAACAAAATTAAGGATTGAAATCTAGGAGAAACTATTACAGTAGGACCTGGTCAGAAAAAAAATTAAATCGCCAACAACAAAATAGTAATCTCTCATTCTTAGTTGTATTGCAGATGTTGTAGAAAAATTTAGGGTAAAAAAAGGACACATAGATTCAGGTGTCATGAATAATTAATCTTCACTTTATCATGGATATGATAAAGAAAAGCATACTGGTGAATATTAGATTTAGATAACTTCTGAGAAAGATTTGGAACACCAAATGTTTTAAATGTTCAACTCTTAAAAGCGGCTATACCTCTAGGTGGTGCCACCTCTTCAACTTCCTCTATGCTAGGTGGTTCTTCTGGGATTTCCTCTTCTGGAATAGGCTCTTCTTCAGGCTCCTCAGTCACTTTAAAAAGATTATTATTTTGTAAATTATTTTCATAATTATTTTGAATATTAGACTACAGTGATAATATCGAAAACTGCTCAGCCTTCAAAACACTTGTGTAAACTCACTAGTCCTTAAAAAATCTCTACTGGGTCTTCAAAATATGTTAGGCCTATCCCAGCATTTGCGAACTGGAAAGGACTTCAGATAATTTAGTTAAAATTATTATTGTTATTTTTTTTAATGAAAGACTTGTTTGAAGTCAAACAGCCACTTGGGATAGAAGTCAGATTTTCTGCACCAGTTACTCAGGCTTAACCGGAATTTCTCTCGGATAAGCTTATTTTACAATTGCCTACTAAGTCATTTGATGAAAAATTTCCCACAGCAAATACAGTTTCCCTTCATGAATTCTAATTAAAATAAAACAAATAACAGACAAACAGGCTGAACATGCAAGAAGGAGATTCAAATAATATTAATTTGCCTGCTCAATTTCTATTAGGTTAATAATAATTTATTTTAGAATCTGAATATGTTGATTTCCTGGGGTTGTACATTTACCTACTTTAAATATTAGAAAATAATAAGACAAAGATGACTTTGCAATGTTATTTTCTTAGAAAGTTATCTACCTTCAACTGGTAAAACTTCCTCTTCTTTAGGAAGAATGATTCGTTTTTCTTCCACCTTCTTAGGCACCTCAGGAACTTGAGAGACATTGATTATTTTAGACACTTAAAATGCAAGAACCAAAGAAGAATAAAGACCAAGTTTCCAGTTTCCAGCATAAGAGAGTAAATATCAAAAGGCACATACACAAGATGAAACATTGATATTTAACAGAATCAGTTAATGAGAAAAGAATAAAAAGTTTGTGGTTTAAGATTAAGGGTTTATTAAAGAGAAATTCTACTTTTTACTACTGGAGTCTCCATTTCTTTTTTCTTTTTCTTTTGGTAGGAAGAAATGGGTACTTCAGGGACTAGTTCCTTAGTTATTTCTGGCTCTTTAAAGATATATTTTTGTTTTTTAGAAACAACAAATACATAGAGAAACAATGTAAAACACACCAACACCAAGTGAAAAAATGGACACAACACAAACTTGGGTGCAACAGAGTCACAAATGACGAATGTGAATGACAGACCATACAACGCACACATTTATGCTGAACGTCCTGTGTGGATAGAACCACAGTTCAACATCGGTGCAGCAAACACATCTCTGTTACGGGATGATGTACCTTTGGCAGGAGGCACCGCTGCTTTCTTAAGACCAGGAGGAGGGACCTTCTTTTCTGGCTCAGGTTTCTTAGGTACCACAGGCACTTTAAAAATATTATTTAATTTTATAAGTTCAGTTTCAGAAACACAAAGACAAGTAGACACAGCAGTAATATAAGGTGTACTAACAAATACGGAAACAGGACATTTTGATTTTTACAGGTGAAGGAAGGAAATGGCATGGTCTAATTTACTTTGGAATAGCAATACCTTTGGCAGGGGGAGCCTCCTCTTTCTTGGGAATGACCACTTTCTTCTCTGTCACTTTCTTCTTAATCTCAGGCACTTTAAAGACATCATTTCATGACAAGAATTTATTTTTAAGGACAATAAAAGAGAGAAACCAAGAAGTCCCCACACCCAGAAAGACCAACATGCAACAGTCGCTCAAGACAGGTCTGTAATGCAAGTTGGGAGCCGAAATATTATAATGTAATTGGGAGTTGTAAAGCAAGGAACCAGCAGCATGTGTCATTATCAGAGGACAGATGCTATTAGGATAGTGCAAAAATAATTGCGGTTTTGACACTACTTTTAATGGTAAAAACCACAATTACTTTTGCACCAAACTAATATCATTTCATCCATTTAAATTTCATTAGTAATTTATTGTCTAGAAAGTATTTCTGAATCGTTGATATCCAATAAAAGATCAGCTTTACTATTTCATTTGATTATATAACTATATGGCCTGATGGGAGGGTTATGCTGATTTTAAGTAGCCATGCCAGCACCTTTTGTAGAAAATATTATTGAGCTTTAAAGCACAGATGTATTAATTCTGTCCTGTACTATGAGCTGATTGAATATGTTAAATCTGGATACTATTCATTCAACGATAGACTACTTTAATAACTTACTTTATTTTATCCTCACCATAACAGCTGAACCCATTAAGACTGATATTAGCATCCCCAATTTACAGGAAAATAACTTCAGGCTCAGGTTGGTTAAAGGATTTGCTGAGAGTAATACAACAAGGTGTGAAGTCAACACTAAAATCAAAACCTGTTGGGCTGCCCTTTATATATATGTATTAGAAGACATAACTATTATTCTGTGTTTTGATAAACACATTCTTTTTTTTTTTTAGCCTGGTGTTAAATAGGCATTTAATATAAATGGTTGAAGCATGAAATTTAAGAATATTTATTCATAATTTTTGTCGATATGTTTAAATATGTAGTATACTTATTCATGTATATTTAAATATATCTCCATGAAAACTATGATGTTTAATCAAATGATAGGAAATTAGAACTTTTCTATGAGTTTTGGGACAATGCTTCCTTTCATCTTTGTTCTTGAATACTGCTTTGCATCCAGTGAAAAAAGTAGGTATCAAGTTCCTGAACATCATTAGAAGTAAATATGTAAGTGTGTGATTGTCCATTTTATAAATATAATTTTTGCTAAAACCCAGTTTCATCATAATTTATGTGGCGAAGCTATGGGTGAAGAATATGTGTTCACTTTGGGGAGGTGTACCTTTGGGTGGTGGTGGAGGTTCCACTTTTTTAGGAGCGGGAACAGGGACTTTCTTCTCTGGTACAGGTTTCTTTGGCACTTCAGGCACTTAAAAACATTTCATTTGAAGGCATTAAAAACCACATATACATGGTTGTATATATATATATATAAGAAAGAGACACATAAGAATAAGACCACAAACAAGTAAACATAATACGTGATTTGAAAAGACATTTAGATAATTTACAATAGACAGATACACAAGGCAGACACACAATAATAACAGCACAAATGTCTGGAATGTTTTCTAAGATTTAGGTGGTCATTTACAGAGGGTAAAGCATTATAGATAAAACTGGAGATGAACAAAAGGATGGAAAAGCAGAATTCAACACAAAAGAGGCCTTGATTCCAAGAAGAGCTGCCATACCTGCTGCAGGTACTGGCACCTTAGGTTTAACTTCTGGAAGGACTTCTTCTTCAGGTACAAATTCTTCTTCCTCAGGTACATATTCTTCTTCGGGAGGAACCTCCTCTTCCTCAGGTGGAATTTCCTCTTCTTCAGGTAGAACTTCCTCTTCCTCAGGTAGAACTTCCTCTTCCTCAGGTAGAACTTCCTCTTCAGGAACAATTTCTTCTTCAAATGGAACTTCCTCTTCCTGAGGTAGAGCTACAGGAACTGGTTCACGTTTCTTTGGCACTTTAAAGATATATATTCAAGGGTACAAACATCACTTTTATGTAAAATATTCAAAACAATGAAGAAGCTTATGAAAGACAAATATTCTGTGATTACAAAGCATCAATTGTCATCAACATAAAAACTAAGCATTAATTATAATTAGTAAGGCTGTATAACACCAGTCAGTTTTCTCTTTTACTGTGGCTCTGTTACAGATTAATGTACCTTTGGGTGGTGGTGCTTCCACTTTTTTCGGAACAGGTGTTGGTTTCTTTTCTTCTGGGATGAGCTTCTTGGGCACCTCTGGCACTTTAAAGATATTATTTGTATTTAGGAATATGTTCTCTTACAATGTCTTAGAGCAATAGATATGAAAAAGAATTGCAAAATACCTGACATATTTCTAACAAGATAGACACTTTAAAAATGTACAATGTAACGGGGAAATTTGTATATGAGTATACATAGATGTGAGTTTTTTCCCCCAAGTACTTTAAATGATGAAATGATGTACCTTTTGCAGGTGGAGCCTCCACTTTCTTAGGAACAGGAACTGGCACCTTCTTCTCAGGCACAGGTTTCTTGGGTACCTCTGGCACTTTAAAGAAATGATTTAGAGAAATACTTCATACAACATAAAAATATTGATTCCAAGCATAGTTTCAAAAGATTAAGGTAAGATAATAAAAGTATGACAAAGATATTCCAAGAGGCATTTTCTTTTTAAAACAAAATATTTAATTTTCTCTAAAGAGTTGCATCCCAAAGAGTTCAGAGTTAAACCAATTAATTTTTTACTCATATGCAAATGTAAAATAAAAAAATTGCAACATTACAAGTTCATGTACCTTTGGCAGGTGGAGCTTCCACCTTTTTAGGAGCTGGTACTGGTACTTTCTCCTCTGGTACAGGTTTCTTGGGCACTTCAGGAACTTCAAAGATATCAGATAGAGTTAGTGTCACATTTTTCATCCATAGCTAAGATTTTAAGACTGGCAATGTAAGGCCTTAATTGAAGCAGCATAGATATTCTATCAATTTCACTTTAAGATGGAAAATTCTAATAGCCACAAAACAAAGACCAGAAAATACACAAAAATTAAAATAAAAAACACTGAAAAAAAAGTGGACCGGTGATAAAGACAAGACACAATGTCTGGTAAATGATGGTTTTGTCCATTTTGATATGCAAAAAGAATGTATTTTACTTGAAGAACTTTCCACTAAAGAGGAGGAGCCAACCATTGAGCATAAGGACAATTTGATGGTAAAATTGAAAGATGAATACCGGGTAAACTGCTCCTGTGGCCAGTTGAGAGGTTCTTGTCATGGCATTAGTGTTGTTAATATTGTCATGGGGAAAGATCTGCTATGGCTCACCAAGTTATGCTACACGCGTGAATTATCATGCTATTCCATTGATGGATGATAAGGATGTACCTTTTGCTGGCGGAGCCTTCTCCTTTTTAGGAATAAGCACAGGAAGTTTCTCCTCTGGCTTCTTAGGAACCTCAGGCACTTTAAAGATATTGTTTATTGTTAAGTTCTAACTACTAGTAACAACACATCCATATAAAGCACAGCTAATGTTTTTTAACAACAGATAGTGACACACACACAAGGTTTTGAACTCACAAGAAAGTTAACTATTTCTAGGTAGATGAAGTCTCTTAGATACCCGTCAATGAATGGTGGTGTACCTTTTGCCGGTGGAGCTTCCTTCTTTTTGGGAACAGGAACAGGTTTCTTCTCTTCTGGAACAGGTTTCTTGGGTAACTCAGGCACTTTAAAGATATTATTAAGAATATTGGAAATTTTGCAAGAAAGAAATAAAATGTGAAAAGCACCTGTAGAAACCATATGTCAGCATCTAAAAATATCTGGTTTAAAGTAAGCAATCATCAGTGCTGCTAATAACCCCCAGAATCTGAACAAATCAGACCCCCAAACTCCAAAGATGCTGTTGCACATCCCTTTGCAGGAGGCATCATCTACCTTTGACTGGTATCACTGGCACCACTTCTTCCTCAGTCACGAACTCCTCTTCTTCATGAATGTACTCTTCTTCTTCTTCTACAAAATATTCTTCTACATGGGTTACTACTTCCTCTTCAAAGGCAACTTCTTCTGGTTCAAGTTCTTTAGGCATTTCTGGCACTTTAAAGATATTATCTTTAAGTTGGACCTTTGCCAATGACTCAGCAAAATTAAGACACCTTAGAAACATAGGCCCATTTATAACAGAAGAAAGGACAAGATTTACTTTTCCCACAAAAGTTTTCACACACAGAACTGAAGAGTAATTCAACAGCAAAAGACGAACAACACATTAAAATGAGTGCCATTAGGTACCTCTAACAGGTGGTGCTACTTCTTTTCTAGGGACAGGTACTTTTTCTTCTGCGACAACCCTCTTGGGCTTCATGGGCACTTGAAATATTAAGTATAAGGAAATTTTATTGTTGGAAAAAGGTCACCCAGCCAATACCTGCTTTGCTGTACTTTAAGCAGATAGAATAATGTGTCTCCCTCTAATGAGATAGATATGTGATTGTTCATCTTTAAGAAACTATATACTCTCCGTGGAAAGGATTCTGAGCTTCATAGAAATACAGATACACAGAAGTACCCAAGTAAACATGAAATAGCAGAGCCCAAATGTGAAATCAGGTTTAGTGTTCAAATATCTCTGCTTGAAAGAAATATCCTTTCCTGAAAAGTGAAATTTACTTCTCAATTAGTATACTTCACACTTAGTATGAATCAGGGGGAAAATGACTGGAAACTGGTTAGCTTTAAAAAACATCTTCAAAATGAATTTAGAATGAATAAACAGTTACCAAAGTTTGGTGAATATTATGGTATCATTACATTGTTTAGGTAAATCAGGAATATGCCAAATGGTCACTGATTCTAAACCCAAACATTCTATTTTATATGTATTGTAGCCACGTGGCAGGACACAGCCATTGTCTAACAGGCTATGGATGTATTTTGAAATAATTTTTCCTTTTAAAGGTATTATCTTCTTATCCTGTATTTACAGATTTTTACATTCAACATTCTACAGACAACTAATTTAAAATACATGAAACAACAAAACAAAATGAATCATGGTTACATTAATTTCAAAAGAGGCATCAGAAAAGATCACAATTGAGGAAGGAAATCATTATACCTTTAGCAGCGGGTTCAGTCACCTGCTCTTTTTCACGTTTGGTAATTGAAATACGTATTTTTTCCTCAACAACTTTCTTTGGTTCTTCAGGCACTTTAAAGATATTAATTATTAAAGAGCATTAAAACCAATTCCTTGAATACTATGTAATAAATACACATAAAACACCAAATATAAGAATCAGGACAAGAACATCCTACTCAGCAAAAACACAGAACATCAGATGGGCTAGGAAGACATGATTTTAGAACATACATAACAAAGTTGTTTTTGGTGATTATTACTCAGTAATGTACCTTTGGGTGGTGGAGGTTTGAGTTTCTTAGGAATGGGCACTGGTACTTTTTCTTCAGGGACAGCTTTCTTCGGCACTTAAAAATATCAATATTAAGAGATTTAAAAACTTGAAACAGATTTCTCAAGGCTAGTAAGAACAAAAAGTTAAGAAAGACAAATACAACATAATATTCCCAAACACACAGATAATTTGTACACTGCCACTTTTACATATATTTTTATAGTAGGACAGACATGGAGGAAACAAAGATCTCTTACAGGTAATAATGTTTTTTTCACTCTACCTTTAGCTGGTGGGGCCTTTGGTTTTGTGGGAACTGGTTCTTCTGGGACAGGCTTTACAGGGATAGGCTTCTCTGGTTCTTTAAAAGTACATACAAGGTATTTCATGTTAGACTTTAGAACATAAGTTTAAACATTTCTTAAAAGGAACTAAATAATTGAAATATCTGTTATCTACAGTATAGCCATAGCCTATTGAGGTAGGCAAGAATCAGAGGTCCAAGCAGAACAAGCTCATATTGCCCTTTCCTTCTTGCTATTTTCTTTAATTAGGTAATTCTTACATGTTAAAATTCTCATTTCACTTCAGGTAGATAAATTCCTGGCCAAAATTCCCCTATAATATGGGTTCCTTAAAGCTATCCATAAGACTATGTAGAATGTTCTCAAAGTTGGGCTATGAAACATCAGAGACTGAATAAGTGAAATAATATTGATTCATTTCAAAATTCCAATAGAAATTTATTCTTTGAGTGAAATAAACTCGTTGAAGCCCAAAATATATGCCTACAAATTTGACCTTCATTAGGTAAAACACAACAGCTTGTGTTAGCTTACATGTCTGTCTTTACTTTTGAAGTAGTCATTGTCAAGTGTTGATAATGGGAACCCTGTGGGTAAATATATTTTCTCAATAGCCTATCGTACTCCACAATAGCAAGCTTTAGAATAAAGGATGTTCAGAAATTTTTAACCATGTCCTAGAACGATCATGGGCACTTGAAGATAAACTTGTAACCTTTTTGAAAAAGAAACTTAGTGACATTTGCTATTCTGCATATGAACCAAAATGAGGAGGGTAATAGATTATTCGCGGAATAAAAGTCTAACAATAACCTTAAGATTTATAGAGTTTTACTTTTCTAGAAGTTATCAAAGAAGAAAATTCCACATTTGCCAAATGAAACAAAGTTCTTTCCAAATTTCTTTGGGCATCCAAATTTTTATCTTGTTCTGATTTATCTTGTTTTATCTTGTTCGAGTATGCACATATTTAGTGTGGTTTTGAGTTTGCAGTTTTGCTCATACCTGTGATGTATTCTTCATGCTCTTCATATCGTTCATACTCCTGTTCCTCATATTCTTCATATTGGTCATATTCTTCTGTTGGTTCATACTCCTCAAATTCTTTATAATCATATTCTTCATATTCCTCATATTCTTCTTCTCGTTGTACTGAAACAGCTTCTTCTCGGGTATAAGACCTTTCTTCCTCTTCCATTATAATTAGTTCTGAAACAATATTAACAACAGGCAGCACTTTACTTTAAAGCACTTTCAGGGATGACTGATAGTCACAATGTGCTTTGATTTTATTCTTTTGTGTTTGTTTCATGCACTGATTATGGGAGACTCTGACTGTTTTTTTTGGCCAGTCAAGGTATCATAGAGTATACTTAGTAATTGTGATTTCAAATGTTGTATATCCTGCCCTTAGTCAACAATAAGCTAATAAAGCAAAGGAGTCAGATTGGGAACGAGAAGGCAAAGAGCCAGATAGTTTCATGCTTCACATTACTTAATCAAAGTTCAATATACCTTTGGTGAGTTGAGGTTCTCTTTTTGGAGCTTCAACTGATACTTCTTCTTTAACCACTCTTTTTCTGAATTCAGTCACTTTAAAAGAGTAATTATTAAAAGTGAATTGCAAGATTCTGAAAATGTGTGTGTGAAGAGAAATTTCGTTCAAATAATCCGAGGACAAAGACAACCATAACAGTGCCTGATTAAACTTTCATTTAAAAGGCAAGAAAATCAATAGACTTGGAAATAAACTTGCTCTAATATACATATGAATACCTTTTTTTTTCAAAAAAAGGCTACTTAGTATGTCAAAGGCATTGAATAATTTTAGCAAAATCAGGTATTATTTATAAAAGTTTAAAAAGACAACTAGACAGTGTAAATAATGACTATTAAACTAAGTAGAAGCATTAGACAGAAACCTGTGTTACACAAATAGTTTCTTCACCTTAATTCTAAGACATTTTCCTTAGTTCTGGTGGTACAATGTAGAAAATTCAGAATTGAAAAAATTAAAAATTTCATCAGAGATTGCTACATAAAACAAGCATCTAGGCAGATGAGTTTCGTATATGGACAAAGACATTAGAAGACAAATACAGATGAAGGAAAATTATTCACATACGTTTAGAAGAAGCCTCAGTTTTTTTGAAGTAAAAAGTACTTTCTGTTATCAAAAATTTTAGTTTTGAAGTGATATGCATTAACAAACTTATATTGCTTACTTTATAATATGTCTTTTTTTTTTTTTTTCCCCCCCGAATGACACCTATTCCACTAGATTAGTTTTAGTGCCTGGATGCTTATTTTGAATTTTTTTTTTTTAAAGAGTCAGTATACCTTTAGCTGGCGGTTCCTCCTCTCTTTTAGGTTTGAGTTTCGGAACTTTTTCTTCTGGGACAGCTCTTTTCGGTTCCTCCGGCACTTTAAAGAGAGATTTCACTTTAAAGTATTGTTTCCCTCTTTCAAACCACAAAAAGGTAGCCATATAGTAGTAGCCCAAACAAAAAACTTGACATTTTCATTATTTCAAACATAAAACAACAACTGTTACAACAACAACAACAACAACAACAAAAACTAGCACCCATACCCAGTGTATTTGGTAAAGAGAGTAGGGCAAGTACAATGTTGTGCATATTGGAAGGGCGGATGTAGCTCTTGCTCTTGGAGGCGCCTCTTTTTTAGTTACAGCAACAAGAACTTTTTCTTCCTGGGTAATTTGCATGTGCCTCTCAGTCACTTAAAAGATAATTTTAGGAATAGGGAGTTATATTAAAGTGGACGTAAAAAATATACTAGCCAGAAAGTACTGTGATTTTAGAATAGAGGAATTTACAAGGCACACACAAATAAACATCACAAGTAATACTCCACCCAAAGACACCATTGTCACCCACCAACATATAAACGGTTTGACCCGAAGGACAGCAGCAGAGAGAAAGAAAGACAAGTTCCTAGTATTTCTGCTGGGGAGGTTTGTTTACCTTTGGCTGGAGGAGGTTCTTCCATCTTAATGACTTTTGGAGGAACCTTTTTTTCTGGAACTGGTTTCTTTGGCTCTTCCGGCACTTAAAAGATACCAGGCAATACCGTCAAACATACGATATGGAAAACACTAAACATAGGCACACTTATTTTCTTGTTAATGTTTAAAAAATCTGAAGAATGTATCAATTTAAGATTAAAAAAAGACAGTCTCGAAGAATAAAATAAAATCCAATGTACCTTTAGGTGGGGGCACCTTTTCCTTTTTAGGAACTGGAGCAGGAACTTTCTTTTCTGGCACAATTTTCTTAGGTGCTTCAGGAACTTTAGAAAGATTAGATTTAAGAATATGAGTTTGCCTTACATATGAAGTGATATAGTTTTCGGGCTTAGAATTCACTTTTTGAAAAGATTGCACGTATGTACAAACATTAATGACTATACTCAGTAAATACGTTCATACATGTGTGCTGACAAAACGTAGACAATTATGCAAATTGTTATGCATAAGACAGTTATGCAAATATGAAGGTATTATTATATACATGAAAATAAATAGTGTTGCATTTCTTCGAAAGAAATCATACCTTTAGCTGGTGGAGGCTCCTCTATTTTAGCAGGAATTTTTGGTTTCAGTACAATTTTCTTCTCCTGCCTCTCTGTCACTTGAAAAGATTATAAAATATACTTGTAGAAATGTCCAGATTTCTTTTCGATAAAAGTGTAAGGGATCTTTTTATTAGACATGATATTTATCAATATATGCAATATGGATGACAAATTAGCTAAAAGAAAATATAAAGAAGGAGACAAGCTAACATAGGGATAAAACTAATTAAAGAGTCAGTATACCTTCAGCTGGCTCTGCTTCCACTCTCTTAGAAATAATGTGCAGCTTTTCTTCCACAACATATTCCTCAGGCTCTTCCATCACTTTAAAGACAGCAATTTTAAAGAAGATAAATTACAGTGTTTTTCATGTTTAATTTTAGCTTTAATTTGTCACTTCAAAGAGTAATTAAAATAGCAAAAGTTTAACCCTTGCCAAATCCCTGCGTGTTCCTATTTCAAATGCTCAAAGAGCATTTTAATCAAAGCATATGTGTTAATGAAGAGTATGGGAAATGGGAACTATGTTTCATTAACTTAATTTTCACATGTGTCATATAGATAATAATGCTTATATCCACAGCAAGAACAGGACAAGCACAAGACAAAAAGCGATTATAATAGCCGAGTTAACGAGAACACAGGAATTTGAAGATGAGTTTCACAAATAACAGAGCACTCTAGATTTGAAGGCCACAGGGCAGAAATATATACTTGAGGATTTAAGTGAATTGCAAGATAATATTTCATGTTGTTTTCCCTGCCAGTTTTGTGGGGCAGGTATGGTTGAAGAGGTGGGAGGCTTCACGTGATTTTTGAGCCTAAGTGTATACAGTTTTAATTTTTTTTCTTTTTTAAGACAGGGTCTTGCTTTGTTGCCCAGGCTGAAGTGCAGTGGTGTAATCACAGCTTACTGTAACCTCAAACTCCTGGACTCAAATGATCGTCCTGCCTCAGCCTCCTGAGTAGCTGGGATTACAGGCTCATGCCACTGTGCCTAGCTGTTTTTTAAAATTTTTGTAGAATGGGGTCTTGCTGTGTTGCGCAGGCTGGTCTTGAACTCCTATGCTCAAGCAATCCTCCCTCCTCGGTCTCCCAAAGCACCAGGATTATAGGCATGAGGCACCATGCCTGGTCAAAGTTAAATAAAGAATAGAAGTGTCTGGTTAAAAACATATCTGCTCCTTACACTGAAAGTAAACCTAACAAGCCACCCATCTTTGGGGCTTAATGAGAACCTAAAAATAATCAGTGTTTCTCCTTTTAACTAGAGTCTGGAGTACTAAAGGAAGTTTATAATGTCAAAAGTTGAAATCAGACTATGTTTGGTTTTACAAACACTTTTAGAAAAGATGGAGTCCTCTTCAAATCTACCAGCTTCCTGACTTCTGTCCACCATCATGGCCTCTTCCAGGAAGCACAACAGAACTAATGGATTTCCTCCTGGGAGTCATGTCCCATCTTGGCCTATTCCAAGGCATTCCATTAAGATTACGCACCTTGGATTTTTACATGGGCTTTTGTTCCAAGTGAAAAAAGGGGCATAGTGTGCCATCTTTTATTAGACAGATAAAAACAGATACTTAGGGCATCTAAATGTACTTCAATTCTACTCATCTTCTCACTGGGAAGAGAGTTTGGTTAAGGAGCTTATTGATTTCTCTTTAAAAGCAGACCTTAGGAACTTTCTTAGGAAAGTTCTTTTGTCCATATGCTTTAGCCAGAATGCTGGATTTTAGCTGGAAACTCGCCTTAATTCATTGAAAAGATATCCCAATGGAATAGTTTGTTGGTTCTGTCCTTAAGAAACTATAGATAGTTAGCATTATAGGTATGAAAAGGTCTGAGTAACAAGTCAGTCTGATCACATATATCACACAATTGTTTTCTCCATATGTAAAATACAGGAAAGCCTTATGTGTTCAGTGCTTTAGACTCACAAATATGGCATTGACTCCTGGAATGTAGTGAAGTAATATATTTTCTTGTTCATTTTAAAACTGTGAGTCAAGACATTATAGTGACTTCTGCAATTGACTTAATGGATTATAGCTTGTATTTTTTAAATGACTAAAATAAAAAAATTAAAGTTTTCTGGTTTGCACATGTGTGTAGGATTATAATATAAAATATCTTTTTGTCTGTGGATTGTGGTACAAGCAATGTTTGAGAAACACCAATTAGGCATTAGACTACTAAGGTAAAGCTTATGCCAGTCCCCCATGCTGAAGCCAAATCCTGTTTAATGAAAGGATATATGTATATGGAGATACCTGCCCTGATTAATTATATATAAATATGAAGCCTCTTTTATTCTATACAGGCAAGTAAGAAGGGATGCAAAAGAAATACACTGGATTTCTTGAATCTAGTATAATCCTCCCGAATCTTGTGTTTTGATCAAAATATTCATTTAATGAGACTGGTAGATGTCCACTGAATTTGTGTCACTTTTTGTGTCCCTTTTCATTGGTCTGTAAACAGTTTGTGAAAGAAAACACCTCATCAAAACCCCAGATCATCTCTGCATTGTTTACCTTCATATTCTGTAACCTCCGCTTCTTCCTCCTCCTCTCTTTCTTCTTCTCTATAAACTGAAATGGACACACCTTCCTCCTCTTCTGAATAACTCCATTCCTCCTCTGCAGATACTTTAAAAGATAAGGTTTCATTTAAATTCAGCCTGCTGAGATACAAATGTATATACAGCCATGTGGTCACTACAGATGGATAACTGTTCCTCTATTTGCTTAGGACATAGCTTCATGGTTCTTCCTCACCATAAGAAGGAGGAAGCTAATTTAAGATGAGGGCAAGTACGGCCCAAGACTGAGACTGATACTCGAGTTATGTCCAAGTGTGGCCACTTTCAAAATTACAACATTTTCGGAACTCATCCACTTCCTTCGAATGATTCAAGACCAACATAGACACAGAAGACTCAGTTCCAGAAGGCTACAAAAGGTAGACACATTCTAATACCAACATAAGGAGAAATAACTGATGAGGACACGTTCTAAGGTAAGCAATCACATGTGGAAGAAGAAGAGACTTTGAGGAAACACAAACTCATTTATCCCCTGACTTCCAATTATATACCTTCGTGCCGCGTGACTTCCACTCTTTGAGGAACTGCGAAGGATAGTTTTTCTTCAGCAACAAATCTTTTTTCTTCTACAACAGTTTTCTTAGAGACTTCAGCTTTAAGGAAGCATTGAAATTGAAGTTTAAAATCAAGAATTTCAACAATTCTCACTTCCTAGAATTTGGGGAAGAGTTGCATGTACACCACTTTGACTAGCAAAATGGGAAAACAAGTTACATATCACAAGGACATAAACAAAAAAGTTTCACTGCAAGTAAGACAACAGATCAGTACAAGCACAGACCAGATGGAAAAAGCAAGAATTTAACACACTCGAAGATTTTTTTTTTTGGTCAGAGGATTGAGGCAAATCCTACCTCGGCGAGGAGGAGCTTTCTTAGCGACAGGAACTGGCACTGCAACTTTCTCCTCTGGGACAGGCTTCTTAGGCAGAGCTGGCACTTTAGAGACATTAAGCACTTTTAGAAATTTAATGTGCTCTCAGTGAAGCCCAGTGCAAAACAAAGAAATACACCCACAAAGCACTCATATCACAAAACTAACAAACTCACTGGAACATAATGACAGTTCTTGGGAAGATGGAGAAACAATACCTTTTGGTGGTGGAACTTCTTCCTCTTTCCGAGGAACAGGTTTTCTTTCTTCAGGAACTTTCTTCTTTGGTATTTCTGGCACTTAAAGGATAGTATTGAATTTTAAAATTTGTCAAAAAGTCCAAATAAATGAGCAACATAGAAGTGGCAATTAAAGAAGACATACAATTAAAGAAGCTTGAAGGAAAGACGAGGTTATTTCATGGAGATGGAATTAAGTACCTGCTGGTGGTGGAGATTCCTCTCTTTGAGTTACAATGGTTATTTTTTCTTCTGTCACAACTCTCTTCTGTACTTCAGGAACTTGAAAAGACATTTTTAGAATTGACTTTGTATTTTCTAAAGTAGCTATGCACAGCTACTTTTTTAAGAAAGCAGACAGGGGGACAGACACTTTTGTTCAATTCTCACCACAAAACATCCATTTAGAATTAAAGTAACTCAATGAACAGATAATTAAACACAAAATATTTTGCATCAAAGACAAAAGATACGGCTTCTTTACTTTGAAAGCCACTGTACCTTTAGCTGGGGGAGCTTCCTTTTTCTTTGCAACAGGAACAGGAATCTTTTCTTCAGGGACAGGTTTCTTTGGCACCTCTGGGACTTAAAGTTTTTGAAACACAATATTGGTTCAGACATATATCACTTTTATGAAAGAACATGGGCACATGCACAAATCTTTACGTAGTACATTAATGTTGTTATAGATTATTTATGCATCAGCAAAATTATCCAGAAAATTAAGCTAACTATAATATTCCAAGGATCATAATGTGACAAATATCACAAATAATGTTTTAGAGACATTTAGGCAAAAATGAGTTACATAATAGAAAGTTGTGCACAGAATTCATCCTTTATATATTGATATGACTTTGCTAAAAACGAATTAGTGATTACACAAACAATCAAGAATGTGGATACAGTATATAGAAAACCTCTTTGTGCTCTGTATTGAGAAATGGAGTAAATAATAACAATGGCTTTAGTTTATGTAAGACTATTTTAGACTAAGACTAAGAAGTCTTAGAGTCTTAGAATAGTTGAATAGATATATAACTTACTTCTCTTCCCCACATTTCTCCTCTCATTTTTGGTGGGTGTGCCTGTAGTGAATTCAAAACTCAGGAAACACTTACTCTAGAGTAGGCCTCTCCACCCATGAGCTTTACAAGCTCTTTACAGAGCTTTGTGTGCAGAATTCTGTGGGTATGTGTATTTGTGCTTTTTTTCTAAGGGGCTCTAGAGTTTTCAACAGGGTTTTCAACTTAAAAAATGTTTACAGTGTATTTGATTTATCTATTCTAAGAATGGATAATGTTGACTTTTTAATTGGAAGATGAATTTTAACAACATGCATTATTGGCAATAATTTTTCTCATTTTAAATACAATATTGGTAGCTTTTGTGAATCCCTGCACCTCTGCACGTGCATTTGTAATATTTTGGTGTAATTATATAGCTGTTCATTTATATATGTATATGTTATGCTATATATACATGCAGTATTTATATATATACATGCTATTATACTATGTGTATTTGTTTTTATGAGTAAATGAGAGATGCTTCTGTGTCTCCTTTAAAAGACATATATGACTTTGCTGAAAACGAATTAGTGATTACACAAACAGTCAAGAATGTTCAGATAGTATATAGAAAACCTTCTTTATGCTTTGTATTGGGAAATATAGTACATAATAACAATGGGTTTAATTCATCTAAGACGATCTGTCTCACATAGCTTTAGTATTAATATTGGTTTTACTAATATGATCTTTGTATTTAATGGTTAGATAATCAAAAGAATTTTGAAAGAGCCAAGAGTTTGAGAGAGAGAGAAGCATATTTGATTCAGGAAGAAAATAGAAACATTGCAAAGTCAGGCCAAGGGAACACTATTCAAAATGTACTGTTTTAGTTTGGTCTGGTTTCTCCTAAATTGGATGTTGTTGAATTGTTGCTGAGTCTTTCTATAGCTGAACAGATGTGCGCAATTGTAGTTTCAGTGCTTCAATAAGATAGTGCCTTTTATCACCAAAAAATCCCAAACGAACCAAAGCAAGGGGTTTGTGATATACCACAGCAGTACATTTTCATTCAAACGTACCTCTATGGAAGGTACTTTGACTAGCTAATGAGATAACTGAAACATTTACGGCAAATACTGAAGCTCAGTTAAGGGCTCAAGAAAATGGTGAAAGTAAACTTCAAAAAATCTATATGTTCCCCACTATTGAAGACTCACCACTATCGACTTTTAAGAAGTGTGGTACTATGTACGTCTTTATGTAATTAACAACTAGTTCTGCCAGACACTCTACAGTTGTCATTGCCTGCACCTCTTCATAATGCATGAAACTGCTTTTATTAAGAAAAAGTTGCATTTATGAAGGATGGAAGTTTTTTACTAGAAATATGTAGAAAACAAATTTCACAAACATTTCCTCTTTCTCTGAGAGGGAAGATATTAAACATGTAAGATAGCAGTTTGACATAGTTACTTCCTTTAACAACACTTTTTGGTGATGTCTTAGGAATATTCAGTATAATAAATAAAGTACGTCAAGAGCACGGCACGGAAGTGGACAAACACTAAAAACAGAAGGAGAATGTACAAGACACAAAGACGAAGGCAGCATAGTACATATGAAGATCGCAGAAAGCAAAAGGCTGGCACTTGGAGCAAAGAGTCTCCCCATCATGGGCTCGGGTGTACCTTTCGGGGGAGCAGCAGGTTCCTTCTTAGGCACAGGAACTGGCTTTTTCTCCTCTGGCACGGGTTTCTTGGGAACCTCAGGAACTTTAAAGATACAATTGTTGAAATAATGTGAAATATTCTAGTCTCCTTCTGGGACATTTAAGATTACATTAAAGCATAAATCTTCACTAAGAGTGTGAGAATTAGGAAGTAATTTAAATATGCCTGTTTGTGATAGAAATGAATGCTAAATACCTCAACACCATATAGACATTACATACATTACACAAGCAGACAAAGACCCAGTTAGCATGATCTGGAGTCTAGAAATGTTACCAACACTTGTATAACACATTACCACAAATAAATGAAATCAATATACACGGAATTAAATATATTATAGATGGTTTACAGATGCTATTTTGTTAATACACAGATCTCATAGAAAAAGATACAAGATGGATGCTAATAATTATTTTTTTTCACAAATATTATTCTACCTTTCGGTGCTGGGGGCTCCACTTTTTTAGGAATGGGAACAGGGACCGCTTCTTCTGGAACTGGTTTCTTAGGTAGCTCAGGGACTTTAAAAGAAATGTACCGTTTTTGAGAAAGTGTGCATTTGACAAGGCATATGTTGTTGTAAGACTTAGAATTAAAAAAATAGAGATTCCTTTTTTACACCAATTGAATGCAAGAAAGTTATGCTTTAGAAATGAGGGTAAATGAAGATGGCTGAATGGCTAATTAGAAAATGTGACTGCTGTCACCTTTAACTGCAGAAGCCTCCACTTTGTCAGGAACAGGTAGGAGCAACCCTCCCTCCGAGGTGCCTATGTCGGTTCCTCAGAAACCAGCTTTTTACGAACATCAATAACTATGAAGTTAGGTTTTTTTTTTTTGTAACCTTTACTTTTATAAAGCAGTTTCATAAACACAATTGCATTCGATTTTTTTGTGTCTTAAATGTTTAATAATTTGGCTGGGATGGAGGGGGTGGAGGCTTGATCTATAGTGCTTGCAGATTTCCGATTTCCAAGGTGGTGTAAACACTCCCTCCCACCCTGGCTATAAAGGTGATGTCATTGTCCTTGAGTTGGAAAGAGACTTGCAGTAGTACATTATATGGTATTTCCACCACACAGACACAAAGATAGAAACAATCTCAGAAACACAGATAAGAAAAAAATGCCGTAAAATAGGAGGTAATAAGTTTTGAGTATTTATTAACATTTAAAAATATACTTTTTTGGACTGTAACTTTACATAATCTAATTTTTAATAATGGTGGTGTTAAATTACTGGCTAACAAAATTCCTGAAAATGTAACCATAGGCTCTGGTGAGCTGGTATGAACTAGCTCCAGGACACTGTATTTCCAAATAACAGGTTATGAGATTGCAAACTCTCTGAATCTGGGAATGGAGCCTCCAATAATTTTCACTTTTCTCCCCTGTGCCTTCCTCATGGTTCTTCCCATCCCCCATCACATCCTTTGCACATAGTGGCTATAGGTATGCAGACTGTGACTAAATCTGTTATTTAATACTAACATAAATGTTTACTATGGAATTTGTACTTTTATTAAAAGACTAGTTTAAACTTAGAATGAATTACTAATACCTTTAGGTGGTGGTTCAACCCTTTTGGAAACAGCAACGTGAATTTTCTCTTCAGTAACAGTTTCCTTTTGTACCTCGGGGACTTAAAAATGTACATTGTAATTACAGATATGCCATGTTGTGGGTGGTAATTGTAATTTACAAAGAACATTAAAATAAAATGAAAACAGAGACAAACATGAAATGAAAAGATGACAGAGAATTTACAAAGAGACAGAAATGTCTGCATGATCACAAATTAAACAAGAGGGATAAAAATCTGCCTAAAACCCTTCCATTTGAGCCCCACATTCTAGTTTGCCTTATACCTGTGACTGACACCTCCTCCTCTGTGTGAGAAGCAAAGAACATCTTTTCTTCTGAAATAACCATCTTCTTTGTATGCACAGCTGGTACTTTAAAGAGAGTATTTCACATTAGTATTTCTTTTTTTAGTACAAGACATCAGATCAAACACATGGATTTTATACTCAAGTATTTAGACACAGAATGAGTGGGTTAATATGGTAGCTTGAGAACAAATTCAGTATTGACAAGAAAACAAATCATCTTTTGATCTATAGGGACAAACAATGCATGCAGCCTTCATCAAACATTCTTAAATGAGAATCAAATAGACACAACTTCTTCACACACAATGTTGTGTTTTTCCAAATCTGTTAGGGTCTATTTCTATAAATAAGAGGACAGGGAATATTATATGCAATGGAATGCATTGCATAGTAAAGTTAGCAAACTACTGATTAAACACAAACCTTCCTTATAATAAAAAATGTAATTTTTAAGCAGAACTAGAAATAAAGTAGATAATGTTATTATTTAAATTGAACATATGTGCAACTCAACGTAAGACTTGTATTATGTAAAAATGTGTTTTTTTTTTGGTCGTTTCAGATTTGTGAGTTACTTAGCAACATATGTACACATGTCCATACACATAAATAAAAAAAATTTGAACTTGTAGCTGAAAAACAAAGATGTATACCTTTCACTTCAATAACTTCTTCCTGTACTGGAGTCCGGGAAGGTTTTTGTGGAACAATCTTCTTTGAAACTTCAGGTACTTTAAAAATATGTACAAATATATTTGTATTTTGAAGAATGTTGCTTTGCACAAAATTTAAAAGTATTTGCTTATATAAAGAACTAACGTTGAGTATAGATCAGTAAACACATTACTTGTGTACATGGGTGCTAGGAACGTTTGAAATGATAATACCTTTGGTGACTTGAACTTTTTCTTCCTCCATTCTTCGAGAAGTCTTTTCAATTTTTTCAATTACTGGCTTCTTTATAACTGCAAGCATTTTAAAGAAATTGCAGTACTTTTAGAATTCCTATTAAAAATCTCTCTCTCTGTCTCTCTTGCTCTGTGTTTATACACACCTATATGTATATATGCAGATATATGTATCATTTTTTAAAGAGAGAGACGAGTTTGGTGCTTTGACCTTTACGCACAACTTTGAACTTCGGGTACAAGTTTCTGTACTTAACATATTTTGGCTATATTTAAATTTACCATTACAATTTTTATCATCTTTTGATTTTTTAAATTAAATGAATTAGATAGAAATTTTAAGGAAAAAAATCAGACAATAAAGCTTAGAGAAGAAGTTGTGCCTATTGGATTGAACTGCTGATTTATACATTGCTGCCAAACAAGCCATGATAATGATGTCGATGCTCTAGTCTATTTAAATATTTCCAATTACTTACCTTTAGGAGGTGGTGGTGCAGGTACTTTGGCTGGAACTTTTCTCTCATGTGATTCTTTAATAAAAACACAGGAATAAGAAGGGATGGTTAAATAAGTTATCTTAGGTTGTGTTAATTCCAAATGAGATAAAGTAAGGATAATATGTAATTCTGGGATCGTTATTACCAACACAATTCTTAGTGCTAGGTTTTGAAGCAGGATCAAACAGGGATGCAACAAGGCAGTAAAAGTAAAACTTGAACTTCTGCATTAGAAATTAGCACTTGGAATTTAGTGTTAGTAATAAGACTAAATGATTTAGCTTGTAATGTCAAAGCATGAAAGTAACTCTGAAGAAAATAACTTTTAAAAGATTTCTAACCTTAAAAAAACCTAAGATCATTTTATCTATTTCACATAAACTGCAAATCAGGTTCATAGCATTGACAATTTAATGAACTGAGCAAAAATGAAGAAAAGAGGGAAACAAATCATTCAGTTTATACATACCTTCATAGACCTCCTTTTGAACTTGAATTACTTCCCTTTCTTGGTAAGCCTCTTCCCACTCTTCCTCCCCTTCGTCATAGCCTTCTTCCCTTTCATAGTATTCTTGCTCTTCTTCAAAATCTTCTTCCCATTCCTCATGAACTTCCCTTTTAGCTTCTACCTTGGTCTCTTCATAGTCTTCATCTGGTTCTTCATAATAAGGTTGTTCAAATGGCTCTGTGTATGGTTCTACCTCCAGTTCGTCATAAGGTTCTTCGAAAGATTCAATGAAGACTCTCTTTTCCTTGTGGACTGCTTGCTTTTTCTCATACACAGCTTCTTTTTCTTTCTGAACCTCTTGCTTTCTGGTTATAGTCATTATTTTTACTTCTTCAGCTTTAGAGGATACATCAATGATTTCAGGAGCTAAAATAGATAAAGAGACTATTAGCATATTAATTCTATCCATCCAACTGCTTCACTGAACAAAAATCTACCTAGTTAAACAACATCAGTATTTCAGATCTATTTTATTGAGAATCCTTTTTTTTGTATTGGTTCCATTTAAATTTTTGACTATGGAACACAGTAGAGTATCAAGATACATTCTACTGTTGATTTGAGGATTTTTCCAGTGTGAAAAAATGGATTCAATAAATATTATCAAATGGATACACCTTCCATTATTCCATGAGAGCTCCAGTTTGCAGAACCCCTAGTTTCTTCCAATGGAATAGTTTTAACATTTGATAAGTTTATGGAATTTATATTTAATACTTAAACTGTTAACCTTTAAAAAAAGTTCTGATTATGATTTCAAACATACTTCTAATTTTAAACCTACATTTTTGACTATTGCATAGGATCCCTTAGTCAGTTTAATAAAAACAACATTTAAAATTATGTAACCAAGTTAATTAGGTACTTTTAGATAACAGATTTTAAAAGTTCTTAAGGGCTCTCATTATTTATATGACTCTTAACATTTGTGTTAACTACAATTAAAAAAATAAGGAATGGCCCCTCCTTTTTAGCCGTCACTGCTTCTTTCTCTGAGACCATTGCACAGAGGCAGCATAAACATCTGCTTAGGTTTCTTTTCCTGGGAAAGGGGCAATATGAAATAGCCATCATTTCTAATGCTAAATTTAACACAGCAGAGGAGACTCCACAACTTTGCAGTAAGTTGGAAGCCTAATATTTAAAATAAGAATAGTCAGCAGAAGTGCAAATCTCAGGAATAAACAGAATAAAAATAATTTCTCTTTATTTACCTTTTGCTGGAATTAAGGTAGTAGGAGGTGGAGGCTTCTTGACAAGCTCTGGGAGTTTAAAAACATAAAAATGTGTGTTTATTTTTAGATTACATTACTATTAATGTTTACTAATCCTGCACATCATTGTTAGTTGTTAGTAGGAGCTATGACTGCTACAAATACACCAGCCTTTCCAGGAATCATAATAATGCTTTTATAATTTCCAAATCTAGCTCATTAGAAATGCTATGCAATGCCATATTAACAAAAAGAAACATGCAAAAGGCCAAAGTTTGATTCTAGTTTAGATTGATTTATAATAAGTTAACATTAAGCATGAAGAGAATATTTAATATGTCCAATGCTAAAAATAATGCATTAGACATTTTCAATTATTAACTATAAAGTTCACGAAATATCCATGCTTTTTGAGTGTCCTCTTATTCCATGATGTTTCACAAATGACCACTCAGAAAAGTCTGAATGATGAATGATGCCTTGTGCTTCCATATTTTCCTTCTTTATGGAGGTTGTTGTACTCTAATCTTAGTCAAATGGGTTAAAACTATTTGCTTAAATTTAGTTATCCAACTGTTTTCCTAAAAATCTTCCAGGATATATTGAAAGTTAAAGTGATTTGAATTGATCCTCCTTCATAAAGTATTTTTTCTTCAAATATTGATATTTAGATCACCTAAATCAGGAAGGACACTGAGGTAGGTTGCAGCAACCTCTTAAAATTAGCACCAACCCTTGCTCTTCTATTGATGTGACTTTATTAAGACCAGCTGTTGGGCACTTCCATGTTCATTGCAGCATTATTCACAAAGACCAAGTCATGGAAACACCCTAAGTGTCTGTCAATGGATGAATAGATAAGGAAAAGGTGGTACATACATACACAATGGAATACTATTCAGCCTTATAAAAAAAAAGGGAATTTTGTCATTTGTGACAACATGGATAGAATTGGAGATTATGCTAAGTGAAATAAGCCAGGCACAGAAAGACAAAGACTATAAGTTCTCACTTAGATGTGGAACTAAAAAAGTTGAACTCATAAAGTGTAGAATGATGGTTACAGAGGCTGGGGATTTGAGGGAATGGGGAAATGTTGGTCAAAGGGTACGAAATCTTAGCTAGACAGGAGAAATATAGCTTTTCTTGAGATCTGTTGTACAGAGTGGTGAATATAGTTAATAATAGTGTATTGTACATTTCAGATTCGCTGAAGAGTAAATTTCAAATATTCTTACCACAAAAATGTTAAGTATTTGAGGTAATGGATATGTTAATTGGCTTGATTTAATTATTCCATATTGTATTCACAGATCATAACATCACTTTGTACCCCGTAAATATATACACAATAATAAATCGTCAATTTACAATAAAATAAAAAAGAAAAAAAGAGAATAACTGTTGGACTTCCGGGCAAGACCTTCTTTAAATTATCATCCAGGAAAAACCAGAATACACTGGTGTTGTCATTGGTTCCCAGGGGCTCAGGAGGACAGGAAAGAGAAAAGGGAGAAAAAAGGAAGTTGAGAAAGAGAGAGTGAGGACTGAGTCAAAGAAGGTGCAAGTGAGTGAAGGGAGAGGTACCATTTTTTGATTGCAAACTCTTACCCTTCCTTCACCCTCCACTATTTAGGATTTAAAAGTTTTAGCCAAGAAAAAAGTATTAAGATTGCTTTTTCATTAATTATAATACCTTCACGTGGTGTCACCTCTTCTTTGGGCTTTGCAACAACTTTTCTGGCATCTTTCTTCACAGCCTTTTTGGTAACTAAAAAAATAAAAATAAAAAGATTTCTGGTGTAAGTAACTAAAATGCTTTCAGGAAACTAGGCATTTTATTGAAATATTTTATTTTTCCGAATGTTGATAGTAGCGAGCTTCTATACATTACTACAAGATATTTGTCTTGGAAAGATCTAGGACTAGATGCAAAAACATTGTTTTGGAGGGATATAGAAAATGTGCTGTGATCTTACATCTTCACTGATTTTGTGTCTGCTGAGAGTTAAAGTTTTCAGAACATGGAGTGTGAATCTAAGTGATATCATAAATCGAAAAGTACACATTTTCATCCTTGTTTCACTTAGGGACGAACACAAATATGTTAGGAGGAAGAGTAACAAGTGGGTTTAAAGTCCTTTGTTGTGCTGCTGTTATACCTTAACCACATTTCCTTATCATACTTGATTATGGCCTCTTGTATTCATGAATAAAGAACACTCTCTTTTAATTTTTAAAACATTATTTAACTTCTCAAGTTTCACAGTGAGTTCTCAAACTTAGCCATGTTGATACTACCAGTCAAAGAACAAATCATTCATTAACATAAGTTATTATTTTTGACAACAGAAATAGAAATGGAAATCCAATTTATGATTGCTGATTCTTGTCTCTCCCTGTTCTCACAGCTCGATAAAATGTTTATGTTGGTATGAATCATGAAAATGCTTCTCTTTGTTAATGAGGTTGCATTAGTCACAAAATTGGAAGTTTCTAACTGAATTTCCTCTAAGACTGGCTTGAAAAATGGGTCAAACTTTTAAAATGCCAATTGTAGTGGGTGTTAAGGGCCTACCATGTCCACCCCTTGAATCTACTGTAGTAGTAGTGACTTAGCTATAGAAAAGTGTGATTTTGACACACAGAATTTTTTCTGATCATGCTGGGAGAATTCTGACAGCATTTCTGAACTCCCTATAACTCCAGAAGGTCCCAGGAAATCTGTTGTCTAATTTCATTGAGAATCTTTGGGACACAAATAGTACAATTTCTCTGCTGAATATTTGAGAGGAGCAATTCCTTGGAACGCTTAAGATTTCTTTATTGGTGAGATCATGCCTTAGGTACAAAAGAAGTCAAATATTTCGTAAGTATTCTAAATCATATTTTTTGTAACAAAATAGTAAAATTTAAAGAGTAGTTAATACTACAAATTGAGAAGAACCACAAGCTATAATCTGCAATTTAACTGTAAACTACTATGGTTTATTTCCATAAGCTGCACTAGAAATTGGTTCCATTATTCTTTTTGTTATTCGTAGTAGTTAAGAAAATACGAAACATAAAATTAATTCTACATTAATGTTTCAGTAATTCCATTAAGATAAAATATTTTAATAGCAACATAGTATTTTGTTTGATGATTTTCAGAGTTTTAAGCACATGACTTACACATTTGGTTAGCTAATACTTTGAGAAAATAATTTACATTTTGAAAGGCAATTCCACCTCTTGACCACTAGAGGGCCAATGTGTTGTATTAAGCAACATTTTTCGGGTCAGCAGAGTGAAATTCTTATTTCGACGTCTAGGTAGATGAGGTATAATACCTTCAATACGTTTTGCTGGTGGTTTCTTTTCTTCGGGTGTTGGTAGCAAAAGGGGGATAGGAGGAGCAACCACAGGAGGGATTTCTGAAGAAAATAAATGCCGTTAGTAACATGTTTTAGTTTCCTATTTTGCGTAAAATATAATGAATAGTCTCATGCATTTCTTTCAGTACTTCAAAGGTATTACAGTACCAATTCATCAATCAGAACAAATAAAAGTAGCATCTATTTATTACTGGAACTACTTTTTTTTTTTACTTTAATTTCTAATTGCTCACTGAAGAATACAACATGGGAGGGTTTGTTCTGACTCTGCTGCAGTTTGGGTGTTGGTATAAAGTTTTGTACGGATTCGTAGTGCTAGAATATTGCTGCTCCAAGCTCAGATGCTGAGGTTCTGGGTCTTACCTTCTGGTGGTACTGCTCTAATAGGCATGGTTGGGATTGGGACTCTGGAGTCAGGAATATCTGGAAAGGGACATGTAATGATAAGCATAGAGAGACTGAGAACAAGCTATTTATTAGACCCTAAGATGTGTCAGGCATATCTAATGGAAGAATCTAATAGACAGACAAAATAATATTAGTATTCTTTTGTATGCAGCCACATAGGTAAGTTTTGTTTACTGTCAAAATTTGTTTCATTCTGTGGCCATTCTATTTGGCATGATTCTAGCATCAGCTGAGTGAGACCTTATTATCTCTGATTTGCCATACTCACAAAGTTTAACATTTTATTATTTGACTGAAAGTAATTTTACTGAATAACACTTTTATTGAAAAATATTTTATCCAAAAGAGAAAGATATCTTATACGTTTTAGTTTGGCTTCTGTGATTTACAAAATTATGCTGAATTTATTGTAAGCAAGGATTGATTTTTACAAAACAACTTACCAGGAGGCTTCAGCTCAAGTTTGATTTCTGCAAAATAATTAAAAAAATGATATTTTTGTGTTGAGAATGGTATAGGTAGTCTACGTGTTTCAAAGATAGCAGGGTGGCTTTCAGATGGCGCTCCCTCACCTTTCGTCGTTAGGTACAACTCTGCCGTGCTTCTTGCTTCACCTCTTGGCTCCAGCCGAGCGATGACCGAGTAGACACCTAGGGAGAAAAATCATCCAACTTTTGTTTTCTGATATGTTGCAAATAACACTTCTTTACTTCCATATATGTGTGTGTTTGTTTACACTTGTCTTTTCTAAAAAAGCATTCTAGATAGAATTAGAGCATGAGCGCATACAGGGTAGAAATACAGAAAACAGATGAGCCTTCAATTATACATTCACTGGAAAACTGTCAATGAAATCACCTTCATCGTCTGGGGTCACGTTGTGGATGGTCATATAATGGCAGCGACCGTCATTCCTAAAGTTGTACTTCTGGCTCTCTGTCAGTTCTGTTGGTCCTTTGTACCATGTTACAATGGCGTCATCAAAGGACACTTCACACTCGAAGGTGGCAGACTGATGCTCACTCACCACAATGTTCTGTATACGCTTTGTAAACTGAATTGGTTCAGCTGTTTAAGTACAAAGAGAGTTCAAAGCTAGGTTATACAGAGAGGAATTTCTTTTACTTGCTTTTGCCTCAGATACTTAAAATCTCTATCTTTGTGCCCAGTTATAAAATAGCAAGAAAAATTCAAAAATCCAAAATGAGAAGAAATGCACTCTTCTTTGCATCACTAACAAAAAAGTATCCCAATTCTTAAGTGTATTCCTGCCGGACAAATGTAGCAAAGTGTAAAGAAATTATTGTGAGTCCTTAAAATATTTATATAAAGGACATATTAAAGAGAGCTTACGACCCAAAGTCAAATTAAATTTTAAAAGTGTTAGGGTACACAAACTTAATTGTACTCTATAACTTATTTCTCTGTGAAATTCTTTCTTGCCTCAGTAAAATAATTTCTGCTATTCAGGATCTAGAATTGTTTATCTAACATGTATAACTTTTCTTGTAAAATAATTTCAAACTCAATAGGAAATCTGCACTTCTAAATTTCACAAAAATATTTTAGAGTTCAGAAATCTGCTAAGTACATAGGGGCACAAATAAAGGATCTGTGTGGATGGCAGGAGTGTTTTCTAGAAGAGGATGGAGGGGAGGGTCTTATACGTACAACAGTACCATAAAATCTTAGAAATCACAGTACTATGGTGAGCTCTATTTACTAAATAATTATATTAAAAATATCAATTATTTAAAAAATAATTAGTACTTGCAGCTGGACCTTTACTTTGAAAACCATTTAAAATACAACCAGTCACTGATATTCCTTGTAAGGTAAGCCAGAAAAGTTGACATGCTTATGTAAATTGAATGTCATATATTTGTATTTCAGCAAATACAAATGGGCACCAATAGCTGAAAGCAGATGCTATTATAACCAAAATTTTTCTCAATACAGTTTGAGGGTGTCTTTGGAAAATGCATACAATCAATTAGGAAATGAATGTTGTTGCTCCTAAATTCTGAGATTTCACTTAATTTCAGAGATTCAGAAGGTTAAAACATGATCTGAAAATGAAATAAATATTTTTTGAAAAATAATTGCTAATTGCACATGACATGTTAATTTTATCTACATAATTTTGTACAGAGAAAGTCAGACTATGTCCTATAAACAAAATCAATTCCTAACCAAGATCCTCCAGATTTACAGCTATGAGATCTTGTCCTTTCCTAGATTTCTTTCTACAATCCTAGATATGAGAATCATGAAATTTAGACTTTAGACAGAAATTACTGTTAAAAATTATGTCTTAGACTAGATTAAAATCTACAAGAATGACGCAAAAGAATTGACACTCATTTGAATATTTCCCGTGTGCTTCTGTATGAACTTTGAGATGTGAGTGAATACCATGAGAACGTGTGTTGGGAAATAAGAACACGTGACCACTTTGGTGTGTATCTAAAGGCAGGGCTGCAGGGGTCCTGCACAACATTTGCCATTGACGTATGCTGTACCACAAGGACTCCACAGTGTTTCACGCACCTTCGATTCTGAGTTCTGCTGAAGTTTCAAGGTCTTCATATTTGCAGGTGTACTGACCCTGGTCTTCTGCTCGAACATCTGCAATGGTCAATTTGTGGACTTTGTGTTCCACTTCTGTTTTATGTCTACCTTGGGGTTTAAGGATTCTGCCATTTCTGAACCATTCAGATTTTACATTTGGTACAGAAAACCGGCATGTCATGGTGCAAGTCTGGCCTTCTTTCAGAGTCACATCCTGAAGATGCCGTTCCCACGCAGGCTCTGTTCATGCGACACAACACACATTTTGTTCAATAGCACACGCAGATGTGCTCAACAGTCATTTAAATCTCACAAGTATTTCATAAGCCTTTTCTAACTTACCAATTACAGTCAGTTTAGCGCTAGCGATGTGTGGGCCACAAACCAATCGATAATTGCCCTGGTCTTTAAGTTGACAGTTTTTGACTCTGAGTGTATGTCGGTCACCATCGATGCTTATTTCAAATTTATCACTGGGTTCCAGTTTTTGAGTTCCTTTGTACCATGAAAGCTTGATTTCTGGATAATTAATTTTAATGTCAATTTCAAAGACAGCATCATTATCTTTCAAAACTGTCTGATTTTCGATGTCCTTGATCAGAGTGACAGGCTAGGAGAATAAAGAATTAAAACACATTTGTTACTCCTTCCCTTATAATAATACTCAATCATAACGTGTTCATTTTATTATCAGCATAATTCTTTTTACCTCTGTCTGTGACAGCCTTTGCTGAATAAATGATACAAGTTCCTCAAATTCCTTTTCGTCCTTCTCTGACCTCTCTATTTCTTCAATTTCCTGAGAAGAACAAAAATGATAGGTATTACATATGAAACAAAATTTGATTTAGAGGATGCATGACTATATTCAACTTCCATTCTGGATGCTGGTTAGGTCATATTAAATGATGTCATATAACTATAGGATTCTGGTAATTCAAAGGGAATGTGTGAGATGTTTTAAATGTGACTTTTTTAGGATGATGCTATATATGAAGGAGCATACCAGTCTATGTGTCTCTTCTTCTTGGCTTTGCTTGAGCAGTTCAAATGCTTGAAGAAGACCTCGGAAGTCAGTGATTCCATACATGCGGGCATATTTTTCATATTCTTTAGGATCAACATTTTTGAGAAGTTCCATGATATCAATTTCCTCTTCTTCCCCAGCTTTCTTTAAGATTGGAGTCCTAAATAAAATTTAAAAAGTAAGGATAAATCACCTGTCTTCTATTTATTTTTAATTGTCTATCATCATTCAAAGATTATGTACTTCATTAAGGTTTTCTTGTTCTTTATTCAATAAATATTGATTTTACCATGTTAGCTGTGAAATAATTTTAAAATGTGGGTTTGGAGATGGAGTGGATTAAAATCAGATGGATTAGGACCATTGTTATAAAATATAGACATTGAATCAAAAATTTTAAGAAAGGAAAGAATAATAGAAGTATTTCTGTAAACTTCATAACCAAAGAGCCTAGTTAATGAATTATAATATCAGAAAAAAGAATAATAGCAATGGAAAACTTTAATAATAGAATAGAATACATCTCATGGAAAAGATCTGTGGGAATTGAGTGTGGATTTAATTCAATAATTATGTTGAAAAATAAACCATGTTGAAATGGATGATAATTACAGAAAATGTTTAAAACAGTTGTTTTAGAGAACCATTCATAACATAATAAATTATATATAGAAACAAAAATTTCATACCTAGGCACAGACAATACTAGGATTTCTTTAGGCCATTTCTTCTTGTTTAAAAATCTTAATAGACATTCACCTTATTCTTAAAACTTTCTCTTATATTCAGAAATTGATTCTAATGAAACAAGAACACCCAGATGTTTTTGCTTATCTGCTTCTGTTAAAATATCTATATGCCTATGTTTTTTAACAATCTGAATCATGACATGGATGGCCCATGCCTTTTGAGAGATTCCTTTTGTGAATGGGACATTACAGTCATCCCTCTGAATGCACAGGAGATTGGCTTCAAGAGGCCTGTGGCCAGATGCTGAAGTCCCTGATGTAAAATGGCATAGTATTTGCATGAAACCTATGCATATCCTCCTGTATACCTCATCTCTAGGTTACTTCTAATATCTAATACAATGTAAGTGCTGTGTAAATGGTTGTTATGCTGTATTGTTTATTTGTATTTTTAAAATTTTTGTTCTTTAATACTTTCCACTGGGGCTGGTTGACTGTGGATGCAGAACCCGCTTACACCAAGGGTTGACTGTACAATTTGTGGTTTTTATTGAACTCACTTTTTCAGCATTGCTCTAAGATCGCCTTCAATTTTCTCTTGTTTCTTCCTTTCATCCACCTGTAAGTTAACATTACTTTCAATTTCACCATGTTTGTTAAATGCCACGCATCGGTATAACCCAGAATCGGTTTTTGTGGTGTCTCTAATCTCCAGTTTTGCTTCATCGCCTTTTTGGTAGATGAAAACACGGCCTCCTTGGTTTAGCTGTCTCCACTTCCCTTTCGTCCATTTAACATTTGGGATTGGGTCACCTCCAACTTTTGCAATGAAGGTTGCAGTGGTTTCTAAGGAATAATGAAGACAAGTGAATAAAAATTTAATTTTCTAAAATCAGTTCTTCCAAAATTAAATCATAAGTAAAAGGTACCAGATAGATGAAGATGTACTTCTCATGAAGTACACTTACTTTCTACGACTCTGATACTCTGAGGTTCTGATACAAAAAAGAGTCTTCCATCTACTGCAGCTTTCTTGGCTGCTGGGGCCACAGCTGGTTTGTCTGAAAAAACGTTTACATGTTTTGTTACTACAATCACCTCAAAATTGTAATTAATATCCCCCTTTTAAAAATAAGCCTTAGGAGGTTGGCAGTGTGATAAGTAAGTACTGCCGAATTCTCTTCCTATGTAACGGTGGGTTACAGAAGGTAAAGCAGCTTCTCAGACATTTATGCTAATGATAGCTATCAAAGGTTGAACTGTAATCATGTTAGTAGTGTCAATATTTTTAGACCTGGTTTTATTTTTTCCAGGTGTATCACACCAGTCTACTTTCTATCACATTATTATAGCATCATTTTTGGAACTGCATTAATTAAATCTTACTGGATATGGTGAAAAGAGGTTCAAGAAGAGTGGTAAACTTGTAATAATTTCAGACACTTTGTATTGACATTATTTCTGTTAAATTATCTAATATTTCAATTATAATAAGGAGCCTACAAATTGCAGATGAGCAACAACTGATATTTCTAAAAATCTGATTCCATTTCTAGTGAAATTGTAATAAGCAAATAAACATGAGTGGTGGCTGGCTTGAACTGCATAATACTTTTGAGGTGTCTGTACCTTTAATGGTCACTTTTGATTTGGTAGTGTCACTTCCAGCCACATTTGAAGCTTTACACACATAATCTCCCGAATCTGCTTTAGCCACATCTCTGAGTTCCAGTACAGCTGTCCCACTAGCAAAGCTGAAGCTGCATCTGTCTGAAGGCTTTATTTCCCTGCCAGCCTTCAACCACTGGATCCTAATTGGCTCAGATCCCTGGACATGGCAGCTGAGCTGCACATATTCTCCTTCACTCACTGTTACTGGAGTAAGGTGCTGATCAAATACAGGTGGCTTCTTAGGTTCTGGAATTGAAAAGGTATTTTCATGAGGAAACATAAAGGCAAAAAAAGTATTAAATTCCACAAGAGAAACAAATAAAGAGAAAACCAGTTTTGCCTCTAACAGGTAACACTCGTTGCTGTAGTAGAACAGAATTATGTGTCTGGTTTATTCCTCTCTAAAGACGGTAGTTTAAATTTGTTGGATTTTTAAAAATGATAAAGGTTTAAAAACAAGCAAAGAACACATGACATGCTGCCCACAAATTGCCCCAGCATCTGTGTCCTGACTAAGCACTGCAGACATTGGCAGTTACTATAAACTTCTTTGCCATGTAGCACACTATTAATTCTCTCAAACCTGTGTACAGCTGCGTTTTTGCTGAACCCTGAAAATGAAGGGCTTATTTGGGAATTCTGCTTATCTCCAGCAGCAGTGATTGCTACCCTCTAGGGAAGAAAGCTAGCATCTGAGTAATACATGAGCCCACATATTTATATGTGATTTTCTCTGATGTTCATCTTTAGCTATTAAATGGAGCCACAGTAGCATTTAAAATCCAATCTTAGCCCAAAGGAATTAGGAGTTGAAGCTCAGTGTTTAACTGAAGACCAATGATGAAGACGTCGATGAGTAACATGATAGGAAGGCCATGTACAACTCAGTAGTATATAATGATTTTGTTCAATGGTTCTGAGACCTGTACCTAGAAAGAATAAGGCCACTTTTTTTTGTTATTGCAAAGATTAAAACTTCTGATGTCTACCCTTTAAAAAATTTTACAAATAGCTTCAGAATTCTATAGAAAGCATTTATCTGCCCATGGTAAAACCATCATGAATGTAAATTATGAATATAAGCCACTGCTAAGTATATGTTTTTCATTTTATTAAATGTGTTTTAAAACTAAATGCATCTAAATTCCATTAAATGAGTGATGAAATTGGAATTTTAAGACAACTCAGTGGTATTTACTTATGAGTAATATCAGCCTATTAATAATAACTTACTATCTGTGCACTGTGAGATAATCAACCAGATCATAAGAGTTGGTAATTAATTCCAAGCTGCTCTAAGAGGTTAGTTTTTAATGTGATTTTGATGAAGCTATGTTGTAATTACTGGAAGCCGTTACAGTGAAGAGAAACAGATAAAGATATCCTTAAACAACATAGTCTATTTCATTGTCTCAAGCTATGACTGTGTATTTAAATACATCTTCCATAATGATATGCAATGTTTTCTACCCATTATTTTTCTTTTTGGGCAAATGTTACCCTTTTGTCTGGGATTAATATTTGTTTGCAGGTCCAAAGCTTTGGGCAATATACATTAAACAACAATCCTTTAGAAATACACTTAGAAAGGAGAAGGTTTCAGACTGTGATATAATGTATAACTCAATAATAGTCAAGTTAGTGTGATACTTGGTGATGAACATTAGAAAAACTTCAAAACAAATGTACTTCATAAAAATATATGTGTCACGTATGCACACATTTCAGAGTATGCTGAAACTTCTAACTACCTAAGGGAATTTGGGGATATGATTTAGAAACCTAAGATATTAGTCCGTTAAATGACACCTCCTTCGGAAAGACACATAATTAAATTACAATAATTTATATTTTTAGTAAACATGTGGAGTGATAAATACACAGTTAAATAATGTGTATTTTTATTTGTTATAACTTACATGGTCAAGATATCATAAGAAATGCACATGGCTATATAACAGGCAGTGAAGAAAAACAGCAGGTTGGGGCTGTGAGGATAACTCACCTTTGATGACAATTGAAGATGTGCACAGAGCAGAGCCTGCATCATTGGACACTTTGCATGTGTACAAACCCGCGTCGTTCATGCCTGCTTTCCTGACTTGCAGCACTAACGTGTTGTTCTTGAATGTTATTTCACAGTTAGAAGTTGGTTGTATCTCTATATTATTTTTGTACCAGGCAACAGTTATAGGTTGGGAACCAGCCACACGTCCCTCAAGTTTAAAAGAATTCCCTTCTGTTTCTTCTACTGTCTCTGAGGGTTTTTTAGTGAAACTTGGTGGGATGAGCCGCTCTGTAAGAAATTGCAAGGATATATGAAGTAGAACCCAGAAGCAGATTACTAATATGAAGCTTTTCAAGGAAAAATCTCATATTTTTAGTTAAAAATCAAGGCTAACCAACTAAATACACTATATCAGTGTATATTCCTAAACATTTCAGTCTCCTTCTACCAGCTTATTCTAAACTGTTCTTTGACTTACAAGGTGGGTGATAAGAAATAACTCACGGTCATTTACAGAATCACAAATCTGTAAAAAGAAGGGGTAGTCTCAGTATTACATGGAATATATAAAGTTTTAGAAATATAGATTATAAGCTGGGTGTGGTAGCTCATGCCTGTAATCCCGGCACTTTGGGAGGCCAAGGCGGGTGGATCACTTGACGTCAGGAGCTCCAGACCAACCTGGCCAACATGGTGAAACCCCGTTTCTACCAAAAATTACAAAAATTAGTTGGACATGGTGGTGGGTGCCCGTAATGCCACCTACTCAGGAGGCTGAGGCATGAGAATCACTTGAACCCAGGAGGCGGAGGTTGCAGTGAGCTGAGATCGTGCCACTGTACTCCAGCCTGGGTGACAGAGTGAGACCCTGTCTCGAGAAAAGAAAGAAATACAGATTTAAAAAATGACTTCTTCTCTAGATAAACTTATTTCGTCTTAAACATTTTCTTTTCATTTGTTTAAAAATGTCCTAAACTGCATTCATCATCATAAAAACTACACCTTCAGGATATACTACAAAATGATTACACTTTTGTGGGATCACTTATAAAATAAACGATACCTTTTATATTCAGCTGAGCTGTGCAAGAGTCTTTTCCCACTTCATTCACAGCATAGCAGGTATATCGTCCAGAATCTCCTTTGTCTACTTTGAGGACTGTCAGGCGGGCGCTGTTTTCCAGATAACTAATCTGGTAGTTTCCGCCACTTCGTATCTCTCTGTTGTCTTTGGCCCAGTTGACCTTTATCGGTTGTGTGCCCATGACGTGGCACTCAAAGTCAGCACTTTCTCCCACCACAGCATCCACAGGGGCAAGAGGGATGTCAAAGAAGGGTGGGTTCTTCCCCTCTAATAGTAGAGCAGAAAGACAAGGTTTCAGGCTCAATATCTGGACCATGTCAGTTTACTGAAACAGAAATTTCTCCCTAATTTCACATTTGATTACAATACTTTAATTATAGAAATAAAAGTTTAAGAATCCACAAACCTGTAAGAATGAGCCGGGCACTAGAAGAAGCAGAGCCTATAGGGTTTGTAGCTGCGCAAGAATACTGGCCTGCAAGGCTCCGGTCAGTTTTAAAAATATTGAGTGTGGCTGTATTGTCTAAAAATGATGTTTGTACATTTGGGCTGTCTTTCAATGGCTTGCCATCTTTATACCAAGACACAGAGATAGGTTCTGATCCACTTATGGCACAATCAAAAACAACTGGCAGTCCAACTGTTTCTTGAACATCTCTCAATTGTCGAGAAAATGATGGTGGAAGTTTTTGCTCTGTAGGAACAGAATAAAAGTAACAAACACTTTAATTTACTAAATTCTCTTCTCACAATTATATATATATACAAAATGCACGTATATATGTGATTTCTTTTAAAAATCAGGAATTATTAACGTCTCTTGAATGAACTTGGAGATAAAGAAAAGCACATAGATTTCTGGAGCAAAAGAATCACTCTGAGACCAACCCTTACGCACAGTAGGTGCAAAACAATCTGAAAACCAGTAAAGCAATTGGTTGGCTGAAGGCATGTCTCTGGGCAAGCAGCAGATTCCTGTAATTTTAAAGACTGCCTTCTAGCAATTTGCATGAGATACTTATGGGGTGGAATTAAAAATATATGATCACTTTTAAAAAAAGATTTAATTATAGAAGCAAATGATTGCATAATCCTTCCAATGAAAGATTTAGTCATATTATCTCTCTCTGTAAAATCCACAGAAAAAGATAAGCCACTGACTGTAAGTAGGATTACTTAAGCAGAATATTAAGACTTTGGAAAGATTTTCCTAAAAACAAGGCCTCCCTAGACATTTTAAATCTTGTTCAAAAGAAACACAAATTCGTTCACTTTAAAAATATTGCCATCACCTTGAACGGTAAGGAAAGTTGATGCAGAAACTTCTCCCACGCTGTTTTCAGCTTTGCAGATATATTCTCCACTATCATTAATATCAACCTGGTTGAAAACCAGTGTAGCAACATTATTCCTAAAATGCATTTTGTAGGTCGTAGTGGGTCTCAATTTTGTATCTCCTTTATACCAGGATACCCCAATTTCAGGGGTTCCAGCAAGCTGGCATTGTAGAGAGGCAGAATCTCCAACAGACACCTTAACTGGCTCCAGCTGCTTGACAAAATACGGTGGTTCTGCAGCCAAGAGAGATAATCAATCAGTCATGAAGGAGACGGGCCAGATCATCGACTGCCTACAAAGGTAAGAATGTGCAATCATGACAAACCTAGTATGAGTATTTGTGCTGAACAGGAATCTTTTCCAGAAGCATTTTCAATGTAGCAGTTGTATTGTCCTGCGTCCTCTACTGTGCTACTTGGAATTTCCAGGATTGCTGATTTTTCAGTTGTAGTTATATTACACCTCTGAGAAGGAGTTACATTTATGCCATTTTTCTTCCAGACAACCAAAATGGGAGGAGTTCCAGTGAATGTGCCCTCTAGGATCAGGGCTTTTCCTTTCTCTATGCTGTAATCATTCAGCCTCTTCACAAATTTGGCTGGGGCTACAGTGACCAAATTGAAAATATATCAATTGAAAATATCAAACACACATACATAGAGACATAGACACATCTAATTACTAACCATATAAATCTAGAAGAGCAGTCTGACAAACCTTTTATGTAGAGATGTGTTGTACAAGAAGCCTTGCCAGCTTCATTGCTAACTATGCAAGTATATTCTCCACTTTGTGATGTATCTACATCGAACAATTCCAGTTCAGCAACTGAATCCTCCAAGGACACGTTGCATCTGTCCCCTGGTACTACTTCACTGCTACCCTTGAACCAGCTAACATTGAAAGGAGGTGTTCCTTTTACGATACTGGTGAAAGTTACATTGGTCCCAGTTAAAACATCCATGGGATCAGGTTTCTGAACAAAAGATGGTGGTTCTAAACACAAAAGCACATATCAGAAAAGGTTTAGATTTGTGAATTGTTGTGACAAACATGCTTAATAAACTGTGAAATGCAATTCATTTTACTGTTTTGTAAACTGACCTCTCACAGTCAAAGGAGCACTACATTCATCAGAACCAGCCATATTAGTAGCTATACATGTGTAGTCACCACTGTCTGATTCTTCCAGCATGTTCACAGTTAAAGCACAAGTATTATCTGTCAGGGTGGTCTGGTATTTCCTTCCACTGCTGATCTCATTTCCTTCATGGAACCAGGAGACAGAGATTGGAGGTGACCCATAGACTTTACACTCCATTACAACTGAGGAACCGGATAGACCATTTGTCTCTTTCAATTTTCTTGTGAATGAAGGAGGAACGGTTCGGTCTGAATGTGATACAAAAAAAAGCAAAAACAAAGGACAACAATTATAAAATGACTTGAAGAGAGAACTGTCTTCTTGATGGAATATCCCTAGATCCATTTGACTCTTTTGTGAGGGTATTAAAAAATCCTCTATGGGTTCACACTATCAAAAGCTTGGAGAATCAGTGGGCAGAATGTGATGGTTGACTTGCTAGGGATTTTATTCTTTCTTTGCCGTGAAGCATTATGTGGTGAATTATTTCAGCATAAAGGAAGACTGCTTTAACATCATCCAGGGACTATTTCTCATTCCTATCATCATTTTGGAAATTCCTCAAAAAGAAAGGGATATAACTTTTGAATGTGGTTTTCTTCTAATTCTACAGATGGTATTGCCTCTGAATTTGCTGATTCAGAAGATGTAAGACTCATGTTATCCTATAGAAGATGGAACAACCCATATACATTTATGAAAATCAGGAAATACATTATTATAATGATGAAGGAAAAGCCCAAGAAATCAACCAACCTGAAACCTGCACTGAAGCTGTGCAGCTGTCTTTACCAACAGGGTTCTGCACCTCAAAACTGTATACCCCACTGTCACTCGGTGCCACTTTGATGATCTTAAGGCCAGATACTTTGTTGAAGAAGCTTATTTTGTATTTGTTGTCACTTGTTAGTTCTTTTCCATCCTTAAACCACTTAGTACTGAGTTCAGGGGTGCCAGCTACTGTGCACTCCAAGGTACAGGTGTCTCCCGTGGTAACTTTTATGGATTCTGGCTTTTCTACAATTGTTGCAGGCTCTGGAATGAAATGTAATAGATACCCACATTTTAAATTCAAATTGAAAAACTAAAGAAAACACAGATCCTGGTGAGTGTGTGCCTTGTATCTGTGATAACATCATCTTCGTACTAACCGAGAATGGATAGCATGGCGAAGCACTCTTGCATCCCAGCATCATTTTTGATCTGACAAGCGTATTTTCCAGCACTGGCTGGTTCCACTCTTGAAAACTGTAAGGTTGCAATGTTTTCTGAATAAGAAATCCATGTGTTGTCACTTTCTCTAACGACTTCCCCCTTATCTTTGAACCACACCACTGAAATGGGCTCAGCGCCTTCAATGATAGTCTGCAGCTGAACTTCTTTACCAACAACAGTAGTAATGTCACTGAGCTTCTTCACAAAGCTTGGTGGTGCTGATGAAAAAAGAGGAAAGCCTGGGTTTTAAAATGTGTGGGACTGACAGCATTTTGCTCAAATCATGAATGCTAGGAATCAAACTAGTGATAATGTATCATTTCCATTTAAGAGGTATTTTTGGTCGATGCGAGCAGGGACACATTAAAGTTTATATTCAGTAGGAAAGGTGAATATCTCATCCACTCCAGCTTTCTTAATCCAATGAAAACCTAATGACAACATTATCTAAAAGGATATTTAGTAGGATTTAGAAATGGGATGCAGACTAAACAGAAAAGGACTCGGAAAGGAAACAAAGGTAAAATGGAACAGGCTGCTAGTGATAAGACTGAGCTAGGGTGAAGGGGGCAACAGACTATTACAATCAGAAGGGAAGTAGTGAGCAGAAGAGAATGCAGTCCATCTAACCTTTGAGAGTGATGGAACCAACGCAAGTGTCACTCCCCACATCGTTTGTGGCTTTACACTGGTATTCCCCAATGTCTGCAGCATCAACATTCAGGATGTGAATACTGGTAAGGAAATTCTCAGACATTATCTTGTACTTCTTGCCGCTCCTAAGTTCTCTCTTGTCTTTATGCCAAGAAACATGAAATGGGGGCGTGCCCTGAAGCTCACATTCAAGGTGAACATCAGTTCCTTTCAGTGTCTCGACAAGATGAGGCTTTTTGCGGAAAATGGGTGGTTCTAAAATTGGAAAAAAGGAAGATACAGATGTATTATGTAAGTATATAGTTAAAAGAAAGAATGAGTCTTCCACCCCATCGGAGATAGAGAGAGTGAAAAAAACACTTTCAATTCTTTACTGTGTCCTTTCCCAATTTTAAAACATCATTGGAGAGTCAAACAGGGAGTTAAGAGGACAATTAAAGAGGAGGCTAATGTGAAAAATACACAGGTGGGGAGAGCTCTGACCTTTAACTTTTAAGGACGTGCTGCTGCTGGCACTGCCTGCTGCATTGTGGGCCTCACAGGTGTAGTCTCCACTGTCTTCAACACTGAGATTGTGCATTTCCAGCACAGCCACCGAGTCAACAAATGACATTCTGAATTTACTGCTCTCTTGAATTTCAGTCTCGTCCTTGTACCATAAAACTTTGATTTCTGGAGACCCGCCGATTTTGCATTCATACCTTGTGAATTCATCCTGTTTCACAATTCTTGAAGGTTCTAGCTTCTTAATGAACCTGGGTGGTTCTATGGAAACAAAAGGAAACACAAAGGGTAAGGGATGGAAAAGATGCATATAATTCAAGATGAGGTGGAAAAAAAAATCTTTGCTAGAGAGGTCTTTAGCTCTGGAAATCAAATTTATGCAGTTCAAGGAAGAAGAGTTAAATGAAACCTAAATAGAAAATTTCTAAAATAAAATACACTTGTTTTTGTAAACATCCACATCAAGTATTATTACTAAAGGAAGGAGAAAAAGACGTTACTCTCTAATGTGCCATCCTCTCCCCAGCAAAAGAATCCCTTCTCTAGTGCCAAGATCAGAGATAATAATTGCATGTATCTGTCAGTGGAAGCCCTCTGAGGTCCACGGGGAATGAGAGTCTGGTTACTGTCCTGTATGTGAACCAGTGGAGAACTATTTCCTAAGGCTGCAGTGCTATCAGTTACATAGCATGAAGAGCCAGAACGGCAAAATGGATCAGATATCCTAATATTTTTAAAATGCCATTTTCCTCTTATAGGTGTTAAATGGATATTTCTTCAACCTTCATAATTTTCCTCTGAAGTGTGTGAGAGTAATGCTTTCCTCATTAATTGAAGCAAAAAATTCAGGCATAGGGAAGTGAAAATGATTAGCTATATGTCATAGAGCAAATGGGCTGCTAAATCTATTTATATTTTAATTTCAAGATATTTATAAACCACCACACCATAAAAACCCTTAAAAATACTCTAATGGACTTGACTAGCAGTCCATTGAGTAAACTATTTAATTTCTAACACTAGCAGCTATAAACATGTGGCAGAAACACATGACTGCCTTCCATAACACCAGATACTGATCTACCTACTCCTCAGCCGCTGACCTCCACTATTATTTAAGTGGGGCTAGTAGAGGAAAGTAAGTTGAACTTATCATTCTCATGTGAATTCTCCTTGAAGGGCTTGATAGTTTGGACTTTTGCTATGCCTTAGAGGGACAAGATCCATTCATTTACTAAGTACTGTGGAAAACAAGTCATTTGCAACAACTTCGCTTTTTTCTCCTATGATAACGCCTTTCAAACTAGGATTTTCTCGTAATTTTGTAGAGTTTTGGTTATCTCTCTGTAGTCTCTATTTTTAATCTCTTAAAATCGACTTTTGGTCCATGTTTTCCTAGTTTTAAAAAATTTTTTTAAAGTAATAAAAAAATACTTGTCTCCATTTGGAAGGTCCTTGATCCACTTGATCCATTTTAATCACTAAGCCCTGGTCCTAAACATAGCTCTCTCTCAAGCACACCCACCCTCCTATATTTTAAGATACTGAAAATGTAAAAGAGATCTTGCTCCTTCAACTCTAACAAGTACCTTGTACACCCAGCTGAGCAGAACAAGAGTCTTTTCCAGCGACGTTGCTTGCATAGCAGGTGTACTGCCCGGCATCGCCTTTGCCTACTTTGAGAACTGTCAGAGTGGCAGTATTTTCTACCAAAGTCATCTTGTAGTTGCCTCCAGGGCGTATCTCTCGGTTATCTTTGGCCCAAGTGATTTTGATTGGTGCAGTCCCAGTTACATGACATTTAAAAGTACCACTTTCTCCAAGAGCAAGATCTACTGATACAGGCTTTAGATCAAAGAAAGGAGGCACTTCATGCTCTGAAAAGAATGAAGACCAACATGGTGATTTTGATTTCCATGCTCTCATATGCACAGCAGAAACTAAATGGCACCAGCCTTTTGGTGGCCTGGAGCAGTGAAGCTGCTTTACAATGAAGAGGGTAGTGTGAGTTACTCACCTGAGAGAATGAGCTTGGCACTGGATGAAGCGGTCCCAAGAGGATTAGAAGCAGAGCAATTATACTGCCCTACGTGGCTCTGGTCAGTTTGTAAAATCTGAAGAGTTGCTACATTATGAACAAAAGATGTCTGCAAATTAGCATCATCTTTCAAAAGAACCCCATCCTTGTACCAAGACACTTGAAGAGGTTCTGAGCCATTGATGCGGCATTCAAATGCAACTGGGAAGCCTAGAGTCTCATGAACGTCTTTCAGTTTTCTTGCAAAGGAAGGTGGAAGTTTGCGCTCTGTAAAGAAGTTACAGATAATCCTTATTTACAAGTGAGAAAGCATCCACAACATATTTCAATCCATGAAAATTTTGATGTTTTTAAGAAAATGAATCTGTCCACACACACTAGGTTAAACAACACCATCATCACCTTTGATAACAAGCACAGCTGAAGAAGCGACTGCCCCCACACTGTTCTCTGCCTTGCACGAATATTCTCCCACATCACTGTGATCCACTTTGTTGATTACTAAGGAAGCAATGTTATTTTTGAATTGCATTTTATATGCAGGAGCTGATCGTAGCTTTGTGTGTTCTTTATACCAAGAAATTCTAATTTCTGGAGTTCCATCCACTTTACACTGTAAAGTTGCAGGTTCTCCAATGGCTGCTTCCACATGTTCCAGAGGTTCGATGAAGTATGGTGGTTCTATGGTACAAAGGATGGTAATCAATCAGTCAGTCATGCCATGTAAAAGAGGATGTTTGAAGTGAAAGAGCAATAAAAAGAGGTAGCTGTCAACACACCTAAGACAGACACCAGAGCTTCACAGATATCTTGACCGGCCTCATTTTCTATCAGGCAGCTGTACTGTGCATAATCCTCTATTGTGCTCTCAAGAATTTCCAGTATGGTAGATTTTTCTGTCATAGTAATACTGCATCTCTCAGATTGTGAAAGAAGATACTCGTCCTTTATCCAGCTCACTGAGATTGGAGGTGTGCCAGTGTATGTGGCCTCGAGAACTATGGGGCTTCCTGTCTCAACACTGAAATCAGCCAGTCTTTTCACAAAGGTGGCTGGTTCTATAAGGAGAAAACATGAGGGTAAAATTCATGTCTTCTAATGAAGACTTAAGAGAAATTTTAAAAGATGCACATATTGGGGGAAAGAGCAAACCTTTCACAAAAAGATGTGTGGTACAGGAAGCACTGCCAGCATCATTAGTAACGAGGCAAGAATAGTCTCCACTTTGCAATGGCTGCACCTCAAACAACTCCAGTTCTGTGACAAAATCTTCCAGGGAGATGTTGCATGACTCCCCAGGCACCAGTTCCCTGCTGCCTTTAAACCACTTGACCTTGAAAGGAGGGGTGCCTCTGATGACACTGGTGAACGTGAGGCTCATTCCAGGCAAAACTTCCACAGAATCGGGGGTTTGTTCAAAAGATGGTGGTTCTAGATATTACAAGGTGGAAGGGGAGATTAAGAGAAGAAAGAAATCCAAGTGAGAAGTGCTTTTGCTTCTTAAAAAAAGGGAGCTAAGACTAAACATGAAGACAAAATAAAGAAACTCCAGGGAAGGCAGACATCACATCCACATGAAAGAGATGTTAGAGAAGCAGCAGCTTTTTCCCTGCACACTGACCTTGCACAGTCAGGACTGCTGAGCACTCATCGGAACCAGCTACGTTGGCAGCCACACACGTGTATATGCCTGTGTCGGAGGGCTCCAACAAGCTCAGATTCAAAGTACAGACGTTTTCCGAAAAGCTGGACTGACATTTGGGCCCACTAACAATCTCATTTCCGTCCTGAAACCAGCCAACTGAAATAGGGGCCGAACCAGAGACTCGGCACTCCAAAACAATTGAGGCCCCCAGGATGGCATTCACGTCTTTCAGCTTGCGGATGAAGGAAGGAGGCACAATCCGATCTATGTGGGGAAGGGTAGTTTTGCATTTAAAGAGAAGTTTTATTCTGTGCCCCTCCACCCCGTGGAAATATTGTATATGCACAAAAATCTCATTCTACTCACCAGAAACATGGACAGATACAGTGCAGTTACTTTTGCCAACACTGTTTTTCACTTCAAAGCTATATAACCCTTTGTCACTCATTTCTGCAGAGGGGATTTTAAGGGAAGCCACTTTATTGATGAATGTAATGTGATGTTTGCTGTCTGCAGACAATTCTCTTCCATCTTTGAACCACTTGGCTGAGAGTTCGGGTGTTCCAGTCACTACACATTCTAATGCAAAAGGATTTCCAGTAGTTACAGTCATGGGTTCTGGCTTCTCTATGATTCTGGCTGGTTCTAAAAGAAGAAGTATTTTTCATTGAAAACAAAGTCACCTTTCAAACTCAAGAGTACAATCACTGTTTTACTGGATAAGAGGAATATTTGAGGAAAATGATCATGGATCAATTAACTTGATTTTTTTTCTCTGGCTGTGCTTTGCTACTAACCTAGTACAGTCAAGACTGCAGAGCATTCTCTCATTCCAGCATCGTTTTTGATTTGGCATATATATTTTCCAGAATTAGATGCTTCTGGACTTCCCAGCTGGAGGGTTGCAATGTTATCAATGAATGAAATCCTGGTGTTCTCACTTTCTCTGATGACTTCACCTTTATCTTTCAGCCAGACAACAGAAATTGGCTGGAAGCCCTCCACTATGGCCCGTAACTCAACAGCATCCCCAATAAGTGTTGAGGTGTCACTTAGCTTTTTCACGAATCGTGGCGGTTCTGATGAAAGAAATTTGTGGTTAGAGGAAAAAATGTGAGAATCATGGCCACACAAGTTATTAGTTAGGCAAGAACAGATAGAAGTAAGGGGCATATATTTTTGTGCCCATGTATACAAACCTTTGAACTTGACAGAGCAAGAACACGTGTCACTTCCCACCTCATTAGTAGCTTTGCAGTGATATTCCCCAATATCGGAGGCTTCAAGGTTAAGGATATGAAGACTTGTATCGAAATTTTTCGAAGTGATTTTAAATTTCTTGCTGCTTCTAACTTGCTTTCGATCTTTAACCCATACTACTTCAAATGGAGGAGTTCCCGAAATTTCACATTGTAGAATCACATCAGAACCTTTAAGAGCTCCTACTGGAGAAGGCTTCTGGGTGAAAATAGGAGGTGCTACCAGAAAAAAAGAAGATAAACAATGAGAACACGTGCTTACTATAAAGGAAGAAAAAATTAAATCTAGAACCTTGAAGACTGACTGGTGTGATCATATGACAATACATGCTGACACAAGAAATGACAATTCATTAAAACTTGTTGAAGAATTGCAACAAAATAACCTTAATTATCCTTTTATTTTGGAGCTCATAACTTTGCTAAGAGCCCAAATCAGAGGAGGATAAAGAAACGAAGAAGTTTAGTGTGTCTAACCTTTCACTGTCAACGCTGTGCTGCAGCTGGCATCACCAACACCGTTATGAGCCTCACAAATGTAGTCCCCGCTGTCCTCAGCACTAGCTTCATTGATGGTAAGCAATGCCACAGAATGAATGAATGACATGTTGTATTTCCAACTTTCATGAAGTTCACTGTCATTTCGGAACCATGAAACTTTGATTTCTGGGGAACCACTTATTTTACATTCCAGTTGAATGGATTCTCCCTGCTTTGCAACTTTTGAAGCTTCTAATTTCTTAACAAACTTTGGAGGTTCTAGTAAACCAAACGAAACAGTCAGTGAGGGATATTTATTATACATGTTAAAAGAGCTTGTTTTTGTAGCTGAAAATCTCATGAATTTATATTTAAACTGGTTTGTTATTAAGAATATACTTTCTGAGGATTTTGCAGTAAAATAAGTTATCTTTTAAGTTAAATAATCTCATAACATTTTTAATAATCTAGTTGATACTTTTTTTAGTTTGACTATGTAAGTTAAAACATAAAAGTTAATGTATTATAGATGTATTTGATCAACATTTAGTAATGGTAAATCAGAATGCCATATAACAAGAAAGCATTAAAAAATGGACTAGACAGTTAAAATGACATTTAACAAATTTCAGTTAAACAATACTTTTTGATAAGATTACACTTAGAGATGCCCTAATGTAAAGAACAATATAAAGAGAAAACACAACTTTGATTAATGTTGCCTCCAACACTAATATACAAATTCTAACATGTCCAGTTAGTTTATCTCAAGCACTTAAAAACCAAAGAAACTTTTATAAGACAATTAGGCAAACATGGTGAGGAACAAATATTGCGAAAAGCCATGGAATGATACCTTTTACACTGAGCTGAGCTGAGCACATGTCTTTGCCAACATCATTGGTTGCTTGGCAAGTATATTGACCAGAGTCTCCTTTGCCTACTTTAAGAATTCTCAAATGAGGAGTGTTTGCCACACATGTGATTGTATAGTTTCCTCCAGGACGAATCTCCTTGTTATCTTTTGACCAAGTAATTCGCATTGGTTGAGCACCAGTAACATGACACTCAAAATCAGCACTTTCTCCAGCAATAACATCTATAGACACAGGCTTGATGTCAAAGAAGGGAGATTTCTTGGGTTCTGGAAGATGAGAAGAAAGGCAATGTGTATTTTTTTTTTTTTTTTTGCCATTGGTCATTTCTACTTTGACAATGAAATATGAAGTCACAGTTTGCAAAGAAAAAGTGTGACATATGAACAAACCTCTTGCTGTGAGTCTAGCACTAGAAGATGCTGTTCCGAGTGGGTTGGAAGCTGAGCAAGAGTACTGGCCAGAGTGACTCAAGTCAGTTTGCAAAATTTTTAAAGTTGCCACATTATCTACAAACGATGTCTGTAGATTTTCATCATCTCTTAAAAGTACTCCATCTCTATACCAGCACACTTGGATGGGTGCAGAGCCATTTAATCGACAAGTGAGTGTAACAGGTAACCCCACAGTTTGTTCAATGTCTTTTAATTGTCTTGCAAAGGAAGGTGGGAGTTGGCGCTCTGTAGGGAGACACGTAATACTTAAGGCATTAGGAGATGAAATGAGAACTTCATCATAAAGATACAAGAGTTAAGGAAAAAAGGAATTTCTTAATTTGTAAAATATCATCACCTTGAATTCTGAACACAGTCTTAGAGGAAGCAGTTCCTATACTATTTTCTGCTTTGCATGTGTACTCTCCGCTGTCATTGAGGTTCACCTTATTAAAAACAAGCGTGGCCACATTGTTTGTAAAGTAGGTCCTGTATTCAGGAGTTGGCCGTAATTTGGTGTCTCCTTTGTACCAAGACACTGTAATTTCTGGTGTCCCAGCAACTTGGCATTGTAAAGAAACCGAATCTCCAACTGATGCCTCCAGAGGTTCCAGTTCCGTAACAAAATAAGGTGGTTCTAAGGAAGAAAGGCTCAAAATCAGCAACTGGAATTAATGAATATCAAAGAAACTATGCTACGTGTTAGAAGAATGCAAATGATTTACAAGACAATAAGACAACGCACCTAATGTAGATACCAGAGCTCCACAAACATCCCTTCCTGCCTCATTTTCAATCTCGCAGGAATACTGTCCTGCATCTCTTTTTGTGCTATTCAGAATTTCCAGGATACAAGTTTTCTCTGTTGTGACTATGTTACATTTTTCAGAGGTAGTTATGTTAAAACCATCCTTTTTCCAAGTGACAGAAATTGGAAGTGTTCCAGTGTAGGTGCTCTCCAGAATTATGGACTTCCCTGGTTCTACAGAATGATCACTTAATCTCTTCACAAATGCAGCTGGTTCTAGTAAGTGACAAAGCACAGCAGTTAAACACAATAAAAACACAAGTATGTCAGTATACAGAAAATAGAAAAAGCAAATCCACTTGAGCAAACCTTTTACAAAGAGACGGGTAGTGCAAGATGCTTGGCCAGCGTCGTTAGAAACCACACAGGTGTATTCCCCACTCTGAGATATGTCAATATTAAATAATTCCAGTTCTGCCACAGTGTCTTCAAAATAGATGTTACACTGGTCTCCTTTCACTAGTTCTCTGGCACCTCTGAACCAGCCGACTTTGAATGGAGGGGTTCCTCTAATAACACTTGTGAAGGTTACATTTTTCCCTGGTAGTATTTCCAAAGGTTCAGGTTCTTTCACAAAAGAGGGTGGTTCTATATAGACGTGGAGAACAATGAAAAGATCCTGTAAGCTTCAAATAGAGTTGCAATTTTGAATAAAACTTTAGAGCACTTTCGAATGTTTGTCAACATAGATGTGCACCTGAAGAGGAGTTTGTGTGAAATTCCTTACAAGTTGGACTGTCTACTGACCTTGTACAGTTAGCACTGCGCGACATTCATCAGACCCAGCGACATTAGCAGCCACACATGTGTAATTGCCCATATCTGATGAATCCAGAGAATTCAACTGCAATGTGCAGACATTATCTGAAAATGCGGTCTGGTACTTTGCTCCACTGACAATCTTAGTTTTTTCATGAAACCAGGCAACTGAGATGGGTGATGATCCAGCTACTTTGCATTCCAAGATGCAAGAGGCACCTAACACCCCACCAGTATTTTTCAGTCTTCGTGTGAAAGAGGGAGGAACTGTTCGGTCTGTGTGAGGAAAGTTAAGAGACTCATCATGATTTGAAAGAATAGAAGAGACTTGAAAGAAGGAAACTTGTAAAAGGAATTTGCACAAGCAACCAGAGAAAAATAGCAGAACTAACCTGAAACATCAACTACAGCTGTGCAGCTGCTTTTCCCAACATTATTTTGAACCTGGAAAGTGTATGTGCCTGCATCTTGCCTTTCAACTGAGAGAATCTTTAAGGAAGAGATTTTGTTGTAGAAGCTAAATTTGTGTTTTTGGCTGCTGGTCAACAGCTTTCCATCCTTGTACCATTCAACAGAGAGTTCCGGAGTGCCAGCCACCTTACACTCCAGAGTGCACGTTTCTCCTACAGTCACTGTCATCGGTCCTGCCTTCTCAACAATGACTGCGGGCTCTGAAATAAAACATGATATCCATTTGTCAAAGTCTGGGGTCTTTGCTGTGTCTCTACTATCACATTCACTAAGATTGTTTCTCCCAATGAGATGGTTATGTTAGGGTGCTCGCTCTCTCGACTTTAAAGTGTGATTCCATAATTACATGCAATCATAGAATGATCGCTAATTTTTATTTTAATATTTTTTCTTTTTAGTTTTCTTTTTTCTTTATGTTTTACTTTTCCCACCACTCTTGATGTCATCTTATAGCAATTATTCTTAAGAAATATATGTTCATGCACGACTCAACTCAAAACGATTTAAACAATGTGCATTAGATAGTATATATTGATTTCCACTTGACCCTCTGTAGAGCAAAGGCTACAGGTTATTGTGAATTACTTGGTATTTTTGCTCTACTTTAAGGTGCTAAAGACAATTCTTTGAAAGATGTTATTCAAACAATTGTTTAATTGTCATTTAATTTTATGTGCAAGCTTTGCTATCAAATGCCAACCTTTGGAGTTCTTGTTAGTTTTAACAATTACTCTTGTAGCACATGCTGGGCTCTGTATTCTTTCATGCTTAATCAAAGAGAGTCATGATTACATCTGCTAATTGATTAAGACAGGTAGTTATTAAACAATAAAACAGATGTTTACTTTTGTTAGAATCACAGAAACAGAAAAGAGTGTTTGAAAGATCAACTATGTCTTTCCTCTTGACCTTTCAAATAGATGAGGATAACTATAGTTCTAGAAGAAATTCAGAAAAAGAGTCTGCCAGTAACTCTTAGTAATTCATTCCAGCATTTGGCACCAGTTTCTATCGTGGGTTATTGTACCAACCTAAGACGGTCAGTGTGGCCATGTTCTCCCTCATTCCACCATCATTCTTGATTTGGCAGATATACTTTCCAGCATTAGCTGGCTCTGCTTTTGCAAACTGCAGAGTTGCAACATTTTCCACAAATGTAATCCTGATGTTTTCACTTTCTCTAATCACTTCTTCCTTCTCTTTAAGCCACTGGACAAAAATAGGCTGGGCGCCTTCTATGGATGCTTGTAATTCAGCAGGCTCTCCAGCTACAACAGTGAGGCTGTTCAGTTTGGAGAGAAATCTTGGTGGTTCTGGACAGGAAAAGATGGATGGAGATTTTTGAAAAGATTGTCCACATCATGTGAGTGAAAAAAATGGGATTTTGCACATTTATGACATTTCTGCCATGTGAATGCACTATCTTTACCTTTCAGTTTTACAGTACAAACGCAAGTATCACTTCCCACTTCATTCTGTGCTTTGCAGTGGTATTCACCGATGTCTGAAGTGTCCACATTGAGAATGTGAATACTTGTGTGGAAGTTTTTGGATGCAATCTTGTATTTCTTGCTGCTTCTGAGTTGCCGCTTGTCTTTGTACCACACCACCTCAAATGGTGGTGTTCCCGAAAGTTCACATTCAAGACTGACTTCGGCATTTTTAAGGGTTTCTACTACAGGAGGGAAGCTGCTAAAAACAGGTGGCTCTGTAAAAAACAAGAATTTCTCATGAATTGGGCTACTGAATTTCACAGAATGAAAGTTTTTTATTTGTCTTTACATTGGAAAAAAAGTTAAGATATTCTAATGGGTAAGTAGAGTCCAGCACAATCACTCCATGGGATAACAGCCTTCACAAGATAACCAGCTAGATGGGCAGAGAACCCAGATAGATCCTAGATGTTGTTACTGAAAAGTTCAACATTCTGTCTACTCCCCCTTACTGATGTGTCTTAGGCTACAAAGATTGAAACAAAAATTGTAAATAAGCAAGTATAGCAATAAATAGGATTTGCACTAAGTATGGAATTCTAATTTCAAGGATTTTTTTTTATATATGTTCTGTAACAGACACCTGGAAGTCACCACAACATCTGTGATCTAAGTCTTCCATTTCAGCAAATGATTACTGCAATAACTGTCTTACCACAAGACAAACTTGGCCTTTGTGACAAAAAAAAAAAGCACAGGAAAATTGCAGCAAAAAAATACGGGTACTGTTTGTACCAAGGTACAGTCATATAATTTTTAAAAGATAGGAAGTGATCCTTGAGAGAGAAGAAAAAAATATGATTGTCCTCTTTTAAACACAAGTTTAAAACCTGTATTGCTCTCACTTTGCATAGATATAGTAAATGGTGCTTGTTGTTAATGATATAGATTATAGTGAGAATGATATATCTGTAAGTTGATTGCAGGCAAAAGACTAATTTTAAAATGCCTACTTCATTTTTTTGTATGCAGTTTTGGAACATCATGTTTGATGTTTGGCAAATGTGTTGAGGTAATCAGAATTATGACACTGGAATAACAGAAAAATATTTCATGATGACTAGTTACATGTAAGCAAAATTCAAGAAGGAAAAACATCTAAAAAGGGAAATAATACTAGCTCAGAAAAATATTCTATGATCTCAAATGGAAACTAAAATGATAGTAAATGAATAAAGAGCTATAATACCCAGGGGAGAAGACAGTTTTCATTTAATGAGAAACACAAGAACAAGATGTCTACCTTTTACTATAACCTTGGTACTGCAGCTTGTGCTGCCAGCAGGATTCCGAGCCTCACAAATGAAATCTCCACTGTCCTCAGTACTGAGATTGTTCATCTGTAGGACGGCCACTGAGTCAATGAAAGTCATTCTGTACTTATCACTGGCTGGAAGTTCATGTTCATTTCGGAACCATACAACTCTGATTTCTGGGGATCCAGCTATCTTGCATTCAAGTCGTGAAGAGTCACCTGCTTTCACAATTTTGGATGCTTCTAATTTCTTTACAAACTTTGGTGGTTCTAAAGAGTCAGGAAAGAGGAGCGTATGAGGGAACAGAAATAAATAACAATAGTTAAATTAAGTAATACACAGGGAAGAGAAAAACATGAGCAAATACTGTCTACTATGTTAGAAAGAATACTACTTTCTTGATTGTTTAGAGACATTGTAACTGAATACAGAGAACCATAGACACAGTCAGACAGAAACATAAAAGCAATCAAACGTGCACACCTGTCACAAGTAACATTGTAGTACAAGAGTCGCTACCAACATCATTGGTAACGTGGCAAGTATACTGTCCAGTCTTAGAAGCATCCACTGAGTAGAGATTTAAGAAGCTAGTCGACCCTTCCAAGCCAATGAAACATTTAGGACCTGAGACAAGTTCCACATCATCCTTAAACCATTTTATTTTAAATGGTGGTGTTCCTTTTAGTACTGCCTTGAATTCCACTGTAGAATCAGGTATGGCTTGTTGTCGCCCAGGTTTCACTAGGAAGCTTGGTGGTTCTATAGATTTTGAGAGAAATATATTTAATTATGTTGCTTGCAGTTGAATTATTGTGACAGTTTTATGGACATTTAAGAAAACACTCTTGAAAAGAGGCAATGGCTAAATATTTCTTGAACACAATGAATATGTGTCTAAAGAGCCAGAATCACAGAGATTTTAGCTCTAAAGGATACAAAGGTAAGAGTGATACATTTAAGAACCATTCACAAAGAAGAACCAAGAAGAGGTAAAGAAATTCTAACCTTTCACAGTTAAGATGCCACTGCATGCATCATCGCCTGCTACATTTGACACTTTGCATGTGTAATTTGCAGTATCTTCTAATTCCAGATTATTAACTTCTAGAGACACAGATCTCTCATGGCATACAAGTCTGTATTTTGCACTTGTGGATATTTCTTTTCCATCCTTAAACCACTGAGCACTAATGGGAAGTGAACCAGAAACCTTGCACTCCATATGAATAGAAGAGCCCAGAACTTTATCCATTTTGGTTAGTTTTTTGGTGAATGATGGAGGAATATTTTGATCTGTCCAATGCAAACAGCAAAACACATCCATTAATCTCTCGCTATTTGTTTACAAAAGACATACTCTAAATAAGGGAAGTTGACTGGGGTAAAGATACAAACCTAGCACTCTTAGGTAGGCATCACAGCTACTGCTTCCAAAGTCATTTTCCACCTTGAAAGTATACTGACCGCTGTCCTGTGTCATTACTGACTGAATCCTAAAACTGGCCACGTTGTTTTCAAAACTCATTGAAAAGTATCTACTGGGAACTATTTGTTTCCCATCTTTAAGCCATTTCACTTTGAGTTCTGGTGTTCCAGCCACAACACATTCCAAAGTCACGGGATCTTTCTCCGTAACATCAACTGATTTAGCTTTCTCTATGATTTGAGCTGGTTCTGTAGTAGAAATGAAAATGTGGATGAGTTACATTGATAACTCCACTAGAAATAATGTCTGATCATGAAACTGTCTCTGTAGACTATCTTTGAAAGAGAATAGCTTACAAACCTTGTACTAAAAGGAAAGCATAACACCTCTCAACTCCTGACTCATTCTTGGCTTGACACGTGTATCTCCCACTGTGTCCATTATCCACACTTCTGATTTGAAGTGTGGCCACACTGTCCACAAATGAAATATAGATGTTATCATCTTCATCAAGAATCTGATCATCCTTTAGCCAGGTTATAGAAATAGGAGGAGAACCTGCCACGATACTCTGAAAGGTGGCAGAAGTTTTCAAAACAGTAGTGGTATTTTCTATCTTCTTAATAAATGATGGTGGTTCTGTGGTTAAATAAAAAAATGTGAAAAGAAGAGACATATTGTAACTCCTACCCATAATCATAAGATTAAAAAGCCTTACAGAATTTTTATTTGGTAGGCTCCTTCTTGTAAAACTGACCTTTCAGGGCAACTCTAGCACTGCAAGAGCAGCTGCCACCTTCATTGGATACAATGCACTGGTATTCCCCAGTGTCTGAAGGGTCACACTTGGTTATATGGAGGTTAAAAACAGACACTCTGTCAGTCAATGTGTATTTTTTGCTGCTTCGAATTTCCTTGTTATTCTTCAGCCAAGTGACTTCAAATGGAGGTGTTCCTGTAACTTCACATTCCAGCTCCACGTCACTATCTTTTACTACCTCCACAGGCTTCAGCTCTCTGATAAAGGTGGGGGGTTCTAAAGATTCAAAAGGAAGACAGTAGCTTACTTAAGGGAAGACTCCAAACCTATCAGGCAGCACAGCCAAAATGGAGAATAGATTCCATTCACAAACCTTTCACTTTGAGTTCAATGCTGCAGCTCGCCGTGCCCGCATCATTTCGAGCTTCACAGACGTAAGTCCCACTATTTTCTACCCTGGCACTAGAAATCTGGAAAGTGGCTAAACCATCAATGAAGGAAATGCCATGTTTCTGAATAGCTGTTATTTCATTCCCATCTAGATACCAAGACACTCGAATTTCGGGAGTGCCTGTTATTTGGCATTCAAATGTTGTTGACTGTCCATTCCTCAGCACTAAGACTGGACTGGGCTTCTTAATGAATTGAGGAGGTTCTAAAGATGGAAAAAGAATTGTGATGTTCAATATTTTTAAAAACAGGTCACTGGGCAAAACTGCTTTCTTAAGCATTTTTCCCTCCCCACCCCCAGGCAAGAAAATTTAGACAAGCAAGAAAGTGAGGAGATGTAGAGACCAGACCTTTTACAAAGAGAGTGACTTTACTGGTTGCTGTGCCAACATCATTGCTTAGTTGGCAAATGTAGGTTCCGGAATCGGTAGCTTTGGCTGCAAAGAGCTCTAGAATGGTAGAGGTGTCGTCCTTCCAAACCGAGCGGGCTGCTCCTGAGTGTAGCTCTTTGTTATCTTTAAACCACTTTATTGTCATGGGTGCAGTGCCACCCACAAGAGCCTTTAACTGAACCCTTGTGTTGGGATTGACATCTTGTGACTGTGGCTTTTCCACAAAATAAGGGGGTTCTGGGGTGAAAGAAAAAAGAAGCAAAAGAAAAGAGGAAGTTTTATTTTATAACTTAGCAATAAAGGTAAAAATTGAGAAATGAAAGAAAAATATTTTGTAAGTTCTTGACAAGTGGAAGTAAAATTTGCCAACCTTTGACTGTCAGATGCCCACTGCACTGGTTGTGCCCTGCCTTATTGGTGGCAGAACAAGTGTATGTCCCGCTGTCTGTACCTTCCAGTTGACTGATTTCCAAGAAGGCAGTATTGTCATGAAAAGAGAATTTGTACTTTTCACTAGCTGATATTTCTTGGTCATCTTTGAACCACTGGATGCTTATGGGATGTGACCCAGCCACTATGCATTCTAAGTCAATGAAAGAGCCTTTAATGCTGTCCATTTTCTTCAGCTTTTTGGTAAATGAAGGAGGTATGATAAGATCTATTCAATGAAAAAGCAAACAACAAAAAAAAGGTCAATCTACTAACTTGTATTTTTTTTTAATTTTAAGGGAAGAAGGAGCATGGAGATGCCCAATCCTTCCTATAGAAGAACAATACCAACCTAATACATTAATTCTAGCCTTGCAGCTGCTCCTCCCAACATCATTTTGGACCTCGAAAGTATATTCTCCACTATCTTTCTTTTCTGTAGAAATAATCTTCAGTATTGAGACTGTATCAGTAACACTGATTTTATATTTTGAGCCCAGGGTCAGTTCTTGGCCATCTTTAAACCATTTGGCTGTAATCTCCTTAGTCCCTGAAAATTTAACCTGCAAAGTGGCTGGGTCTCCATGGGTGACATCTATAGACACAGCTTCCTCGGTGATTGTTGCAGGTTCTGTAGAAAACAAAGGGATAGATGTGGGTTGTGCATCACCCTGCTGAAAGGCTTACATCTGCATTTCTTCCTCAAACCCAAGGCAAACTTTCTGAACCAACCTTTTACTGAGAGTAATGCAGAACATCTTTGTATTCCTGCATCATTTTTGGCCTGACAGACATATTTCCCATCATGCTTGACTTCAATGCCACTGAGGTACAAACTGGCCACATTGTTCTCAAAGGTCATTCTTATGTTATCATCTTCAGTGATTTCATCGTTGTCTTTTAGCCAAGTCACCATAATTGGCAAGGAGCCCTTCAGAGTGGCCTGGAAGGCAGCTGTGCCTCCTCGGAGGGAGCTGGTACTCTCGATCTTCTTTATGAAGGATGGGGGTTCTAACAGAAGAATTAATTCTCAATCAATATTATCCCTATAGTAAAACTGGCTTAAAAAGAAGAATTGACTCTTCAGCAGAGCCAATCCATCACTGGAACCAACACTAACCTCTTAAAGTCACCCTGGCACTGCAGATGCTGCTGCCCACCTCATTGGTCACCCGACACTGGTATTCACCAGCATCTGCAGCTACAAACTTGAGGATCTGCAGGCTAACCAGATGATCCTGAATGAAGGTCTTAAACTTTCTACCACTTCGCAGGGTTGTGTTGTCTTTGAACCAAGTGATCTCAAAGGGAGGAGTGCCTGCCACCTCAGCCAGCAACATGACATCGTACTCCTTTAAGACTTCAATTGGTTTAAATTCCTTGGTAAAGTAAGGTGACTCTACAGTAAAAAAAGGAATGATTTGCATTAAGGGAGGAGGGGTCTGTGCCATGGGCCATAACTTTGGCAACACAAGAGGCAAAGTGAACACAAACCTTTGACTATTACAATGCTACTGCAGTGGTCACTGCCAGCCTCATTCTGGGCCTCACACATATATTCACCACTGTCTTCGATGCCAACATCTGTCAGTTTTAGAACTGCAGCAGACTCCACAAAAGACATTCTGTGTTTGCTGCTCTCCTTAATTTCTCTATCATTTGCAAACCATGTTATTTTAATTGGAGGGGTACCAGTTACTTTGCAGGCTAGCTGGGTGGCATCTCCCTTCTTTAACAGCTGTGATGGCTCTAACTTTTCAACAAATGTGGCAGGTTCTGTGGAAGGAAGGAATTTATTAAGAAATGCGAGAAAGAGGAGAGAATGTATAACAAGGTAGCACAAAGATGTCAAGAAAACAACGCAAACCTTTTACAAACAAGTTTGCACTGCATTCCACGCCTCCAGCGACATTGCTGACTTTACATGTGTATGTGCCTGAATCAGAGGTTTTTACTGCATAAAGTTCCAAGGAACTCTCTAAAGCTTCTTTGGTGATATAGCAGCTTCCACCAGAAACCAGCTCTTTGTTGCCCTTAAACCATCTGATTGTGAGAGGAGTAGATCCTTGGAAAGTGCTCTTCAGGCAGACTGCTGAGCCAGGCAGAACATCCTTTGAGCCGGGTTTAATTACAAAACTGGGTGGTTCTGAAGAAGGGGTATAAGAAAGAATTTCAAAGGGTTAAGAGGTCTGATCTAAGGGAAGATGACTTAATTTGAACATAATCTTTAATAAGGATAAAATGCAAAGTCTCCAGCCAACCTTGCACAATCAGGGCTCCACTGCTGTCTTTGCTTCCCACGGAATTTGTGGCTCGACAAGTGAAATTCCCTGCATCATTCATGTCTACTCTGATGATCTCCAAAGAAGCTGTGCCTTCCACAAATGCTATCCTGTATCTGTCAGAAGAAGTTATTTCTTTGCCATCCTTAAACCAGGACACCCTCATGGGGAGGGAGCCTGCAATTTTGCAGTCCAGTCTGCAGGTACCATTAACAACACTATCCACGTTGCGCAAGGGTTTGGTAAAAAATGGAGCAATGTCTCGATCTGTTTGTGGCACAAGAAGGGAGAAATGGTCAATATAGAAAAGTGCTCAGTGATTGACTTTAGGCCATTTGTTGGGTTTCAAATGCATATGCAGCATCATTTTCTAAAAATACTAACCTAATACAGTGAATGTAGTCTCACAGGAGCTGCTGCCCACTTCATTGGAAATCTCAAATGTGTATTGGCCACTATCGTGCAGCTCAGCTGAATAAAATTTGAGCTGGGCAACATTGTTTTTAAAACTTATTCGGTATTTTTTACTGGCGACCAAGGGTCTCCCATCTTTGTACCATTTGGGTTTCAGTTCTGGCGTGCCTGCCACTGTGTACTCCAGTGTGGCGGGATCTCCTGCTGTCACCTGGATCAGTTCTGCTCGCTCAATGATTTTGGCAGGTTCTACGATGGTATGAAATAGTTAGGATCCTAAATGCATAGTAGGGTTTCACTTTAAATCTAAGTAGCAATTTGAGGTTTAAATGTTCCTACACAAACCTTTAACTATTAATTCCCCAACAGATGTTTGGCTTCCAGCTTCATTTTCAGCCAGGCATGTGTATTTGCCTCCAAAACTAATCTGAACATCAGGGATTATCAAGACTGCAACACCATTGGAAAAGCTCATTTTGATTTTTCCGTCTTCTCTAATGACCTCTTGTCCTTTCATCCATGTGACAGAAATGGGTTCTGACCCTCTCACAGCAGCTTGCAGGGTAACAGTTTGTCCTGCTAGTGCAATAAAATCATCTACTTTCTTTACGAAGGTTGGAGGTTCTAGTTAAGGAAAGAGAGCACATAAAACATATCAATTCCCGAACACTTTCAACACCATCTATATTTAAGAGTTTTATCAAGATTATATTTATCTTGTCCCAATACTATTTCATAGTGTTAATTAGAAGAAGAAATAAAAGTTAAGAATAATTATAATTCCATCCAAGAGATAGAGGTATAGACGATACATGTTTGTCAGCTGACAAAATGGCTTATTATGTAATTCCCTTTTGGTATCAGATAATAGATATTTACACTGGTCTCAGGAAAAAGGCCAGGTGAAAGTTATTCACTTTGTTCCCAAGGTCCCAGGTCAAACCAAGACAAAACAAATTTAAAGGATAGGACAAGAGAAAAAAGTATCAGTTTTTCTTCCATGGGGTAAGAAAGCTATTTTGACAATTTATTAAAGAGACATTAGCTTTTCAAGCACTAACCTTTGAGTAAGTGTGTTGCCCTGCAGCCACACTTGCCAACTTCATTAGCAACAACACATTCATAGTCACCAACATCCGCGCTATTAAAAGAAAAGATCTCCAGACACACAAGAGACTTCTGAGAAAACAATCTGTATTTTTTACTACTTCGAATTTGTTTCTTATCTTTAAACCAGCTAATTTCAAATGGTCCAGTGCCTGAGATTTCACATTGAAGTAGAGCATTTGTTCCTCTCACTATGTCCGCAGGCTCAAGAGTTTTGATGAAAGAAGGAGGTTCTACAAAAGCATGAAAGCATTGTGTAAGTAATGAGTAATAAGTAATTAAAAGGGAAATCTTTTCTCAGAAAAATACTGGATGGAAACTCAGTAAACAAACCTTTGATAACTATTTCAGTACTGCAGCTATCACTGCCAACGTCATTCACTGCTTCACATGAGTAACTCCCACTGTCTTCAACTTTTACATCCGTAATATCAAGTATGGCCTCAGAATTGACAAAATACATTCGGACTGTGTTACTTTCACTGAGTTCTTTGTTATTTTTAAACCAAGTAACCTGGATCACAGGTGAGCCTTTCAGCTTGCAATGGAGGCGTGCTGATTCACCTGGCAGCATTAAATAAGAGGGATCCACCTTCTTCACGAAGGATGGTGGTTCTACATGCAGTTTACAAAAAAGAAAAAGGAGAAGATATCTGAAACATAAACTCCACAAAAGAAAAGTAGACATATACAACAAGGAGACCCAACACACATAAAATTTCTGAAAAAGCTAAGACACTTTCCCAGTCTCTTGATTTAAAATAAAATAACAATAAACAGACTACCTACACAAAGAACAATTTTATAAAAGAAGATAGTTAAGAATTTCCCAGACACTTGGAATTTTTTTCTTAGAAGGAATTTTAAGCAAGCTTTGTTAATAGCAGACAATTTAGAAGAACAAAAGTAAGTGAACTTTGAAGAGGATTAAAACAATAAAATCAAACAATGCCAGAACTTTCCCAAACCATAATGTTTGCTGAATGGCATTATTTTAATAACAAAGTGTACTGACTGAATTGTTTGCCAACAGTTTTTCTACCGAGGATTCCTTGCAGAGAAGGGACTGGAAATACATTCACATGTTTCTTACCTCTGACAGTGACTGTGGCTGAACAGGAGCTGCTTCCAGCCTCATTTGAAGCTATACAGACATAGGTTCCTGAATCTCTCAATTTGGCCAGAGGAATCTCAAGTGTTGCTATTTTATCTTCAAAACAGATCTTATAATCTTTCCCTGAGGGGAGTTTTTGCCCATCTTTGTTCCACGTAACTGTGACTTTTCTGTCTTCATCTACTTGGCACTCAAGGCGGACCTTCTTATTGATAGCAGATTGCACAGACTCTAATTCTTTAATGAAATGTGGCTTATCAATGATGACCAACTCTGCTTGGCAGATGTCTGCTCCAAATTTGTTAGAAGCCTTACAAGAATAAACTCCTCTATCTTGAATGGTAAGGTTTGAGAGTTCTAAAATGTGTTTGTTTTCTGCATCGGAAATCTTCCGGTTAGGTGAAGGTGAGAGTGCAGCACCATCTTTCTGCCAAATGGTTTCTATCACAGGAGTCCCTGTCACTGTGCAGAGGAACTTGGCTGACTTACCCACAAAAGTCGTAAGGGACTTAGGTCTGGAGAGAAAGGTTGGTGGATATGCCTCTGCAAAAGAAATTTTTCCAGCATTACATTTAGTCCCCACCAAAGCACTTGCTGTAATTATATATTCCGAGACAGAGAAAAGATGAGTTAAGTCTTTAGATAGACGTGAGCCATAATTTAAAATAGAGTAATGCGTTAATAAGAACAAAAGACTGTCAAAGGAAAGGGATGAGAGTGTTCTTTATAAAGGAGCAAGACATCACTTTACTTGTCTCTATCAAAGAAAAGACAAGTGTTCCTTTATTAAGTAACATTGCTAAAGATTTGTCCATTTTACTGGCTGATTGTTTAATTATTTGATAAGCTATTGAGCTTATGCTTTAATTCTGCAAATTAGAAGACTATGCAAGGAAGATAAAGAAAATGTATTTGACTCTTCTGAAGAGTAGGGATATTAAGTGATGAGAAGATTGAAGTAGTTGTGTAATGTCTTTGTAACCCTCATGTCAACTGCCTGGAAATTCTTATATGGCTTAACTATGAATGCATCCTCTAGGCCAACTCAAACTTGTAAAAATATTTAATAGCAGCAACTTCCCCTTTCCATTCTGCATCTTGAAGCCAGACTTTCAGAACCTCTCTTTTTAATTTTTTTAAGTCATCCTCTTTATCCTTTCCTCTTATTATCTGAAGCTTCAATATTAGTTGCATTCCTAAATTGACCTAATTTGAGTAAAGAAACTTCCAAAAGTGTCAGTATGAATAATATCATGCACTTGGTTTTATGGAGACATTTTGACCAGAGTGAAAAGCATTGGTTGGGTCATCATGGGCCTGGGTTTTTCTTAGGATCATGTAAAAGGATTGTAGAGAAGAGGAAGCTATAGGGAACCTGATCGTTTTCATGTCCAAGAGATGTGCTGCATTTGCCCTTCCCCTTGATATTCTCATTGACAAAGAAGACCAAGAGACAGCCTTCCCTGACAGTCCAAGTATGGCTTGACTGCATCTCTACCCCGTCCTCAAAACATAGTTCATACTCACACTTTCTCTTGGGAAGAGGGAAAGAAAGAAAGATAGAGAGGAAGGAAGGAAGGAAGGAAGGAAGGAAGGA
>NW_012115422.1:5624079-5712726 GCF_000951035.1 Colobus angolensis palliatus
AAGGAAGGAAGGAAGGAAGGAAGGAAGGAAGGAAGGAAGGAAGGAAGGAAGGAAGGAAGAAAGGAAGAAAGGAAGGAAGGAAGGAAGGAAGAAAGGAAGAAAAGCTAGCTACTAATATTTTGGTTAATGAAGGAATTCAAGTATTTGATGAGTGTTAACTATTTGAAAGTCAACTATGTATCAATTAGAAAATTGGGAATAGGATATTTATGTAGTTGTCTTATTTTCTTTTTCTTTTACTTTCTTTCTTTCTTTTTTTTAGAGGGAGTCCCACTATGTTGCCCAGGCTGGAGAGCAGCAGTGCGATCCTGGCTCACTGCAACCTCCACCTCCTGGTTTCAAGCAATTCTCCTGCCTCAGCCTCCTGAGTAGCTGGGACTACAGGTGCATGACACCACACCTGGCTAATTTTTTATATTTTTAGTAGAGATGGGGTTTCACTGTGTTACCCAGGATTGTCTCGATCTCCTGACCTTGTGATCCACCTGCCTTGGCCTCCCAAAGTGCTGAGATTACAGACGTGAGCCACCGTGCCCAGCCGTCTTATTTTTAAATTAGTAAAAATGGCTAGAGTGAGAATCCTAGTTTTCAGTCCTGTACTAGCTCCCTGTCTTACATAAGGATTTAATTTTAGACTTAGACACTGACTTTTTTAAGTTTGTAATTCTGCTCTTAATTTGTTATTTGATTTAAAATTTTTAAATACATTGAGACTTTTTTTTTTCTTTTTAGTAGCACCAAACTGTCCTGATATGTTTTATATGAAGGGCCAAGGTGAGCTCATTTGATTACTTAACATTGTTCTCAAATAATAAATTATTTTTTCTTTGGTCAGTGGTGGAAATATGACTGTAAATAATGATTTCTTATCCCATATAGGCTCTGCAGTACCTACCTACCTTGTTACCGTCTTGGTTATTGGTCTCTCCAGTTGGCAATACAAGCATTTCCCACACATGTACAAAAAGCAAAAAGGACAACAATATGAAATGAAGTGACAACATCTGTGCCGATGTATGGCATTTACCTGTCACAGTTAGTGTGGCTGTACAGCTGACACTGCCATACTCATTGGAAGCTTTGCATGTATACTCGCCGCAGTCAACCACCTGGGTTCTTAGGATTTCAAGGCTGGAGACATATTTTGAAGATCGAATAGAACACTTGTCACTCTCATAAATTTCTCGGCCAGCTTTAAACCACTGGAACCGGACATTGGGAGCACTTTGGATCTCACAGGTGAATTTGGCTAGGTGGCCCAGTGCTACTTCCAGGGGTTCGATTCTCCTCCTGATCACTGGGGCAGCTGCAAAGGGAAGTAGAGTCCATTAACATGCCTCCTTACCAGGCATATGACATTTTTGTCTTTCCTCTAACTTTTGTTGCTGTTAATGGAGTAAAACAGTTGAAATTGGTGAGATGGATTACAGCAGTTTAAGACAAGTGACTGGAAAATGAGAAAGATAATTGAAGGCAAAAGAAGACAATAAGCTTTTTTAAAATAAAAACATATTCAATCATTGCTCTGCAGTGAATTGTGAAAAAAATGTTATGCTATTGGATTACATGCATAATAACATGATATATTATTTAAATATACCATGCTGAATGGGAACACTGAAAATCATGTGAAGAAACATGATATACTAAATAAAGTGATGAAGTGAAACAACAGCAAAAAAAAATAGAAAGAAGAAACAGACAACTAATCATGGTTATTTTGAATCTAGGGCAAGACCAGTGATTTCACAGTGGCCAGGTGTTCACTGATACTTTTTATTACATATTATGAAAGTTATCCTCATATGAAAATAAACTAAAAAGCTTCTCTATTGGCATTATGAAACATATGAAAAGATGTTTTATTTTTAACATAAGTAGTACCATGGATATGATAGCATAGCACCCAACAGGGCAGTAAGGGAAAAGCTGAGTTCATAACCATGATTATGTCTGTGATTTCATTCTTACTCTAAATAAATTACATTCTGGAAGTTGCAGATAAGTGAAAATTTCAGTGGTGCAAGCTAAATCATTACAATCCAGTGAATGTTAACACTTGATCTATTTCATCCTTAAAATCCAACCTCTTTTTACTACAGTGAGTTTGGCTGAAGTTGCTGTTTTTCCGCTGTCATTCAAGGCCTCACAGACATACTCTCCTTGATGGTCTTCGGTATTTACCTTGTCGATGACTAGCGTATACGTATTTTGATCTTGTAAACACTTGAACTTTTCATCTGAAGGCACCAGTTTATTCTCAAAATACCAATTCACCTCTTTAGCATTTGTTATGGATGTTGTGAGGTGTACAATGTCACCTTCCTCAGAAACAGTGTCCATTAAGGGTGCATATATCACGGGGCCATCCTCTTTGATTAAGCCACCCTCAGCTTCCTGTATCTTTACTGTACCAACCTCCTCAGTACCACTTTCAGAGGAGGACTCCTCTTTTTCCTCTGATGGTTTCAGACTCTCATCTTGTTTCTCATCAGAGACAACAGCTGAAGCAACCCCATTAGTGACAGTTGTGGCATCCAAATATTTAACCTGACTTTGCACATTAAAATAACTGACCTCTTCAGTTGAGATAAGATATTTAGGTTCAACTTCTGGTTCAGTAATGGGTTCAACCTTCTGTGAACCTGAAAAAGAATCCATTTCTTCCTGCAAACTTGTTTTGGCTCCTTGCTGAATTCTAGGACCCTCAGCTGTTAGGATGCTTATTTCCTCATATATAATAGCACACAAAACATCCTTAAGTTCCATTTTCAGGTTAGTGATTTGAGGATCAACATCTTCAATAATGATGGTTACTTCTTCCGTTATAGACTTCGCTGAAGTAACAAGGTACGTGCACATGATGTGTCTGGGCTCTTGGGTGATGTTTACAGCCGTGACCTCCACCTTTTCAATATTTCTTAGCCACTCAGAGAAAAGACCTGGCTGATCACTGGCCACAGCTGCTTGCAAAGCCCTGCGGATTTGAATTTTCAGATTTAATCGCTGCTCTTCTGGAATACCAGAAAGCAAGCTTTCCTTAGAAAGAATGTCCCTTCCCTGTACCTCCTGCACTTTCTTTATCGCCACAGGCTCTCTTTTAGACTCAACGATTTGGTCTGGGGGCATCACCACGTTGTCAGAATGCTCTTCTTTGAGCAGTACCTGCTTTTCTTCAAGTGCTAGCGGAAATCTTAAGGACTTGCTTTCCTCAATTCTGACCGCAGAATCTTGCCCTGCATTTTCCAGTGGATCTGTACTTTCTATCAAAATTTCAGCTCCTTCTGTGCATGAGTGTTCTGAAGGGACTAGGGGCTCATAGTTTACCTGAGAGATCATGACATCAGGACTCTGGAGACTCTCCACATGTCCCTCAGCTAAGCTCTGACTCAAGATGAGTGCACTTTGTGCCTCTTGCTTTTGAACAGTCACTCTTTGGTCTTTGTTAGCATCAGATACTGTCTTTTCTTTTGGTAAAAGCACTTCCTCAGACACAGAGGTTAGATAAGAATGCACTGGAGGTTCTATTGAAGACTGTGGATAATTCCCTTCAGGTTCAGTTAATAAAGTTTTCAGAGGCTCAACTGTTAATGAATTAATTTGTTCTATGAACATGGCACTTGGGAAGATTTTATCAGTCTCTGATAGAACCGCCTGTGTCTCAGGTTCTTCAAGCATTAGAATGCTTTCTTTGGAGAAGGTTTTCTGGGACTGTACAATCTGCAGCTGTAGGTTGGGAGAGGGTTCCTTGAGAGGCTGAAAGTGAGTACTGCCATTGATGCAAAGAAATTCCCTGGTGCTTTCAGGAGTGGACTTGTCTTGCTTCAAAATGGATTGTAATTCCTGAGCTCCCAAAGGAAGCTCACTGCTCAATTCATTGGCTTTAGCAATATGCTCATAAGATAGTTGCTGGTTTTCTTCTGTAATTAAAGCAGCTTTCAAAATGGTGTCTTTTACAAACGTTGCAATTTCCTGCTCTGAGTCAAGTGCTTCAACTGTGGGACCCTTTAATGGTGTCTGTGGAAAATCCTCAGGAGCCTCCGGTGTGGACTTTGCTTTGCAGGGGGTATCAGTCATGTCTGTGTCTTCCAGAAGCACAAGAAGCTCTGCTGCACAGGTGGACTCACCCAGCATATTCTCTGCTTTACAGATATAGAGGCCACTGTCTTCCCTCTGAGGGTCATTGACAATGAAAGTCCCAGAGCCATCAGGGTTATGAATGATAGTGTAATAAACACTGGTGCAAAGCTGCTTGTTTTCTTTGAACCATGCAACGGTAGGGGCAGGCTCTCCAACCACTGTGTACTCAAAGATGGCAGGAAGTCCTTGAGCACAGCGAACTGGTTTTAACTCCTTAAGGAAGTGAGGAGGACAAGGACCTCCAAGCTTTTCCGGAGATTTTGCCACTGCTGATTCTGTTTCTGTGTCTTTGCGACCCTCTCCTTTGGAATTTATTTTTAGATAGGCACTACATATTGCCTGTCCATAGTCATTACTGGCCATACATGTATACTCTCCCTCATCCTCCAATGTGGTGAACAGAATGATCAGGCTATGATCATCACCGTCAAAAACAAATTTGTAGTCAGCAGAAGGGGTTAATGGCGCTCCATTAAAGAACCACTGAATTTTAGGTTTGGGGATGCCAATGACAGTTACAGACAGTGTAGCCACATCCCCCATGCTTGTATCAGCACTTGACACTTCTTTGATGAAAACTGGGACAGCGCCTTCCTTTTTGGAATCAAATTTAGTTGAGTAAACTGGAGGTTCAGACAAAAGTTCAAGTGTTTCATTTATATTAGATAAATGAAGTTCAGAGCTATGAAGTCCTTCTTCCTCGGCAGACAGAAAAGAACTAGAAAACTCTGTATGGGGAAAAATGATTATTATTTTACTACAAAATTTTATTTAATAAAAAATAGAAATCAAAGAATTAGATACCAGTTGATGGCCTTCTTCTGCTTTATTCCTGGAATGATTAGATTATTCCAAGATGAATTTATCAGAAAGCACATTTCTAAATTTTTCTTAGCTTAACATATAAAATTACACAAAATTATAGATACTGTACAAATGCAATTTTTGATCCACTTCATCTGTGTTAGAGTTCATAAGTTTTAAAAATGCTCTCATGAGTTTTTCTTGAGATAAAATTCCAATTTTAAAGTTTGAAAAACTGCTGATTAGTTATAATAATCCAGCACTATTTAAATTGACTTCTAAAAAGATCCAGAATTGTTATTTGTATTTAGAGTTTTCTTGAGTTTAAGAATAATCTTCTTTGTTAAAGACTGATTATTTCCAAAATAAAACATTGATGTTCTAATTACTGCCTCTAAAGTCATTATTAAAAATAAGAGGCTACAGGAAATGTTTAATTTGGATTTGTAAGAGAGCCACTGTTTTCAGTTTCTAGAAATGCAGGCCTTCTTTCACCTGTGTAAATCACCATATTACTTGAACAAAGCCTTTACATAAGGCATTAGCCAAGAAAATAAGAGAATCAAAAAGAAGAGAAAACAACTCCAATATTAAAAGTTCCTTGTATTTTATTGTATAAGAAAACCTATACAGAACCACTGAGCAAGAAACAAAGCAGTACATAACAGAGACTCTTCAAACAGTATCCTGGATGACAGGATGAAAGATGTAATTTTAAACAATTTGATTTTTTATTAAACCTGTTAGGGATGTAGAACAGGCCTGTTACTAGTAGTTTTATTGCCTTAGCAAAAGGCAGTTTTATGATTTTATTTGGTGACTTCATTTGCATCACATGAAATAGACTTATACCTTAATTCCCTTCTGTTCTAGCATACAAGCATTAGAAGACAGGACTCAAGTGTCTGCTGGCTATAAAAATACCGGAGAAACTCATCTATAGCATGCAGAATACATATTCAGGTATTTATTATTTTAAGTAAACCATAAAACCATTGATAATTTTACATATTAATGATGATCACTTAACTTTACATTTAATCTGCAATATGTAATTCATGTTACCTTTCCCTTCACTTGAACTCACAAAATATCTGTAAAGGTAATGAATGTGAATACAGTTAAAATACCCTTACTCACTAGTATGTTGAAATATTTTCAAATGTTTTCCCTTCAAGCCATGGTATTATTAGCCATAAAAAGGATAGTAAATGAAATTCAAACGTGCTGAAACTTGAAAGGCATAGTTTAAAAAATTACATGTAGTGCTGGCAGCTATTAATTGTCTAAACTCAACTATCTGCATTACAATAAATTCTTTGTTCAGAATCAGAGAAACTAATATTTCAGGGTTTTATGTTATGTGCCATTGAGTCAGAAAATAAAAAATTCTATTTCATTATCTATGACAATTAAAGTAAGCCAAGGCTTACTTTTCTTTATTCGGTCACTGTTATTCTGCATATACTCAAGTTCACCATACTTGAAACTAACAGAATTACAGAATTCTAATGAGCAAAATCAAACAAAGCCCTCCTTCTTATATGAAGAAAAGTGTTTTTCAGCTCTTCCTGAAATCCAGTAGGACATTCAAACATTTTTCTATTTCTCTCTTTCTTTTTTTTTTTTTTTTTAAGAAACAAGGTTTGAACTGTTGCTGTGCTGTATGATGATTGAGTAAAGCATGCTTGTCATGTTTGCTTCAATCTGAGTTTCTCATTAATTTTAACATGCATCACGTGACTAAGCACAGAATAAATCCCTAAGTTCCTAATCTATAGAATTAGTTTTATTTCAGGAATTTGTGGTGTGATACATTACATTATGTCTATGATTATTATCACAGACATTGTGTGCTCACTGGGTGGAACAGGAATGATTGTTCCACAATAGTATATCTACGCTGATGAGTTATGGTGGCTCAAACAGATAAATCAAAATTTTTTTTTGTGAGGAAGGCAGGGGAAACCTGACTGCTCTGCCTACTTTCTGTACATTGTCTCTATTGCTTCTTTAATTTGGATAGCTGTTAGAGAATTCCCATGTTGAGAATAAAGATTGATAGATGAAGGAAACATAATAAACATAATTGGATATGAATTCTTTGGAAAATTAAAGTGTTTATATTTCAAATTAAATTAAAATTAATATTTTAAATATGACCATGGTACTTAAGTATTGCTGAACGCAGGTGACAAATATAGCTATTTAGTAATAATAAGTAATTTAAGAGGTGGAGGGAGATAAAATTTATCTTTCATTGTAGTATTCTTTCTCTCGTCCTTTGTTACAAAATTAAAGTTTATTCTAAATTGTATTAAGAATAATTACTATTAGGATGACACAGAACTCTACTGTTGAATGATTGCTTCTAAGGTCTTTTGTTCCTACCCTTCATTTTCAGAATTTGTTTATATTTGTTGAGTCTTATATGAGAAGACTTAGGTCCATGTTAGTATATAGGTAAGATATTAAAGAGTATGCTAACTTACTGTTATTTTAATTTTAAAAGACAAAATTAAAGAGTTACTTTAGAAACATAAACATCATAATAAAAATTGAATGCTTATTAAGCTATATTCATTTTAAAGATGAAATTCAGTGAAACTGATAGGAAAGCTTGATATCTTGTTATTTACATATAATCTGAAATACAAATTGCCATATTGACTAAATTCTAAAAATATCCCACTTTTTTTTAAATTTTAAAGATTCTGAAATCAGAATACAGTTTTAAAATCTATATGTAAACACAATGTGATAGTTTCCCTTTTTTTCCCAAGGCCAATACTAAATTATTGCTGCATTTTACACTTGATGTCATCTCAAAAATTGAGAAAAATAAGGTGTCTCCAAAAGTGGAAAGATCTTTATATGCTTATTCTGCAAATGTCTAGGTGAATCCTGCGCACAAAGAGCACAACTGGTCCCTTGAAGCCAGTGAGAACTAAAGCACTTATGTAGAGGAATATTAATAATGAAAATATTTTTTAAAGAGATGAAGTTAATATATTAAGATTGAAATGGCAAACAGATTATAGAGTTAGTTGCCAATTGGGAGAAGCTGGTTTTTGTTGTTTGTTTTGCCTATTCTAAGTCGAAGTAAATAAACATGGGTTTGGATGCAAAGGGGTTACAATTTCAAAAATAACTTAGAGTGGGAGCAGAGAGGAGATTTGCCCTTACCAATTTGTCTGCGTGGTCATCTGATATGGTCTCCACGTTTACATTGTACTTTTGCATATATGGTTTATCTGCTAAAAGAGAGTCCATTCCACTGAAACACTTTGTGGAGGAGGCATGAGAGTAAATAGAAGTACAAATAATTAGGTAGCCAAGAAGAGATTTAATTGTGTTTCATGTTACACAGCATGATTGACTCAAGTGATGATTCCACAGTTCAGATAACAAAATATTTACATGTGTTACAAAGATGAGATTTTTACACAGAGGTTACTTCTCCAGCAGTCTCCAAGATAATGAATTCAAATATAGTGGACCTTTTTGGAAGTTTATTAGATTCCTATAATTTGGAAAATATGAAAGCACTCAGATCAATTCTAATAATTACTGAGGCACTAAAACATTACATTTTAAGTTAAGGTGAGCGCTGCAAAGGTCTCAGCCACTCCTGATTTGTTTGTAGCTACACACCTGTACTCTCCTTCATCATTCTTTACTAAGCTTGTTATAAACAGGTTGTGGAACCCTGTGCCACTTTCCTCAACACTGAACCTTCTTCCTTGGACCAATTTCCCATCTTTGTACCAGTAGACCGTGGGTCTTGGAGAGCCACGAACTAAGCACTGAAAATATGCTGCTGTACCTATTGGTGCATAACAGTCAGAAATACCTTTGATAAACCTGGGAGGCCCTTCCACCACCTGAAATTCAAAAAAACTTTCTGTGTAATTGCTCTTTAAGACCAATTCTTCTGTCAAACTGCTTAAAGTCACTTTGCTTTTCTTTGCTATCATAGCAAATATTTCGGAATCTCCCAAGGTGAGGAATCCCCGACAGATAGCCTCTCCTACACAATTCACAGCTCTGCACCTGTATGTTGCACTATCAGAAAGGCAGACATTTCTAATTTTAAGAGTGTGACTTCCCTTCTCCTCGCTAATCACATATTTAATGTTATCTGGCTCAATACACATATATTCTTTATACCACTTAACTTCGGGAGTAGGGATGCCTATGACTGAACATTTGAACACAGCATCTGAATTTTCTGGAATTTTAAAATCACAAATAGGCATTATAAAGCGAGGAGGCATTTCAAATACTTCTAAATCAATTTTTAGCTCTTTGTCTTCTCCCTCCCTTGAATACATATTTGGATCTACAAAATTAAATGGAAGAACATCTAGACTCACAATCATACTTTTATGGTCAGGAGTAAATTCAGGAACTGTCACTATTTTCACCTGCTTCTCAAATTCTTTAACGTCTTTCTCACTTAATTCAACTTCCAGGACAATTTCTTGAGGAGAAGGTGTTCTTGATGATGTGGTGTTTTCCAAATCAAACTCCATGACATGCTGATGTGTTACTGGAGGTGGGAGTGCCACCACTCTTTCTTCTTGGGACATTATATCTACATTTGCAAAGCTCTTTGCTTCCCCTATGATGTTTACAGCATGACACATGTACTCTCCCCCTTCTCCTTTTTGAATGTTTGAAATTTCCAGTGAACACACATTACCCACCCTTTCCATTTTGATTCTTTCATCTGGCTCTAGTAAAGATTTATTTCGATACCACTTCACACTAGGAACTGGAAGACCTTCAACTTCAACAATGAAGCCTAGTGTTGTGTTTTCATACACCTTCCTTTTGGTCAGAGGTTCAATAAAAGATGGAGGCATTTCATTGTCTTTTGGCTCAATGGCTTCATTGGGTGTGCCAAATGAGTCGGAACACCATATTTCGTCAGCTGAACCTCTCTCTTCTGTAGGTGTGTAGAAATGCTCATTTGGTGTACTGTCTTCCCTTTCTATTTTTGATGGATATGTTTTAAAAGTACCTGTGGGGTTTGGTCCTCCAGTAGGAATAGAATATCTCTCTAGTGCCTCCCCTGGGGGTGTGGAATATCTCTCTAGAGTCTCTCCTGGGGGTGTGGAGTATCTCTCTAGAGCCTCTCCTGGAGGTGTGGAGTATCTCTCTAGAGTCTCTCCTGGAGGTGTGGAGTATCTCTCTAGAGTCTCTCCTGGGGGTGTGGAGTATCTCTCTAGAGTCTCTTCTGGAGGTGTGGAGTATCTCTCTAGTGTCTCCCCTGGGGGTGTGGAGTATCTTTCTCCTATCTCACCTTCGGAAGGTGTTGAATATCTTTCAGCAACTTCCCCTAAAGGTGTGGAATATCTTTCAACTGTCTCACCTCCTGAATATATTGAGGATTGTTTAGTTACATCTGAAGGATTAAAATATAAGTCAGGGGACTTTGGAGATTCAAAATATTCAACAGACGATGGTGGGGTATAAAACTGATCTAACTCAGCTATTTCTTCACTAGTTGTACTTCCCACACCAACGGAAATGTCAGACTCAGGAGAAAATGGACGACCTAGTGATTCCTGTTTCTGGTTGTAGTATTCGTACACAGTGTTGAAAGTTACTTCTTCCACCTCCATTGAAGTGATTGATTCACTCTGGACAAGCTTTGCCTGGTCTCTGGTGTCTTTAGTTTCAGGAACCTCACGCTTTCCAGCAGCAAGTAAATATTGTGTTAGGGAGGTCTCAGATTCCACTACCTTAGTGGTATGTGCCTCATCTAATTTAGGAATATTTTGAGAAAAACTAGTTTCTATCATTTCTCCTAAAGTGGAGAAAGAAGTTTCATTTTGAACTTGGACTTCTTCATAACATTTTTCTTCTCCAGAGGCATCAATGTTTGTAATTATTTGTTCACCTGGATTCTGTTTTTCTTCAGTCATCAAGAATGGGAAGCACTGACTCAGGGAGAGCTGTCTATGGAGTATGTCAGCCTCCTGAATATCACCTCTGTGGTCTTCCAAAGTGGCATCTGTATATGCCTGTGCCCCACCATCCTGCTTTGGAAATGATGCCACCTCTGGTTCTAGAGTGCATTCTTCTTCCATTTCACCAACCTCTAAAGGCTTTTCCTCACTTACTGCTTTTTTCAAATGTGAGATGAAACTTCTGTCTCCATTTTCTAGAGAACTATTTTTCTCAGAAAGATCAGTTTCTTCTATATCTGCAGATGAGGTTGGAAATAGGGGACATGATTCTCTATAGATTTCTTCAGAAAAGGATTTAAGAGAAAGATCAGTTTTTAAAATGTCTAAGTTTTGTTCCTGTACATGTCGGACTTCTTTTTCTAAAGAAATGGAATTTTCATCAATACTACTTTTCTCCACTATAGTTCTATATGAAAGCTCCTGACTGGAAGAAATTTCTTGACTGGCAAATACATTATTTTGCACATTTTTAGAGATACTCTGTGTATCAGGTTGTAATGTTTCAGGGCTAGGAACTTTTTCTTTATAATGTATTTCCTGCTGTTCCCTAGTTTCTTGCCCTTGGAACTCCATAGCTGGATCTCCTATATGAGAATACATTTGTTTTAGATCAAACACAATGTTCTCAGTGTCAGCTGTTTCGGAAGCAGGATGTTGGATTTTAAAATAAGCTTCTTCTGGTTGACTACTATCTAATTCTTGGAATTTCACATCTGTGTGTTTTATTTGAGTGTGAAACTGCTTTAAGTCAAATGTAATAGGTGATTCATGTTCAACTCTTTTAGAAATTGCAGGTTTATCTATAAGACTTATTTTTTCCTGTTGTTCCCTTTCTTGTGCTTCAGATTCCTTATGAGTTTGAGAGGAAAGCAGCTTTAAATTTATTGCAATGTTAGGTGAATTTGATTCAGTATTTGGAGACATTTTCTCTGCCTGACACATATTTGCATTTAGATTACTTGATCTTGATTCTCTTTGCTTTAATGAAAAGGCTTTGTCATCAATCTTCTTTTGAGGAGGATTAACAAATGATGTTCTGGTAGGTCTTTTTTCTAGAACTCTTTTTTCTACATGTAATTTTTCAAATTCGATAATTCTATGCTTCACCTTTTTCCCCGGGTAGTGTATCTCTTCACCAAGGGATTCTTCATATGCAACGGCAGATGAATTTTTTGTATTGTAACTGTCAGAAATTCTCTCAGAGTGAATATTTGGTAAATAGTCACTTTGGGCATATTCTTGTACATTTTCCTTTTCTGATCTACCAAGTTTTCCAAAATTGTTTCCTACATCTTTCTTAATAGTGATATCACTGAAATCATCAACAAATGGATAAACAGTACCCTCTGCTTCATGCAGCTTTGATTTTTCACTTACATGTTTCTCTTTCCCTTCAGCCTGACATTGCATGAATTCAGCCCTGATGGGCTTGTTGGTTTTTATGGTTCTTGAAGCACCACGCACAAATCTGGGAATTTTTTCTCTAGAAGGTATGCAACGCACCTGGTCTTTCTGGTCTATCTGCTTAATGGTCTCAAGGCTTTGAAAATAGTCCCTTACTAAATATTCTTTTACATTTGTCCAGGGAGTAAAAGGACCAGCTGGATAATCATAAAAATGTGCCCTCTCAGATTCTCCCTGGACTTGCACTTGCTGATCTCTGGAATATTTTCCATAAATTTCATCAATATTTTCGAATTGACTATTCTCCCTATAAGTGACAGGCTCCACTGTTAGATCTGAAACACTTTCAGCTGTCCCTGAATTGTTTTCAGCAAGACATTTATATTTTCCAGAATCTTGAGAATTAACATCTTTAATATATAATCGGTGGCTGCAATTAACTTCTTCAAACTGAAACTTCTGGTTCTGCTTTAAAAGGACTCCATTTTGAAACCATGTTACAACTGGCTGGGGCTCACCAGATATTAAACATTCAAGAATGATGGAATCCCCTTCTCTACACCTGGCATGCTTTGGCATTTCTTGTAACATTTTTGGTGGCTCATTAGTAACATCAGACAAAAATACAAATTTGTGTTTTGGTGACTGAGTAGCTTGATCTTGAGGCATTGCTTCAGGTTCTAGCTCTTCAGTTTGAAACATCTCTTTATCCTCTTCTGGGATAGGAGTAGCTGCTGTTACCTGGATTTCTACAGGAAAGGAAAGCAATTCTGTATCTCCAGAGGGAGGAACTGGTGGGTTAGTTTTTAACACATGAAGATTTGTTTGGCCCTCTTGACTCATAGATGGGTGGGCGCCTTTTGCTTGATCAAATACCAATGCTAGCTCTTCTTCCTCATGAAAGTAGTCATGGAACACTGGGACTTTATGTGCTTTGACATCATGTTTTTGTTTTGCTTTCACTTTAAGCATACCGGTTGTTTTTACTGTTCCATATTGGTTAAATAGCACACAAGTAATAGAACCTTCATTCTGATGATGAACAGACAGAAGAGTTAATATTGAATAGTTTTCCAAAGAATGAATGATGAAGTTTTGATTACGTGGGATTGGCATGTCATTGTTATACCACGTCACGATAGGTTGAGGATATCCTTGAAAATGGCACACGAAATTACAACTGTCACCTTCATAAATTTCTTGAGATTCAATTTCTTGAAGAAATGAAGGTGGGCAACGTTGTGGGCGTTTTCGAAAAGAATTTTCAAAAAATCTCATGTTTTCCTCTTTCTGTTCGGTTTTGAATTCACCGATCTGTGTAGAAGCAGAGAGTTGTAATTCTCTTACATCATCCTTTCTTATTCTTTCACTAGCTATTTCTTCACTTTCTTCAACATTTACAAGTGTACCAAAAGATTCGCTGGCATGTGGTGTAAAAGCTTGAGACACCTTTTCAGGAGTCTCACATACTTCCTCCTTCTCACATACATTAGTGATATATATGGGTGACTCTCCAACTGTAGTACTGGCCATAATTTCTTCCAGCTGTCCTCTTGCTTGGGTATTTTCATTTACTAGAATTTCACCATATAAATGGTCTTTTGGTAGACTTTCTTTTACCAATGACTCTGGGCTCATTCTTATTTCAGTCTGGAAAATTTCTTCATCAACAATAGTTTGAAAGCTTGTGGGAAGTTCCTCAGAGTCTATATGTTGATCCATTTGATTAGAAAGGCCATGTGAATTTTGCACAATACTCTCAGCTGAATTATTTACCTTATAACTCTCAGCTAGATCAGACATAGAACTGATTTTCATGTCCTCTCTAGACAACAGAATATCTTTATCACTAGCTTCTCTTCTCAAAGTTCTTGAGCTTATTTCAGAAGACGTATCTAAAAGAGATAATTTCTTTTTCTCCATTAACATTTTTCTAGCCTCCCTTAAACGTTGCAACTTCACTTGGGTCTCCCTGTCCAGAAAACTTTCACCTACATTAAGCCATCCTCTTATGTCAGATTTACTTTCTAAATATTCTTCATCATACATGTAATCTGTTTTCTTGGCAGAACTCATTGTCTTAAAATGTATAGTTCTCACCATTCCCTTTTGCTCCATATCTTGTTTTTTGTTAAAGGGAGAGCCAGTAAACCTCAGGTCAACCTTTATCCTGTCTTCTCCCCTTTCAACTAAAGCCTCCACGTTTTCATGTGTCTGTTCTGCTCTTTTCAGAAATTCTAAATATTTCTCATTTTGCCCTTTTTGGATAACAAGCAATGATGCAGTTGATTCAGCAGACCCTTCACTATTAATTGCTAGTAACCTATAACTTCCAGAATCTCTCTCTTGGACCCTTTTAATCTCTAAGCTGGAAGAGTGATGGTGTAAATCACTCTCAGCTTTTATAATCCGACGAAGACCTGTTGGAATGGGCCGACTGTTATGAAACCAAGTCATTTCTGGAGATGGACAGGCAATTAATCTACATGTAAAAACAACTGGTTCACCCTCTAAAACATATTTAAACATAAGTTTTTGGGTAAAAGAAGGCTTAAAATATTCAGGCCAGGAGCTTGTAGATGATATTCTACTTGCATATCTTTTAGCAGCCATGGAGCTGTGGTCTATGTCTTCAGAATCTGAAAAGGCATCACGAGTATCCCTTTCTGAATGTTCAGATTCCCCCTCGGAGAATAATTCTGGAAAAAAAAAATAAAACCTTTTACTATTTTCCATAGAATTTGAAAAAGTTGAAAGTAAATAAAATTGCAAAATAGGAAATGAAATAAATTGCATGCTACAGATCTCACAAATCCATAGAAAAATTCACTCACCATATTTGTTCGAATAAACGCAACACCATGCTCTGTTTAAAAGATTCTGACACGAAAATCGTTCGTTGTCTGGTCTTTTCTTCAAACTGTTGAAATTTCTTCTTGAACAAGCAAAAATGCATTTCAAAATAACATGTTCCTGTGCATATTTGTTTTGGGAGCAGGAAAACTTTGTTCTTTTGATGGCTAAATGGAAAATCTTACCTGACTTGCAGAGAGTGGAATAAACGCCCTTTCTGATTCTTTTGATTGTAGATTAAATTATTACATTTTTGAGAATTAACTATTTAAAGAGTATATGCAAGAACTATAACCATAAATAATTAGCTAAAATAAAATGAGAAGGCGTTTATTCGAACTAATACAGCCATAAAATCACAATGTTATGCAAAGAAAAGCAGGCAATAAGGATCACATAAGGCAGCTATCTGCAAGCCAGTGTAAGAGACATATCAATGTTAAAATGATGTATGTGCATGAAGTGTAAACCAGATGGGAATGTAATGTTTTCACACAACCTCAGTAAAGTAGCATTTCAATCAAAATTCATTCATGACATTGCATTCTGAGAATAACAGCTAGGTTATTGTCTATTGTTCAATGTAATTCACTGTGATTTTGAAAACAAACTTCTACTTCATGATTTCATGCACTAAGATGACAACTTTTCCTAATACACACTTTTGGAAATGACTGCAAACATAAAGTTGAATATGGCTGATAAATTTTAAATACAAAATTTTAAATTAACTTATGATAAATTACTGTGAAATGCATGTAACCATCAACATTCTAAACCAAGCATGCGACATAGTAATATATACTCTAAGAGATATATTTGTACATCTATGTCATTACTTTTCTCAATAATACTAACAGAAAGAAGGCAACTCAAGGATCCTATTAATCCCTTAGAATTTCTACTTAAATCTCACATCCATTATAACAATACCTTTCATTTCCATCTCAATCTCTTGTTCAATCCTCTCATGCAAAATTGATTCAGGGGCTAAAATAGAAAAACATATAAAGAGATTTTAGTTATTAATTGCATGTACTTTCTGCATTAATTTGTGACTTCTATGATTAAAATTTTCTTTTTATTATAATAACAGAAAACTGCATTCCCCAAATATACCAAAAAGTCCATGCCAAACAAACTATTGAGCTGATAAAACACATGGCAATGTTGACAGAAAGATTTAAAACATTTTTATTTTAGGTTCTTCATGAAATTTCCACTTTTAGTTCTATAATTCCCCATGCCTTTACATGCACTCAGAAAGCAATCTACAAACTGAAGGAATATTATTTTCTAAAAAAATGTCCTACTGACTAAACACTTGCTAAGAGATGAAATCACATTTAGAAAGAACATGCATTTTCTAAACTGCTACTTTAGCAGAGGGCTATTCTCAGTTTTTCCTGCTAGTAAATACTCCTTTGATTTGAACCACCTTTCAAACTTTAAACTACACAAAGTCCAATCACATATTAAGGAACAAAAACTTATCAAAACTGTTTTTATTACACAAGGAATATGCACAGTTTTTAGACACAATCATCTCTGGGGCAGCTGAAAGGCTGGGACTCTCGTGTCACTCTCAGTCTTCAGTCCACGTGGTATCCTGTCAGTAGACTTGATTCCCTTGTTCTGAGTTTCTTATGGTTTTTGGCATGAAGTTAATGACAAACTTGATGTTTTCTTTGACGATTCTCTGTTTACTTCACGGGTTGTTTTAATTTGTGAATCTTTGAGTGTTTTAATACTTTTAGTTTCTGAACCCAGAGTAATTTTTGTAAGTGCTCTGGCTTGCGATTCTTTTGCTGGGTAAGAATAAAGTTAGGGAAAGGCATAAATTAGCTGTGTTTGTAAGATTAAAAAACATGCTGAATGTGGAGAAGATGGAATGTCATTAGGATGAGAAGGAAAGGCAGCATGTTAGTCATCAAACTAATATATGATATGTCTATGTTTACTATGCACATAAGAACTGTATTCAAACAGACTTTCAGGGGTTTGACATTCCCGCTTGATCTTGGTGGATAACTCTGTAGCCTATATGAACTTATTAGGCCAAAATAAAAAAGGAACACACAAAGACTGGCCTATGTCAAATAATTAGACAACTGTGCCTGATCTTTCACTCTTCAAACACCTAAAAATATCTTATCTTTCAACTTTCTTAGGTACAAGTAAGGCAGTTGGATGTTCAATAAAATTATTTTGCTTCTAGAACACTTTAATAATATTATCCATTGGAACTCAATGAACTGGAGCTCCTAGGACAAAAGAGCCAAGCACAAATCAATTCTGGGAATATGACAGTCAAACACTGCACTATAGCACTAGATTCTTTAGAAACTGAGTTAAGAGATCTAATCTACATTTCTCCTACCTTCACAAGACAGGCAACTCCCAACTACATTTCTGAAAAAATTGTCACGCTGTCACCTACAGGACTTGCAGACAACACCTCCAAATAAATAGTCACTCTGTGTGATTACTGTGCTAGCCAGCAGCTGCAGTGAAATTGAGGGTCAACTCTCTGGCTGGTGGAATTTTCTATCGAATTTACATAACTAAACCTCAGTTCTTGAGATATTGCCTTTGTAGGCTGTGGTGACAGAATGAGATAGAGCTATAGAACAAAATCTCATTAAGAAAGAATAAGACCTCCTTTTGGTGAGCAGGTGTTGCAGAAAAATTATATGAATCAATGAACCATATTCTCTGTACTGGGTAGGAAGAAAGGCCACTGTTTCAAAATTCTGTGCAGAGATGGCTGTGCACCTCCATAGCACTGCACTGCCCCCTTTTCATCCTTAACACCACTATGGCCAGGATCAGGGAGGAACTTGAGGCCAGAGCTTTCCACAGACCCCTGGAGATGCCTGAACTTCTCCCACCACCTTCCTTACATGAGACTCAGTGGAGCTGTTTTGCCTACAGGCACACAACAGAGGCTTATAGCACCTGAAAAATATTTTTCTCATTTCATTAATATCCAAAAGGAAAGACTATGGATAAGAGGAAGAATTTACCACTTGCCCAGACAAGTTTATTCCTGCTCTTCCAGACATAATGGAGAATCAAGCCCAATAATGACAAAAATTGTGATCTTGCCATGAGAAAATTCTACAATTCCAGGAGGATTTTAAGCCTGTAAAAGCAGCATCATTTATGGAGTAATATCTAGAGACTTCTAATTTTGGTCCAGAGAGAGCCTTGTTATTTTCAGCGCCCAATTTTCTATTTTTCTTTTTTGGAGATGGAGTCTAGCTCTGTTGCCCCGGCTAGAGTGCAGTGACCCTATTTTGGCTCATTGCAACCACTGCCTCCTGGGTTCAAGCAATTCTCCTGCCTCAGCCTCCTGAGTAGTTGGGATTACAGGAATGCACCAACATGCCTGGCTAATTTTTGTATTTTTAGTAGAGACGGGGTTTCACCATATTAGCCTGAGTGGTCTCGAACTCCTGACCTCAAGTGATCTGTCTGCCTCGGCCTCCCAAAGTGCTGGGATTACAAGCATGAGCCACTGTACTTGGTCCCAGTTTTCTATTTTCATGGCCCCTTTGTAAACAACTAGAACCTCCAGATGTGAAAATGAAGAGGAGATAAGAATTGTTGAACCTCTTACTTTAAAACAATTAAACTGAAATTTACCACAGTATCCGGCACAATAATAAATACCCAATAAATACTTCTCAGACTACAACATTTTAATTTTGCTACACTTTCTTGGTGGCGCATTGGTAAATATTAGAAAATGCAGCATATAGGAAATAAGCCTTTGCTTCCCGAATCTACGTTTAAAAATTAAACTTTCTGAATCTAGACTGGCAAGTTAAATTTTCAGGAGAATCATGGTCATTGACTTGGCTGACTTTCAGAAGTCATTTATGAATATGGTGCTAGTTTAGATATATTCTAATTAATATATTCATTAATTGAATTTGCACAGCAGAAAAGCTGCATAAAGCGATGAGGATGAAATGAAGCAAGTCACAGCTAAAAATCAATTAACCACCTTCTACACTTAGTACTGCTGATGTTGTCCTCTCTCCATAGTCATTGTGTACAATGCAGCTGTATAGTCCTTGGTCTACCAGCTGAACATTACATATGGTAAGAAACTGAATATTTCCATTTTGTGATTGCTTCAGTCTCTTGGATTCCTCTATCTTTGCACCTTCATGAGTCCAGGTTACATCAATGAAAGAATTGTCTTTTAAAACACAGAGGAATTGAGCCGTATCACCGCACTTTACAGTGACGTCCTGAAGATGCAGGAAAATCTTGGGCGCCTCACCGGTGGACTCTTCAGCACATTCCTTAGATAGCTCAGTGCTTTCTGCAATTTCTGAAAGGGATGCAGTATGGCGCAACTGTATATCTTGAATGGATGCAGCTGTGTGGATGGAACTTTGAGATACACTTTCAAAAACCTGCACTTCATATTCATATGATGATCCTTGATATGACTTAATATCCTTTTGAGATATTTTGCTCTCCTCCTTCGTGAAAGAGGAATCTGCCACTGCCTGGGACTTGGTGGACTCTCTTACATCTTTCCCAGAACTTTGCCTATCTAGGGCTTGCACTGTATAATCAAGTGACAAGAAAAAGAAAAGAATATTAAGATCTAAGCTTTGTCACTTGCCCATGTTAGTAACACAAAATGGCATGGAAGATGAAGATGAAAGACATAATTGTCACTTGGAAGCAGCATGCCAGAGGAATATGATCTCGATGTCAAGATCACACAAAAGAAAATTCATTCCCAGTGATTCCGTGATGAGTGGCTGATGAAGGCTCATGCGGATGCCATACAGTATCTGGTTCCTTCTTTCTGTTGTCATTTCAGCTATCCAAAGTGACCCAGTCTCTCTTTCTCTCTCTCACTCTAGCTGACTATATTTGGGGTAGCATTTGCTCTCTGTCCACTGTATGCTTTATAAGTAATACTCAGCAAATAGATAATTTAATGATGCAATGATACAATGTAGCTTAGAAGAGTAAAGAAGCCAAGCAAAGGTGGTGCCTAATAAAATCATTACTGGTTCTCTGGGGCATAGAACAGATACTCCAGTGAAATTTAAAGTGTGTAGGTTAATCCATAATTGAGGACCTAGGGGAAGTTATTGCATGTCATTTTATTAGTAAGTTATGGACTGACCACAGTATGCAATAAAACAAACAGCAGAGACTCTTATTAGTAACAGTGGGACTGAGAGGTATACAGCAAATCAAAGTCCTTGAAGCAAGACGGGCTTTACCTTTTGGAGTCACTGTGAGTGTAGCTGCACAAGTGGCTTCCCCAGCACTATTGGTTGCTTTGCAAGTGTACTGCCCAGCGTGCTCTGAGTAAGCATCAACTATAAGCATTAAAGCCATGCCTGTGGACTCCTCAAAATGGAAAACTACATCTTTTGTTGGTAGAATTAGCTGCTGGTTACGAAACCATTGGATTTCTGGCTTGGGAATGCCAGAAACCCTCGCATGAAATCTGACTGTCTCCCCGCTGTGCACCCTGAGGCTTGACAGAGGCTGGATGAAGCTGGGCTTTTGGCCAAGGGGCTCCTTCTTAAATGAAACTGATAAAGAGACATGCCATTGGGAGTTTGATGTATGTTCTTCAAATTTGCTAAATCCTGAAAAGAAGCATACCAATTTTTAATGTCTTACCTTGCATTGAAACCAGAACTTATTTGGAGTTGTCTACAGATTTGTCACAAATTCCAATAATGGACTAGAATTCAGTCCAATCCTAATGCCTTGTCCTTGTATATCACTATTGATTCAAAGTCTCATAAGTTCCCTTCCATTTCCCAAAGAAGCAAGCTGAGACATGAATGGACCAAGGAACTTCACTACATTGTTCATGAAGGCAATAGTGGAGTATCCACCAGGGTTCAGGTATTCTTTTCTTTCTTCCTCTGGTTGTAAAGTCAACTTTTTTATTTTATAAACCACTTTAAATTCATTATTTAACAAACATCTAGTTACAGTTAATGCATAAAGTTAAGAAAAAAATAGAAGTTTCTCTAAATCCTTGTGTATTTGTATGTACTCAATACTACATAGACTGTATTTGCTCAGGGAAAATAGTCCCACTATATAAAAATGTTATCCTTGTTTGAATCAAAGTCCCCGTGTTACTGAGGAAGTGTTTCTGATTACAATTTAAGAGCCTTAACTAACAGAAATGTTAAACAACTTTAGGACTGCACTCCTTAACACTCAGACATTCATAAAGGGAGGGTGAATATAGCTCACTGGTGTACAGACCTGAAATGGTCTAGCTTTTGTGAAATCAAAATTGTGTCAACACGATAGGAAGATAACACTCTTAGATGTTTTTAAAATATAATTTTTATCTCAGCCAATTGAGAAAACAAATCTACCTATTTCTTCAGCATATTTTGCCCCCTTCTGATTCATGCTGATCAGGAAGCATGACAGCTGGTGACAGCAACAACACATTACAAATTGTTACAGAGAAAAAGCGGGGCCAAATGAAACATGATGGTCTATGATTCACAATGAAAAGTGGTAAAGGAGAAACGAGAATATGGCATATAACATGGAAATAATTAGTTGAATTAGAAGAGAATGGTAGGAACAACGATGATTTACATGAACTCTTGAGTAATTGTTACAGACATTGTAAGATTTGATCTATATTTAAATGGGGTTCTGAAATTTGTTTTACTTTACCTTCCAGACTCAGGTTGGCTGTGCTTGACACTTGGCCTACAGCATTACTAGCAACAAACGTGTAAGTTCCTTCATCTTCTGGATAGGCTTCGGCAATTTCCAGTTGGTAAGTGTCTTCAAATTGAGTCATTCTAAAGAACCGAGATGGCTTGATTTTCTTGTCTTTGCTGTACCAAGACACTTTTAGATCTGCAACAAAAAAGAAGAGATACTTCAACCACAAAAACGAGTGGATTTTTGAAATTTACCTGCAAACACTATGTTAATAATACTAGTGCCTACATTTCATATTTGACTTAATAACATGATACTTTGGGCATGCCATATCTACTATTATTAAATGATTTCCTTTCATCTTCAAGAAGGAAGTATCATGATAGAAAAATATAGCTTGTCCTATGGTTGAACTGGTTGTAATGTTTAAAATGATAGAATTTCAGTTACATTCTCTTTAGACATTTGCATGTCATACAGTGGAAGCAGGGACAAGATTTTGACATATTCAGTCACTTCGAGAAAAAGACAATCCTGAGAACAGTCATCATGAAAGGTTTGATCTGGGCTTGTAGTTGCCTTCTGGGACAGGAAGTGAGAAAAATCTCCACTTTTGGTTTGCAGAAAGATCAATCAAAAAGAGAGCTGAGAAGATCAAGATATGAAAAGTCTAAAATAGATAACTTTGAAGGCTGTAGAAAAAAAATCTCTGTCTTCGTTACTGATGAGCAAAAGGTTTCAGTATGCAGTATATATGGCAAAAAATAATTGTACAGAAAATAATTTTTTAAATAAAGAGGGTGATTTATGGTATTTGAGCATCTTAGATACATTTGACTCTTTTCAGAGTGGCAGTTATAAGACATTATGATAAAGCTAGCTATTTCTATATAAGGATTTGAACCATCTTAAAAATAATAGAAAGTAAAAACCCAAATTACAGGTAAAGTAGCATGTTATTGTGTTGTAATAATTGTAGGTGATATGCACTTTAATTTTAGTGAATTGTTTGAACAGCCAAAATCAAAGCCATCTTGTTTTTGGAGCATAGTTACTATACCTCTTCTTTGTCTCAATACCATCCAAGATGATCTTCTCATAGTCCAATCATCTAGCATTTGTCTGCGTTTTAATGCCAATACTTGCTATACAATTTACTCCCCTTCCCATGATGGTAGTTGTGTATAAATGGCAGGTTCTCCTCTTACAGTAACAAATCTATTCAATTCCTTAGATAGTAAGGTAAAGTAGAAAATGAAATCCTGCCCAGGCATGGTGGTTCACGCCTGTAATCCCAGCACTTTGGGAGGCTGAGGTGGGCAGATCACGAGGTCAGGAGTTCAAGACCAGCCTGACCAATATGGTGAAACCTTGTCTCTACTGAAAATACAAATATTAGCCAGGCGTGGTGGTGCATGCCTATAATCCCAGCTACTCAGGAGGCTCACGCAGGAGAATTGCTTGAACCCAGGATGGGGAGGCTGCAGTGAGCCAAGATCTTGCCACTGCACTCCAGCCTGGGTGACAGAGCAAGACTCCATCAAAAAAAAAAAAAAAAGAAAGAAAGAAAAAGAAAATGAAATATTGATACTACAACTTGTCAGCTGCGTGACCTTGGAAATGTCATTTAAGCTTTCTGGGTTAGTCTTTTCATTTGTAAAATGGCATGTATAACAATGTATGGGCTATTCATTGCATACAATTGCTGTGAGAATTAAATGATATAACACACATGAAAGGGCTTTATAAGCCACTGGCACAAGTCAGTCACTACAGCAAGAATGTCTAACATCACAGACGGAAGCAACAGTGTCTTCAGTAACACGCCAAAAGACAGGGCCATGTGATATAACATGAAACACCACCCCTATTTGGTTTGTGTAAAGGTGTGTGTGTGTGTGTGTGTGTGTGTGTGTGTGTATGTGTGTGTGAGATCATCAATGGCAAGGGAAGGATGAATAGTTTGGTACATCCTCTTACAAGGTTCTCTGCTTGTTTCTACTGACAGCTTCTTCCTTTGGTGAGCTGAATGAGGCACCAGGATACACATGAACTGCCACTGGACGAGGAACTGCACACAGTGAGTTAACAGGTGAAACTTTTCATGGTAGTGGACTTGGTGCTTGTGGCTGTGATGCCATGATCTGCGTTAGTCATAAGTCTCTCGCGGCTTCTTTGAGGCCATTCTTCTCCCGTATTACTACTTCTACAATCCCCACTTCTCTCTCCTGACTCCTCTGGCTGAAGTCCTTGTCCACACTCTCCAGGCCTATTGTAATAACCTCTCCCGAGTTCCTGACTGCCAGTCTTGCCTCCCACATCTGTCCATTCCTTCTTTCTCTATCACAGTATCGTTTCTAAAAAGCAAACCTGATCATGGTACCTGGGGGCTTAAAAATCCTTCAGTGTCTCCTAAATGTAAACAAGATCAATTCCAAAATCTTCAGCATAGAATATCAAAAACTTTAGCACAGGCTTTGCCGTATTATCCAGCCTTCTCACCTGCTCATGATATCACTTAAACCAACTGTACTTAAACCACTCGCTTCTAGCACATGAAGCTTTATTGCAAGTTTTGATGACTTGGAGATGTTGTTTTCTCATCATAGGATGCCACTGTGTTCGATGATCCTACTTATTTTTCAGTGCTCAGTTCACACATCTTTCTCTGGCTCTCTCCCAGATAGAGAATGATGAGAAAGTGGGCGTGTTAATAGCACTTAAAACCTTGGGATCTAGTTGTGTGCATGCATTTCCTCACCTACATATTGAGCTCCTTAAAGCAAGAGCAAGATCTGCACCCCAGTACCTAGGGTGATGTCTCAATAGCAGGGAAACAATAAATGGTAGAATAAAAATTGCGCAGATGCTTAAATGAATAACAGACAACATCAGTGCTAGACTAATTATTCACCATTTTGTTTAGCTAGCTGTCACTCTGTAACCCTCCAAATGACACTGACTCATCATCTGTAGAATAAACAGCAAAGAACTAGCTTTTTTACGTTTTAAGATTCTGCTTTTCCAAATTGCTCCTCTACCAGTAGGTGGCACTGGAGACCTTCAATAGGTAACATTTTCGCTATTAGAAACAGCCCCTGGTTGCTCAGGCCCACGTTTCATGCTTCAGAAAGTACTGCATCCCCAAAAAGCATGGAAAAGGGGCTTCTGAAGACTCCCAGTTTCTTTTCAATTTGTGAAAAGCAGGGCTACACTTACTTAAGGCAATACGTGGCCAGAGGAAGTTGTGTAAATATTTTTAGTCCCAGTGGTATGCAACTATGTGAGTTGGTGAGTTTTTGAAAGGGCATTTTATTTAATGAATTTAATTTCTTTCATATAGAAAACAAATTTACAAGAGGGTGCTAAAACCACTATATGTGTACAAATATTACCACACATAGGAAGTTAATGATCTTCTGAGTTTACAAAGCCTATTCAAACTTGTAAAAACATTGGTTATGCAGAAAAGATAGTGAAGTTTTTCTCTTTCTGCCCCAATTGGTGTCTTGTAGAATGCTTCAGGTGTATTTCTGCAACATTTTAAAGGCAATACTACCATATGTTAATATGTTACAGACTTAAAAGCACTATACCAATATAGTTAAGACAAATATTACTACTTTGAATGATGTATATATATGTTTATATTTAAAAAATCCTCTAAAAAATAAATGGATAAAGTATTTAGTGTAGCTTTAGCGAATTTGCTTTTAAAATATATTTTTATTATTGTGTTAGTAGGATATTATCAAATCAGTCTTCATTTATTAATATTTAGTATTTCTTGAACACTATCCCTCAAGTATACAGTCTATGGTATTTGTCCATATTGGTCACCCAATACATTGATGTTTATATAATTCCTCTCTATGGCTATAATAAAATGAATGTATTGAGCCCCAGTTACTTGGCAGCCATGCCTATAGGTGCTTTACATACATTATAGCTTTTAATTATGCTCATACAATCAAATAGGTCTGTTGGATTTCTAGATCACAATCTCCATTTCTGAGGAGGAAATAATCAGGTCAGAAGACCAACTGAAGTACTAACCTGTTTAGAAAAATAAATCTTGACAAGGTAGAGATTGGATTATAAACTAATGGGAGAAGCATAATAAACAAAACAATACAACTTTGCAATTACTTTTGCATCAGCCTATTAAGAGTACTGGGAGATGCCCAAGCTTTGAGAGTTTCCCTTTGGCTGGTGGTATACAAAAGCCAAGAAAATTAGAGAGTGATTTTCATTTGGGATAAAGGGATCATACATTCATTTGATTTATCTTGTTTCTATCTGAGACAAGATATCTATCAATTTGTGATTACAGACAATCAATTACGACTTGAAGTAGTTCTACATATATTGTCTCATTCTACCAAGATCAGATTCCTGGGATGAGGAAAGCAGCTGGTGGTACTTGAGAAGCATGCCCCAATTAAAAATGGTAGCAGCTGACTCTCATTGATTACTCTATGATGGGCACTGTGCTATGTGCTGACTTGAGTTACCTAACTTAATCTTGATAATAATCTTAAGTGTTTGGTAACAGTCACTTAACCATCATTAATTTGTCCAGTCAACAATTACCTATAGGGTATCTACTATGTATCAGGTCATATTCTAGGGCAATGATCCACTCTTGTTTTCATAGAGCTTACCTTCTACCAGGTACTATTTTTCAGATGCCAAATTCTAGGTACTAAAACAGAATTCCTAGCCTTATAAAATACATTTTCTAGAATTGAATGCAATAGTTTACTCAATGTATTCATGAGAGAAAGAGAACCAGAGAAATGATATATTTGCCTAAGGTCACACATTGAAGGCAAGATTCAAATTCAGCATCTTTGACCATAAAGCCCCGACTTTTGACCACTATAGGATATTGTCTTCCAAAGGATACCTTTCACACAAGCATTGTCCATAGACTGAATAATATCTTATATAAATGTATTATTCTTTTGAAATATATGTAGATGCTATTATGATTAATCTAATGATAATTTTAGTTTTGTCATTGTATTTTATCAATTAGGAAATTAAGTGTAGCTACAATCATAAAAGGAACATGATCCTTTTTAAAGATTAGTGAAAAACACTAATGTAATTTTTTTACTGTGATAAAGAACACATAACATAAACAACCATTTTTAAGGGCACAAAATAGTGAAAAACACTTATCTAATTCTTAATTTAATAATTGAAATAAGTTTTCTGCTAGATTTCCATTAAGCTTCAAATTATGCATGAGAGATGTTTGTGATAGAGGAGAAGGTGACAGAATGTTTTCCCCATATAATTCTCTGTAAGTATTAGCAATGATACCTTTTGTTCTTAAACCTACCTGTTCCAGAAACCCGGCATTGAAAACGGGCTGGCTGCCCTTCAGAAGTGACAGTGTCCTGAAGCGGGGTGATGATGGCAGGTGGATAAACGGGCATTTCCTGATCGGGAGACACAATTTCTGGAACTAAAGAAAGAAACCACAAGATTTGTCATGATTAAGTCACCATAGAGACCTCACAGAAGGGAGCATGTAGGTTTATCTTAATTTATTTCACAGTAGAGTGCTTTCAAAACTGGGTAGCAATCTACTTGTATGAGCTCCAAATTGTACTTTTAAATGCCCTGGGAAAGGACAAAAGCCTGTTTCTTAGGTTTTATTTTCAGCTGGAAGTAACAAGGCATTCCCACCTTCCACTGAGAGTGAAGCTGATGTTGTGGCAACTCCATAGTCATTCTTGGCTTCACAGGTATAGACTGCCGCATCCTCTGGGAAGGCTTCAATTAGCAAAAGCGTGTACTCTTGCCCATCATGAAGAAATTTGCACTTGAAGCCAGTGGAAAGCAGCTGCTCTTCCTTGTACCAGGAAATTTTGGGCTGTGGTCTGCCAGATATCACGGCACAGAAGCGGGCCGGCTTGCCAGACTGCACAGTGACAGGCTGGAGCTCCTGCAGAACTTGGGGCGGTTCAGGAGCTAGGAGTAAATGTTGACAAATAGCCCATGAAAAAAGTGTAAAAACACAGGAGAGCATGCAAAACTCTACATTAATTTCTTGCCGGCTACTTATACATCCAGAGACAAAATTTTGGAATTGTGGTATTTTTACTTGCCTCAGAATATTAGAACATTCTTTGTGCTAAAAATGAGGAAAGCATTTGGAATTTGTCCACAAGCAGAGGGAATAGCATCAGAAAGATATTTTTGACATTTGGGGGGCATGCTGAGAATGCTGAGTTAACCTGATTATCCCAGTTTCTGTTTGGGGTGGGGGCTTAGCGATGGATACCTGAATGAATTATAAAATAACTTACACGTGCTACCTATTTTCAAAAGTCATTTGGACAAATCATGTGCTGAGGAGGCTCATCGCATTCCATTTTGTTTGTTTTGCAAGTATTCGAGTTTATGTCGTAGTCATTTTGTTATGTACCGGTGCCAGTAAAATGCAATCAGTAAGTATTGAATGAATGACTACTACTTCAGATCTAGTTAAATGCCATTAGGTAGATTTAACAAATTCAGCTTTCCTGTTTTGCTAACTAAAGCATATTCTCAGTGCTGTGATGAGTGAGGGGACCTGGTTAGTTCATGGAACCCAGAAAGTAGAAGAAATGACTTCTGTGAGGCTGGCTTCTGACACTATCATAGAAAAGAGCGTTACTTTTCTGTGCCTCAGTTTCTCCACTAGTAATACAGAGATAATAAGAACTGGATGCCATGACTATTTGGTCTCCTAGGAACCAAGGGAATGTTGGTGATATGGTTCATCTCTGTGAATCTTGAGATTACCCCAGTGTTCCTGCATCTGCCTCAGGGGTATTTTATTCAAAGAGATATGGCCTAGGATGAGGATAGAAAGGGAGGTTCCAATTTTCTCTTGCATCTAGGTTAGACTCAAAACAAGGTCAGCTTGAGATTCGGCCTTAAGATTTCTAATGAGGAGAGCAGAGGTTTAACAGCACTTCCCTGAGGACTGCTCGGAGGCTCCTCAGGAGTGCTTGCTACCAGGTGGAATTCCCCCTCCAAAATAAGAGCCTCTGTTCTTAGAGCTTGGGGTAGAGAGGATCTAGTTCCACATTGCCTGAGGCTCTCTAGGCCTTCCAGGGTCTCAAAGAGGACCTTTGAGTTCTCCTAGGCACTCCATACCAGAGGCTGGAAACACTACTTTCACTTGTTAGTGCTGCTAGGACTTGAGCAGTTCAGGCAGAGGGCAGAGAACTAAAATAGTTTAACAGCAAATCTAGAAGCTCATCTGGGGTATATGACAATTGACACCCAGTGGGTGTTCAATAGTGTTGAGCAACCAGATAAGGATCTGGCCATCAGGTGCTTTCTGAAAATAACTTCTCAATAGGTCTTTTAACAGCTGCCCTCCCTTTTCTGTAGGTATAATGTGAAGAAAAAAGTATAGCTGCAACCATGTGAATACCATAGGTTCTTTAGACATTTCCTTCGAATTACAGGAATTTAGTGACTTAAACAGGAGGATTATTTCTGATGGATCCACAAAATATGCTGAAATCTGTCCCTACATACCATTGACATAGAGAGTGACAGAACTCCTGTTCCTTCCTGCCACAAAGGTGTATTCTCCTGCATCACTCTGTCTGGTCTCAGAGATAAACATTCGGTGGATTCTTCTCTCCACCACATATTTGTGTCGTTCTTGAACTTGGAAATTGATTTCAATGCCATCTTTATACCAGTGGGCATCAACATCGTCTTCATTGACCTCAAACTCAACAACAGCACGCTGTTTCTCAATGACCTGTTGATGGAACAACATTAAAAAAAAAAACAAAAAACAGAAAACTTGAAGCTTTGGTTTCCCCCCAGTTAATCAATTTCTAAAACTGGTCAATGAATGGCATGTTAAACCAATATATTATAATGTAGTAAGTTGGCTGATTATAGCACTCTGTAATTTTTGCTGTCTAGTATTGGACAAATGGTACCTAAACTTCTCTTGTAGAGAATTGTGTTTACACCTGCACGGAGGAAAGGAACTGGCCCAAAGAGACAATTATTTCATCCTTAAATGTTTGCTTATTTACTAATAAGGCATATAAAGACACTTTACATTTGGGGGCTTCTTATTATCTAAAAAGTTATTACTTAATTTGATTTCATTTTATATGAACAATAACTTGGTGAGCTAGGTAGGAATTATTATCCTCATTTTAAGAGTGAGAACACTGAGGTTCAGAATTGGCAAATAAATGATGGAAGACTCTCCAGGTTATCTGAGTCCTCATTGAAGACTTTTTCATTGTGGTCTACAGTCTCTAAAGCCTGGTTTTCTTTGGATGAGCAGTATGATGAAGCTGAACTCAACTGGTATTTCTCTAGACATGTGTCCTCTATTATATCATTTGGGATGACTGACACATATGAGGACAAGCTCTGTAAACTCAGCTGACAGCAAAAGTGTCCAGCATCCTTGCCAAGAACCCAGCATGGCTTGGATGGGGCTTTCTCTTAGACTTCATAGAAAGTACTTCTAGCCACTAAGTCCCTTGACACTTGGCTCTCCATAGATAGAAACCAGAGAAAATGTCACCTTGTTCTAAATTTCCTTAATTCTAATTGATGTGTGAACCTCACGATTTACATTTCAATTCTTTTCTGGTTGGTGCTGCTTGGCAAGCAGCCATTTATTAGACGGTGAAGTTTCTACAGCTGCTTTAATTAACGTACTTAGACAGCTGCTAGGGACACACTTATTCCCTGAGTGGAAACTGTGACTAAATTGAGGTCAGCATGAGAGAGTCTAAGCCAAGTAAGAATGAGCTGATTTAATTCTTTAAAGGACTGTGGTTAGAAAATGTAAAAGGGAAACATTGAAATATAAAATGATAGATTATGGACTACTGATGATTTTTCAAAACATTTAGTATATAGACAATACCTGAACCTCCTTTTTAATACTTCGGATGCGAACATCTCTGCCTTCTACAAAGAGGTTTGCAGTTGACACGTTGCCTCCTGCCACCACTGTGTACTTCCCAGCATCAGACATCCGGGTGGATGGGATCAGAAGGCGGTGGACATATTTCTCCTTCTGAATCTTTATTCTATGGATGAAATGGAAATCGGAGTTTTACCATATGGTGATTCAGAAGAAACTGGGAATTACTGGAATTTAGCAAGACAAAACAACCGACCTGTCTGTGATCTGCAGTTCCTGGTCATCTTTCATCCACTGTACAGTGATGTCAGGTTCAGAAACTTCACATTCAAACATGGCTCGCTTCTTCTCCAGAACCTTAATGTCCTTAATGTGTTTCCTAAATTCTATATGACGAGCTGGAAAATAGCATGTAGAAAATTAACATTTTTAACAGCTTTACTGAGATATAATTCACATACTATACAATCCACCCATTTAAAGTACACAATTCAATAAGTTTCCATGTATTCATCATTGTGCAGCCATCACCATAATTTTAGAACATTCTCATTCCCCAAGAAGAAATTATGTACCCCTTAGCTATTGCCCCAAGGACTTTTCTATTGTCTCCCTTGTAGACCTAGGTAACCACCAATCTACATCTCTATGGATTTGTGTATCTTGGACATTTCATATAAATGGAATCATACAATATGTGATCTTTGTATGGTCTCTGGCTTCTTTCAGTTAGCATAAAGTTTTCAATGTTCATCCATTTTGTAGTAAATCATAGTGCTTCCTTTTTGTTGCTGACTGCTTTCCCATTGTATGGCTATCCCACATTTTATTTATCCATTCATTAATTGATACACTGAATTTTACAAAGCATGTGTGACATTTTTTCTATGGATCTAATATTTATGAAACCATACCTTCCACATAAAGTGTGGCTGTTGACGTAGCTTTTCCAGCCACAAAGGTGTAGTCAGCAGCATCCCCAAAGTGAACATTCCTGATGTTCAGTGAGTGTGTGAGCTTTTTGGTTCTCATCTGGCACTTGTCAGTTGATTTGATTTCCACACCATTCTTTAACCATTTGTAAGAGATGCCTTCATAGTTCACTGTCACCTCAAAAGTAATAGTGTCTTTTTCTTCAGCGTTGATGTCTTTCAGCATGGAAGTAATCATGATTGCTGCAAAGGAGAAAAGGAAACACACCCAAGGAGACTTTATGTAAATATGATGTGGGTTATAAGAGGTGCAGAATAAAAACTTGGAATGTTTTTAGTACATTTGTTGAGGCAATTACAGTTTAGAGATATAAGCTTTGATACCTTCCATGTACCATACAGGACAGTGCCAGCTCAGAGGAACAGAAAGATCAAGTGATAGACACTGAGCCATCTTTCCAGGTAGCCTTTCAGTGCTACTCTAACTGGAACATTTTATCCAGGTGGAGACACTAGTGCTTTACTCAGTGTAACCACATACTAGATGTTTCAAGTAACACTTTTATTTTTTATTTTTTGAGGCAGGTTCTAACTTTGTTGCCCAGGCTGGAGTGCAGTGCCGTGATCATGGCTCACTGCAGCCTTGGTCTTCTGGGCCCAAGTGATCCTCCAACCTCAGCCTCCTGAGTAGCTGGGACTACAACTGTGTGCCACCATGCCCAGCTAATTTTTTTTTTCCTTTTGTTTTTGGTAGAGGCAGGATCTCACTGTGTTTCCCAGCCTGGTCACAAAATCTTGATCTCAAGTGATTCTCCTGCCTTGGCCTCCCAAAGTACTGGGATTACAGGCTTGAGCCACCCTACCCACCCAATCAAGGATTTTTGAGTGGTCAGCAAAGTGTAGGATATAGAATATCAATGAATCTACTGAACATTTCATATTTTATATACAAATATGTATCTATTTTTAACTTACGGGTGACTGTCAGGGTGGCGCTGACTTGGTCATTGCCACAGACAAATGTGTATTCCGCCGAGTCCTCTGTGCTGGTGTTCATGATGATCAACTGGTGGAGTTTTCCCTGCACAACTATCTTGAACTTTTCACTCATCTCAATTTCCACACCGTTCTTCAGCCACATGGAAGGCACATTGAAGTGGGACACCTCACACTCAAAAGAGGCAGTTTTGGTCTCAGGCACCTCGATATTTTTCATGGTTTTTGTAATATGTAATGCTTGGTAAAATCAGAGAACAATTCAGTTAATACAATTTATTTAAAAAATAGACAAAACCAAACAAATTAATACATGGGGTTCATCAAGGAAAGGGCCGTAGGGGCTGCCTGATACTTACTCTCCACAAACAGTTTTGCTTTGCATTCCAATTGCCCCACCACAGCTGTGTATTCCCCAGCATCTGAGGGGGAGATGTTCTGCAGCATCAGCTTGTGGACCTTCCTTTCTGAGACCAGTCTGTGTTTGTCACTTGGCTTAATTTCCACATTCTTATGGAACCATTTTACTGGAACGGTGTCATGGGAAACACTAACTTCAAAGGCAACAGTGGCATTTTCCAAGGCTGTCACATCCTTTGGCTTTTTAATGATCTTGACAGCTAAGAGGAAAATTGGAGCAATTCAGTGATAGGGTTAACTTAATGGTAACCATGGGCTATTTATAAAGCGTTTCTAAGTCAACTTACTCTCTACGTGCAGTCTGGCACTGGCTCCTAGCCTTCCAAGCCTGAAGCCATAAACAGACTCATCCACGATGGCACAGTTTTTAATCCTCAGAGAATAAACAGTTCCTTTGACAGAAATGGCATACTTTTCATTGGATTCCAGCACAACTCCATTTTTGATCCACTGGACACCTTTGACATTAGGGTGTGTAAGCTCGACAGTGAAAACAGCATCCTGTGTTTCTGTCACTGTGAGGTTCTTCAGAGTCTTCTTAATTTTGACAGCTGAAGACAAATTTATGATTGGGTTAGAAAATATAGATGACATCATGAAGGAAAAGAAGTCCTGAACAAGATCATTGTTTAGTCACCCTGCAAAAAAATGGCTACCAAACATTTTGCAGTTATGCAGCACCTCTGTTTTAAAAGACACCTGAGATTATTTAGGGAAACCTGGGATCCAACTGGACATGTACATCATGAAATGATTTTTCTATGCTCGAGTAGTATGCGGTTTGCATAGCTATATATTAGTAGCATAATAGACTGATTGGAGAAGGGTGAGAGATGAATGGAGAATCAGTGTCTGATATAGCTGTTTCACAGAGCTTTAACCTAAGAAATGGCTTTTTTGCATAAACACATTTGATAAGCAATTTTGTACCTTGTGGTATGTGTCTCAGGAAGGTTTAGAGGATCTAGAATGACTTTACGAAAGGAAAATTTATGGTATCCAAAAATGGCCATATCATTTGTCTTTTAAAATGATAACGATCAAGATTGTAATATGATTTGAAAAGGACAAATCCTATGTTACTTACCTTCAACTTTGAGTTTGGCAGATGTTTTGGAGGTGGCCACCTTGTAGGTATATTCTCCAATGTCATCTAATTTGGTGGCAGCAATGATAAGTCTCCTTTTGTGGCCATCAGACTCACTTCTGATGTTGTTAGTCAGTGGTAGGTGTTTGCCATCCCTCAACCATTCGCCTTTGGAATCTGGGTTGGCAACTTCACATTCAAACACAGCTTCCTGGGATTCAGCTACAGTCTGATCTGTGAGTGGCTTGGAGATGGCCCCACCTTTGGAACAAGAGAAGTACAGTATGAGCCCTTTAAAAATATTCACATAATAAGAAAATCTTTGCAGAAGTAAATATAAAATATCAAATTTAAGAACATGATTTTGAAATCATGAAATGTCTATAAGATTGTTTTTACCCATATTGAAAAGGTACCAAAGAAATCCCTCATTCTAAGTATGTATGACTGATAATTAGGAGAAATACTGGAATCAGAAAAGTTTTGTTAAGAAAAAGCAATTGTTGAATTAATAGGAAGTTCTTAGAAGAGTATAACACTGGGATAGCCTCTAACCCAATTCCTTCTTCTTCAAAAGCATTCTAGTTGGTCTTTTAATGATTATTTCCTGAGAATCTGATATTTTGACTACATAAAAATTTGCTAAACAAAATGTACAAGTCATCAATGTTTCTACTAGATTCAGGATTTCTGTATACTAAAAATCACTGTGTTGACAAATGTCACCCATTCTATGAAGTTTCACCCCATTGCCTCCACTCTTATCATCCACTAGTAGAAATAATTACTGCTTTAACAAGCTAGTTGCTTATGTATCTGTCCTCTCTAAATTATGAATTTCTCAAGAAAAAAATCATTTCTCATTTAGTTTTGTGTCCTGAGTTCCTACAAGTGTCTGACCTATGGTAGGTACTTTAAAATCGTTGGGTGAAATCACAGAGGGGATTCATAGTTTATTCCTGTTTCCACACATTTAAAAACATGTAATTTAGATTAAATGTATAAAAATGCTGAATCTGAAATTTTGTTTTACCAGTCTTTTCATGGTCCGATCTCTGAGGAAATCTTATAATGTAAATAAGTATAAATCATGAAACTTTCATACCAAATAAGACAGATCATTACCATATGACTTGCTTCAATTCTAGATGTAATGCACAACACGATCTGAATGTAACATGTCAACTCTCAATATTTAAACTGTAATGAACCAAACAAATTAATGATGACTTCTAGTCTTTTGTTGACAATTGATTTACATTTTTTATTCTTCGTTGTAAAGCTAAGACATTCTGCTGAATGATGGTCTTATTTCTACATGATATCATAAGAGATACAGTTATGTTAAACTGTATTTTGAAAATATTTATTGAGTTCATTAAAAAGTAGGAAGAAAACAAAAGGCACAAAGACTAAACAAGCAAGAATGGCTACAAAAGGAAATAACTCTCTAGAATAAGAAAGTTTAAATAAAGCTCAATTCAGCAAATATCAATTGATTATCTGTCATTTGCAATATATTGGAATATACAAAGAAAATTCCAGATTTCAGGAGTTTATACACTGATATTGAAAGAGGAGGCCGGGCACGGTGGCTCAAGCCTATAATCCCAGCACTTTGGGAGGCCGAGACGGGCGGATCACGAGGTCAGGAGATCGAGACCATCCTGGCTAACATGGTGAAACCCCGTCTCTACCAAAAAAAAACAAAAAAACAAAAAACTAGCCGGGCGAGGTGGCGGGCGCCTGTAATCCCAGCTACTCGGGAGGTTGAGTAAACCCGGGAGGCAGAGCTTGCAGTGAGCTGAGATCCAGCCACTGCACTCCAGCCTGGGCGACAGAGCAAGACTCCGTCTCAAAAAAAAAAGAAAGAGGAAATGGGGAATAAGACAAGTGCATAATAAATACTATGAACGACCACATATATAAAGTGATCCTGGGGTTGGAGGAGGAAGAGATCATATATAAATGGAGAGATTAAAGAAGGTTTAATGGAGAAGGTGATGTTTGAGGTAGGCCTAGAAGAACATTTGTAATTTAGGCTGGTGGGAAAGGTGTTGCAAGTACTATTGGCTTTGGAAACAGCATAAGCAGAGGCATGGAAATGGGAAACTGAAAGGAGTTTTGAGGGAAATGAATGACAATTTCTTAAAATAACAATCGCTCCTCATAAGAATTTAGGTTAATAAATATACCAACCTGCCACAGTAAGTTTTCCAGATGTCATATTTTCTCCCGCATAAAATGTATATTTTCCTTCATCATCTTTCATCATATTTAGAACTGTCAATTTATATATTTTTCCATGTGCTTCGATTTTATATTTAGAACTGGGTTTGATTTCCTTGTCCTTAAAATTCCACAAGACATCAATTCCAGAGTGGGACAGCTCAACCTCAAACACCACATTTTGAGTTTCTGTACAGGTAAGGTCATGAAGACCTCTGATAATTTTAATTTCTGGGGAAAAAATAAAATAATTTCTTGGTTATTATTACACTGAGAAAGTAGAATGCTTAAAGTAATTATTAGATAAGTAGAATAATCCTTACTTTCTACAGAGAGATTACAGTTGGTTTCAACTCTGCCAACTATCAGCTTGTAGGGTCCTTCGTCTGAAGCATGAGTTCGGTTAATGACTAGCCGCTGTTTAGTACCTTTTACAATGGCATGCACACGGTCATCAGGCTTGATTTGTTCATCATTTAAGTACCACTTAACAGAAGTCACATCAGGGACTGAGACCTTACATTCAAGCACAGCCTTTGTGCCTTCAATCACGTTAACATCTTTTAGAGGTGTTATCACGTCCACACCTGCAAAATCATACACACACAAGATGAATGAATTTTGTTGAAATTGTCTGCTCCTTGAAGTTCTTTATGTTGCTTGATAGTGTAAACATAAAATTGTATAAGTAGGACTCACTATAGACAGAGACACGCCCACTGGTGGAGAGGCCAAGGGCTGGAATGGTGAAAGAGTAATTTCCAGCATCTTCTTTAGTCATGTCTTCAATGAGCAGCATATGAGATTGTTTGTCTATCACAATGTGAACCCTGTCACTGGGCTGCACTTCTTGGCCGTCTTTCATCCAGACGCCTTCCACACTTTCCAAGGAGACTTTAACTTCAAGCTGAACAATGTCACCCTCACAGACTTTTTGGTCACTAAGTCCTTGTAGGATAGCAATGGGGCGGGCTGTGAAATATGGGGAGAAAAAGAATGTTATGATCATTTTTTATCAATAAACCATAATGATGCTCACTGCAGGCTGACAGGAATGGGAAGACTTACGTTTCATCTTTAGTTTACAGGTTGTCTTTTTTCCGTCAATGACAAAGCTGTATTCTCCCTGGTCCTCCTTGGTTACGTCCTTGACTGTGAGGTTCTGACGTCCACGACGAGATGTAATTGTGTATTTGCCATTGGATTTAAGCTCCACATTGTTATGATACCATTTTCCTTCTATATTTTCCGGGGATACAATACACTCTAATTCTCCTGAATATGATTCTGGAACTTCTATGTCCTCAAGTTCCTTCACAAACTCAACAACTGCACCTGAAGTATATAACAGAAAAAGAAATCATTTTTTTTGGAGAGGTATGCATCTAGACTTAGGATAGAGACAATGTCTTGTATATCTCTTATCTCCCCCATACTATCAGGAATATTCTTAATATCTACCTGCTGATGGGCTGAGAGATAAATTTTCAATGAGAAGCAGTTATTTTATTTTAATTTTTAAATATTTTTGAAAGTAAAGAATTATGTTTTAATAAAAATCTTAAAAGCTAAAAATCAAGATAATACTACTTAAAAAAATCCAAATGGTCAAATTGATAACATTCTTAATTAGGAACATAAATTTATGATTCTGGCTATGAAACTTATAGCCAATTTCCAAATAATTGTTTTATGAAAGAAAAATTGCATAGCCAATTTGACCACATGCTAAAGGTGACTTTAGAGCTTAGGTAAACAATGAAATCCTTCGTTGTTGAATACCTTCAACAATAAGTTTAGCAGTCGTTTTGATATTTTCATCTTCCGCAAGCACACAGCTGTAATCTTCAGCATCAGACATATCAATGGTCAGTATGGAGAGGAAGTGAACCTTTCTGTCAGAGTGCATCCTGTATTTATCTCCCTCATGAACCTCCATACCATCTTTATACCATTTCACTTTGACAAATGGTTCTGAAGTTTCACATTCAAAGGTTGCCATAGTGTCTTTTTCCTTAGCAACAACATCTTGTAATTCCTGTGTGAAAGTGATCAATTGCTTGGCTACAAGAAAAAGGTGGGGGTAAAAGGGGAGAGCACATTATATTAAATTCGCAACCTGAGGAATGGGGAAAGAAAATAAAAGTAAACGCACTCATGGATATTCTTGAATACAAAGACAGGTCCATCAAAGGAAAGACATGCAAATTACCTTGGACAAGTAAGAATGCATGACTGGAGGTTTCTCCAGCTATATTGATGGCTTTTACCATGATGCTGGCAGAGTCCTCAGCAGTCACATCTCTTATGACCAATTCACAAACATTGTCTTCGGGCCAGTACCAGTAGATCCGGTCAGACCGTTCAATTTTGACACCATTTTTGTACCATTCACATTCAGGGTCTGGTTTCCCCACGACTCTGACCCGGAAGTGTGCATCAGATCCTTGGCCCACTGTTTGGCTTTGGATTCTTTCGAAGATTTTTGGAGCCTCCATACTAGGACTTAGTTCAATCTTATCAGGTTTAAAAGTTGGAATCGTGATTTTGCCTTCTTCGGCAAGAGCTTTCTTTTCCTCTTCAGTTAACTCTTTGGTCCAGTGGAGAAGTTCATCTTTTGTCTTCCTGAGGAGTTCCTCATAGGATTCATCTTTCTTTCGAGACTTGAGCTCCACAGCGGTAATGGCTTCATAATAGCCCTCTTCTGTTCTGCGCTTGAATTTACTGCGTAACTCTTCTGACTCTTCGGGCACTTTTTCATGGGTAATTCTTTCAGCCCTTTTCAATTTCACAATTTCTTTGGTTTCAGTGGTGTCAACAGGTCTATCCACTTTTTGTACTTCAAACTGAAGTTTTCCTGGTTCGTGTACGTGAAACTCGGGCCTTGGTTCAGGAGCTCTCCTAAGAACAGACCTAAAATCTTCCCTCTGTTGAATCTCAAGCTTCACTTTATGCTCTATCACACCTTCAGGATTTTCTGCGGTGACCTTCACTTCACCTGTGTCATATGATTTGCAGTCCACGATGTCCAGATAATGGATACCATCATAGCGAACTCTGAACCTTTTGCTTTTGCGAATGAGCTGTCCATTGAGGTACCAGTTGACTTTGGGCTGAGGGTAGCCTGTTACCCTGCAGCGGAACCTTGCGGTCTCCCCTTCAAGTACTCTAACTGGCTCTGGGAACAAGACAATGTCTGGCTTTTGCTTTTCTTTCTGATCTGTTGTTACACCTGTAAGTGCACCTTCATGAGCCATTCTCTCTAATTCTTCAATTCTCTGTAAGCCTTTCCTCCCCTCAGGCAACTGGGATTCTTCTACAAGACTTTTCTCATCTTTAACAATAAGGGTAGCAGATGTATGATCTGTTCCATATTTGTTAGTGGCTCTGCAAGTAATGATACCACTGTCTCTAGAATATGCAACACCATAATCAAGGCTGCAGTACCCAAATTCATTGATCATACGGAGCCTGTTGGCTGCCTCAAGTGGCTTTCCATCATGCAGCCACTCCACCACCATCGTTGGGTCACCAATGGGTGTTAGCCTGCATTCAAAGTGGGCAGGTCCAAAGCGCTTAAGTCTTAAGGAGGTGAGTTTTTTCTTGAAGAATGGTTTCTGTTGTTTCTCTTTGTCATAGAGATCACCTTCTTCCCATTGCTCTTGACCATATCGCAAATGGAGGGGCTCCAGTTCTGGGGCTGCAATCTCCTTTGCTCTGTATGTCCCCCTTGGGATGATTAACTTTCTCTCTGGTTCAGGCTCTGCAAACTCAACTTCAACATTTACTTTGCATCTTGTAGTGTCTCTGCCAGCTTTATTAATAGCAGTCGCAGTATACCAGGCAGAATCTTGGCTGACAGTGGAATCGATTTTAAGGGCAGCTTCTCCCTTGGTTCCTTCAATTCTATAAAAAGTTGGGGGAGGGAATCATCAATATAGTGGTATAGCTTCCCTGGTTATTGGATTTGTATAGTGAGCTTAGCTTTATTATTTCCAAACTTACCTGATTTTGGGATATTTATGAGGCACAATGATGTCACTGTTTTTCAACCATACAATGTCAGGGTTGGGGTTACCCGTAGCTCTGACTTTCATTTCAAGTCGGGAACCTTCCTTTACATTGACATTTTTCAGTTTTTCTACAAACATTGGTTTTACCTGATGTTCCACAGCTGAAAGAGAAAGGTCATGATTTAGAGGGAGTAAGGCTGAAATACCTGTTTATAATCCAAGTGATAAGAAAATTCATTTATTTTTATTTTATCTCATTTTACCTTCCACAGTTAAAATCACTGAAATTGAAGATCTGCCTGCCCTGTTTTGGGCAACCACAGTCCATTCCCCAGAATCACTGGGTGTGGCAGGGACAATAATTAGTGATTGAGTACCATCTTCTTTAATGACCACTTTATGGGTATAGTCATTGACAATTTGCTGGCCTGTGAAAATATGTTCAAAAGAAAGTAGATTTTAAAATAGTTTTTAAAAATTGTTAGACAGATACATAAGCTTGTTTTTGTGTTTTTATGATTCATGAGCAAAAACCTGTCATACTTACCATCATGAAACCAGAACGTCTCTGGCATAGGTCTACCAACAACCTTTAAGTCAAATCTGGCAGTTTGCCCTTCTAAACATTTGAAAGAAGCAGGTTTTAACACAAAGACTGGTTTATACAGTCTCTCAAGTTGTGACTCATCTGTCTCCTCCAGCCTACGTCCAGGGGACATTCTTGCAGGGGACATCCTTGCAGGGGACATCCGTGCAGGAGACATGCGTATAGGAGACCTGCTCACTGAACGTGGAGAGAGAGATCTGCAAAACAAAGACAAACAATACTTTCATGAGGCATAAAGAAAACTCAGCAAAACAAACTTCATTTTGTCTTCTTCATTATTCATTATTCACGTTATTTTAGAATTTACTTCTTGCATGTATTAGAAGGCACCTCCAACTCATTCAGATCTAAAATAGAATATATTATTTTTGCCCCCACAGCTATGTTTTTCCTATACTCTCAATTTTGGCTGGTAGTCATTCAGTACATCCAGGTACCCAGGTTCAAAAATCTTGGAATAATTCTCAGTACTGTCTTTTCCTTACCACTTGGATTTAATCAGTCACTAGACTTTTTTTGATTTAACTACCAAAACATCCTAATAAATGTTGGTTGGATAAGTAAACCAAATGAATACATTTATGGAAAAATAAAAAAATATATATTTTTTATCTCAGAGGAGGAAAACATAGAAATCAATTTGGAAACAAAACAAAGCAAAACAAGACTCTATCTACACATTGCAGCCAGACTGACTTGGAGTTTGAATGCTGGCACCACCACTTACAGGCTGGATGAATTAAGGCAATTTTCATAGATTCCTAGGGCCTCAGTGTTCCTATTTCCAAACCAATAATAGTCATCTTTTTATTGCAGGGCTGTTGTATAAAATTTACATATGTAAAAATCAGGCATCAAATAAGAGCTATTGTGATATTAGCTGTAGCACTAGGAAAATAAATAGTATGATACACTGATGAAAATTCTTTGCTCATCTTACATAGGGGCAAGAAATAAAAACTCTTGGCAATTGTTGGTGTTGCCACCGGTAAGTTTCTGTGCCATCTTAGCCCTCAATTTTCTTCTTACACAATAGCGATTTGCTACTAAGATATTTGATGTTTTGAAAACAATTTACATACTAAGTAACCCAAATTATTATAAGTCTTACCTGATTCTGCTCACTGGCTCTGGTGTGGGGATGTAAGTTGGAGCTCCAAGTGGTGCAGCAGGCTCCACATACAACTTCCCTGAGCAAATTGCATTTCCTTTAATATTGCTGGCAAATGCAGTGTAGATTCCTTCATCTTCTGGAAGAACAACAGGTATACGCAGACTAGCTCTGCCATCTTGTAGAAAGTCCATTTGGTATCTTTCTCCATGTTTGATGCGCTTGCCATCTTTGTACCAAGCAATCTGCAAAGAATACCATGCATGTATGAATAAAATTTACATCAAATAGTTATACTGTAACCAACTTGTATCTTTACTGTGGCAAAGAGGTATTATAAATGTTTATATTTTACCTTTGGTAATGGATATCCAGACATCTTGCAATGAAAAGTGACACCCATCCCCTCAAGAATTCTATAATTCTTGATTCTTAACTCAAATCCTGATTCAACAGCTTCAGATTCAGAAACGTCAACTGCCATCTTTTCTTCTCCATCTTCTTCAAGAAGTTCTTCTAATGTAGTCTTTATTATTCTATATTCAATTTCTTTAATAAGTCTCTCTTCAAAGGAAGAAATATGGAATTCCTATGCAAAAAAGATTATGGTCTGTTAAAATTACTTATCCTTACTGACGGAAATTATTTAAGGATGTGTATCTGAGCTAGATTGTTGAAGATTTTAGCTGGGAGAAGAATCTAGAAGACTTTGGTTTGTTTGTTTTAATCTGCATTATGGTCATCTTTCCCATTGAATGCTGTGGCATCTTGGGTAGAAAAGTATTCCAAAAAAGCAGGAGTTAGAGGTGGGTTAGAGGTTACATTAGCTTATCATACATATGAAGAGATCTTGGCATTAATGAACTTAGCTCTACTAATATTGGTCTTTTCCTTAATATATTATAAACCCTATTTCTAAAGCCACATTTATGGCATATATGTAATCTCTATTTCTAAACTCACAGGTGCAACATACCATGAAGATTAAGGAAACTTAGCAGCAGTGAACTTTGACCTACTAATAGTTGTCTAACCCTGAGCTCATCTCTTGAAAATGAAAATATCAAACAAAAAAAGGAAAGTATAATTTATGAAATGGTTTGGTTGGTCATTATTTTTATACTCACCTGATCTTCTACATACGTTCTGACCATTACGGTATCTTTGGCCATTTTCTTCCTAATTAAGGCTTGTTCTTTTTCATACTCTTTTTCATACTCAGAGTATACAAATCCAGGGGCAGTTTCTCCAACTTTGGGTTCTTGAACAAATGCAGTCACTTGTGTCTGGTAAAGCATTTCTTGCTGGGACTTCATCAGTGACTCATAATCAGCTAAGAGTTAAGAACGTAAGTTAATTTTTTAATGTTCTTACTAAAAACATTCATGCCACTATGCATTCAGGTAAACTGTACACTGGGGAAAGTTGATAACCAAAAGCCAAATTTTCCAAATATCTACTATTGACGTGCTCAATATTTTCTAGATGGAATTTGGAAACCAAACTTACACTAAAAAATCAAATCAGCCACTACAATTGTAGAAACAATTTTATATTAGCAGTCAGTTTTGGGGGGATCTACCATGGAGGTCTTCCTAATTTGCTTGTGGCTTTTAACAATTCATTTACCTTCCTGAATCTTGAGTGCTTTATTGGCTAAATGAAGATAATATTGTAATTTCCTCTAAGGGATACTGTGCAGATCAAATGAAACAGAGTGTGAACCAGTTCATTGTAAATGTGAACAGTCTAGCATGAAAGCTACTGCATTTGTTTTCAAGTTATAAACATTGAAAATCCTGACTTTCAGGTTTTCTTTAAAGTATCAGGAGCTCTAGCAACACTGAGCCTGGTAACAGCCTGGTGCGTGCCTGGTAACAGCCTGGTGCGTGCCGGGCAACAACACAGCTACTGTCTCTTTGAGGCAGGGCACCTACTCTCCAGTTTGCCACTGTTTTCATTGCACTCACTGTTACCTGCCTGGGCCTGGAAGGCAACTGGATTTAGAATCTGTGCATTTTCGGAGGCATGATATGCCTAGAAACAAACACACCAAACAGAAACTATTGCTAGAACCTCAGAAGTTTAATGCCAGTATAGTTTTTGAGGCCATGTGGTCTAAAACATTTTCCATACAACTGAGGCAAAGACACTGGGACAAAGTACCAGAACCAGTAAATGGCAACCGGCTTTTTAGCAAACGGACAGCACTGCTATCTCCTTGTATTTCAGATCTTATCATGCACGTAGAAACTAGAGTTGCACTTACCTTCTTCAAGCAAGGAAGCAGATGCAGAAGTTTCTCCATGCTTATTACGAATAACAATAGTGTATTCCCCAGCATCATCAGCAAAAGTCATAGAAATTACTAGCTTGCATTCACCAGTTTGTTTGTCGTAACTCACTTTGTATCTTTAGGTAAATGTACAAAATTTAAAAATCAGTTATAAACAACCCTTCTGTGGGTAGAATAATTGGACTTATCTGTGAGTGGATCTGTGGTATAAAATTCAATGACCCTAAACATATGACTAAGCTCCACAATAGATTATAAGATTGCTGGAAATTGAGAAAAATGCAAGAACGTGAGTAATTAGGGCCCAATAAGTTAAAATATTCATTTTAAAGAATATTTATTGCTAGAATCAGTCATGAAATTAAGTGATTTTCCGTGTTTACATTAGCAAATGATCAGGTCACTTAAACAACAGGTATTTTCTCCTCGTTTGTTATTTTGTTTATTATTTCATTCAGAGATCAAATGAATAATTAAAACAATAAATTCCTTTAAATATTTCAGTATTAACTCTCTGGTACATTATATTTATTATTATTAACGTATGGCACCTACATTTTTAGATTACCAGGTTGCTCTTTTTATCTTAAGTTGCAAAATATTCAGAGCTAAATTTTATATTGAATTGAAGAAAAATTAGTAGCATAGATTTTTGTGCATAACTAGCTTTCTTCTTCATTACATGGCCCCTATTCTTCTATCTTTTAGTCACTTAGTTATTACATGTTTTTATTGAAAGTTGTCTCAAATATTTTCTGGAAGTGTGTATGTGAGAAAATCCATATTTTCTCTACTTTCACAACCTCAATGAATTAAACTATAATGTAAATAAATATATCTTCCATCCACTTTTGTCACATAGCTTTATTTCTTAGGAAGACTTTGCACAAAAAATGTAAAAATACCTCAAAACAAAGATGGCTCCACAATGAAAGAGCCTATGCTCAGGGTCGGTGGGGTAAGTAAATTCTACTCTAGGCTTCATGCACATATCATACAAGTCACAGAGAACTCTATATTCAGCCATCAAAATACCTGTATCCAGTGGTCAGAGGAACACCAGATTTTTTCCAGTACACATGGGGCTTTGGGTTGCCACCAACTTGGCATCCAAACACCACGCTCCCACCTTCCACCAGTTTCTGAACCACTGGTTTTGTAATAAAGTAAGGCGCAGCAGGTTCTCCAGGCCCTGCTTGTTCCTCTGTGATGCTAGTATCAGTCATAACCACATCTCTTGACTCAACAAAGCTGGAAAGAGAATTCCCCTCATATTAGTTTCTGAGTTGCAATTTGCCAATACTGACGGGGCTGAAAGTCAAAACTGTGCTAGAACAGCTACTAATTAGCAAAATGTTTTACCGTTTCTCTTCTGTGGTAAATTTCTCAGTCACGGCTGTGGTTTCCTTTTCAAATTCTTCTGACACTGAAAGAAGACAAAAGTTTCTCATTGAGATGAGATGTTTAGTGACCCTGCTTAGCACTGACAGTTAAATTGACCATATAATCTCCCCCCCAGTTCCCAAAAGGGACATCATTTCAAGGTGCGCAGAAACCGTATTGTGGAAAAGAATGTCAGATGAAAGTGATGGCATGTGCATTAGGACTGTGGGAGGGTGGCCACTAACCCTGCACAGCCAGATAGCAGGATGTGCTGACGGTTCCAGCCTCGTTAACAGCACTGCAGGTAAATCGCCCGCTGTCTTCCGCAAACGCTTCGCGAATCATAAGACGAGCGATTCCACTCTGGAAGGTTATCTGGAAGTCAATGGAACTTTCGATTTGGTAGTCTTCCCTGTACCATGTCACTGTCGGGGATGGGTATCCAGAGATGTGGCACTCCAAGGTGACAGATTCACCTTCTATGACTGTCACATTTTTTAAGCCCTGAAGAGAGAAGAAATAAATAATGATATGTGTGTATATTCATTAATCATTTCTGTTTCGTAACAAATGTGGAGTTTGAACTTACACATTTCAACTGCCACAAAATGGCCTTTTAATCAGGACTCCAGAAATAGTAGTAGAGAGACTAATATTTATATAATATACTAATATATTAGCAAAGAGCTGTAAGGTTCAATAGCAAATGCTACCTGTTCAACAAAGCTTTGCCATGGTATCACCAACTGGAATGAATCTCTCCCTCCCATGGATTCTCCCTCTGTTGTGGTGCTTATCACCTTATATATTTTATTATGCTCGTTTATGTACACTTTCTCTGATGGCAAAGAAAATATTTCAAAGAGGGATGGAGGGATGGATTTGTCTTTATGTCTCCACAGCTCCTGCAATAATGCCTTTTGCATTTTAGAAGCACATTAAATCTTTTGAATCCATAAATGATGTACCCCATAGAATTTCCCTCTTCCTTGCCAATATGGTCAAATATGGTCTTAAAATGAGCATCTGTACGCTCACTAATGTCATTTTGTATTAATTTGAGAAACTGATCTTTGCAAACATGTATTAAAATGATTTGAGCAGATATGAATAGGGTCCAGCATAATCAACTTCTTTACTCACCGAGACCAAAGTTGGTGGAGTAACAGGAATTTCAACAGGTGCTGGTACTCTTGCTGTTTCTGTCACCTAGATTTTTACAAATTATATTACAAAATGCTCATGAAATTAAGGGAAATCTCATAAACTCTTAGCTCACGCAACATTATAAAAATAATTTGAGAAAATGATCTCTGACCCATACTGTGCTCCATAAAAATCAAGTCTTAGCGTGGTAAAGGAGAAAGGCAAGACTCCGCTGGCTACTTTTCAGTGCAAACTAGCCAACCACCTGGCCCTGCTCAATGGGAATGGACCAAGCAACAGTGGGTAACCAGTGACCAACCTTGGCTTCGCGCCCGTGCAATACTTCAAAGCGCTCTTCACGGACGGTGGCGCCAGTGATGCTCACCCCTACTTCCTTTTTCACCTCAACGCCAGCTTGACTCTTGTAAGTATCTGGCGTGTCAGCGAAGGGGAACTGTGGCGAGGGTGTGGGCTCTGCCCTTACCCTAGTCTCACTGGGCTTCACAGTAGGAGCCTTCACCGATTTGGTGATCTTCTGAGCAGAAGATGTGGCTGACAACTCTTTTTGTAATGTGGCAATAGCACTACCAGCTATTGATGCCTACATGGAAACAGAGTCAGAAAATAAAGTCACTTAACCATTCTCTGATGGCTAACCCTCTCGGACTGAGTCTGAGCCTATTTCTATAAGGTCCGTTTTTCAATGTTCTCGTTATCACTCATTATCACACAGTTAATGAAAAGTCAGTTAGAGAGAAGCCAATTATAAAGCTCCTTGTCATGCCTGTTAGTTTGTAAAACAAATTTTAAATATCTTTTTTAAAGAGTTGTATTCAGAACTCCTTATTTTACAGCTTTTATCATAAAAGGACGGGGTCTTCTAAAGCTTAGTCATGAATTTTCACTTGACCATTCTGATGAATGCCACTTTTGAATATGCCACAGTGGGAGATTCAAAATTAAGAAATTATTGAAATTGTTGGTAAATTCCTAAGAACTACTTTGCAATAGTACATTTGAGTTTTAGCCACAAATCTATGTGAAAGGTGAACATGGAGACATTCAGACAAAATATTTGAAAGGTTTCCTTACTGCTTTTATTCTGTTACAGTCTATGGTTATTTGTTTTGTAATTTGAGACTAAATCGAATACAGGCGTTATATGTAGCTTACAGTTCTTTGCAACCATAGAAGGTTTGGGTTCTATTTCTTGGATATGTATGATAACAATAGTGATTAATATCAAGGATTTATTACATGCTGACAACTTGTTAAGGTTTTTATATGCTTTTCACTTGCATTTTACATGTATGTTTACTTTCTCCTGATGACAGAGGTTATAAGGGGGAAAATAGGGCACTAATCCAGAGCTATTTGATTCCCAATCACCATATAGTACCACCTCTCCATCTTGCTATATTGAGTATATAAATATATGAATCTCAATGTCTTCTGTCTTTATTATTGAAACACATTCACAGTTAAGTTACTCTGAAATGTCTCACAGCATAACTAAAACTATGCTGTGTAGTATACTACTTTCACAAAATCATTAGAACAATAGTAAAACAATTGAGTTTGAGCTGTCCCTGAAATGTGAACTAGAGAGAAGCCTGTGTGGATTTGTGTCTCCTCAGAGGTATAAGATAACCACTTGTGACTCTAGGCTCATTCTCCTGGGCAAGTTTCAGAAATCAAACCTTTAGGGCATCTGGGCCCACTGTGAACGCAAATACACACACACACATCACCAAAAAAAGCCTCCAGTGGCCTACTCCAAAGATGCTCTATTTCACAGGTTAGATACTTATTTCCTTTAAACATTTCTGTATCATGCTCTGTAACTTCTTACCTCATATACATGTTCTGTCTTAGGAACAGAAATTTTTGAAACAGTAAAGTGAGGGCTAGCTGTGCGGGGGCGTTTATCCACATGGACTAATCTTTCTGTTGTTAGATCTGTAGTTTTCTTGATCTGCATTGAAATGAAACTCAGTGATACCATTGATGACCAATGACCACAGCAGTGAGGCTTGCTTTACCATAAACAAGGTGAAAAATCAGCAGGTATAGACTCACCTGTGATGATATGTGCATTCCCATTTGATCAGTAGTTTTGATATGAGTCTCAGAAGGAGCCTGGATTACTACAGGCTTGACTGCTTTAGGGACAACGTGGGGTTCTGAGGCTGGACGTTGGGGAGGCTCAGCTACCTTTGCGGTGGAAATGCGTTCCTTATATCCGTACTCCAAAGTGGTCTGCTGAGCATAGGATTCTTCAAGATGCCCAGGCTCTCTGGGCTCTCTGGGCTCTCTGACTCGGGCTTGGTCTACTGCAGCAACAACTGTTGCTACAGCTTCAGCCTTTTTTCCAACATCCACCTGGAGACAAGGTTTCCAGAATTAATACACAGGAATATTGAGAGGAGGCTGGAACATCTCCTAGGCATCAGGACAGGCAAATGGGTAAAGGCATGATAGGTAGATGGCATCCACGTCATACAGCAGTGTTAATGTGTCTAGAAATGTATCTCAGAAACACTTTTAGGGACTATTTCATTGATTATTATATTGTGCAGACATCGATTTAGATCCACTCTCTGTACACCTGCTTAATTATACTAGACACTAAATCACATAAACACAATATAGGATAATCACAATATGAACATAAAATCATAAGGAGATTTTGAAATTTTGTAGAATTTTTCCAGGCAGAGAGTCAATCAGCAATTGGAAAATCAGAATTTTGGAGCTGGTTCTCTTCACCGATTATTTTTATTATCTTGTTGACCATTTAGTCTGATGTTAATGCAATGACAGTGGTGACATAAGTGCACTCAAATACCATCATCATCCCATCCAGAAAAATCAGTAACTACAGAGTTATATGGTTGCATGCAAATCGGACATAACGTGAAAGCTCATAAACACAGAGTGAGCATATGAATTTACTTATGATTCTCTAAGGGTAAGATATGTTTAATCTATTAGAAAATACCTTTCTTAAAACACACAGATGACAAAAAGAACCCCGTGCAAATGAAAATATTGTGATTAAAATGAAAGTGTTATCATGTTTGGATTCAAGAGAACAACCTTTCACATTGATGTTTAATTTACTTTCATTATTATGGAGAGTTAAAGCAAAGAATGAAACAAATATTATTTTCTCATTTCTGAGTCTGATGAACATAAATGGAAATACAATTTGCAGAGCAGTTTCTCTTTTAAAGAAGGCAAACTAGCTGATGCGGCTTAGATATTATGATTCTACGTGATACTTGGAAACAGCACACCGTAAAAATCACATAGCCATGTTCATCCAGTGCTTTTTAAAAGTAAGATTGGAAAATTTTATTAAGATTCAGTTTTCTGTATCTGTGAATAGAATCTAGAATGCATTGGAAACATTCTTCAACTATGCTACCTGTATATCTTTAAAAATTGTTCTCTGAACTATTTAAGATATAAATGAGATTTTTCTGAGACGGAATTGGGTCTTTAGTGATCACGGGCTTTATCCAGGGCTTCCTTTTAGGAAGACACAAACAATCTCATCTGCCTCGAAGGACTGCAAATACTATCTTCGCTTTAGATTGTGTCATCTCAGAAAAAAACATAAAATATACATGAGGCTCAGGTGAGTTAAGTTTGTCCATTTATTTGTTTCTTTTTTAAAAACTATATTGGCAATGAGCTGACTTTAATTGTACAGACGTTTTAAAGTGTTAACATCTTCGACAGATAACACTAAATAAATATATATTATTTTGATTGTAGAGTGATCACATTTCCACCATATCTCATTTGAACCTTTTAGCCAGTCTGATATGAAGTAGTCAGGTTCAGTCTTAATTTTATTTTAACAATGATAAAAGAAACTGTCAAAGAAACTGTCATTTGACTAAATATCACACAACTGAAATATTTAAATTTTGTTCTTAATTTTAAATATATGGAAAAATCTTAATCATGGTAGAATATTTTAAATTGAGGAAGCATCTGTCTGTTTTTTCCTTGAATTATTGTATATCAAATTTATATACACACACTTATTGGTGGACGACAAATGAGTACGCTGGTAACTGCTTTTATTTCTTAGTGGATTTTGATATCTCTCATATGTTTGTAACCTAGAGAAGCAGGAAGACAAATCGGACTAGAATATACCAGTTCATACCAAGTAAATGCTGAGAATAAATTTTGGAGACATAAAGGAGAGTATTACATGGTCTGACTTTTCATTACTAGAAATGCTCACTGTTCAACTGGAGGACGGACTGAATCTAACCATCTCTACTGTTTTATTGATCAGTCAAGCAATTAGATGGAATACTGGAAGCACAATTCATGATGGATGAAAAGTTATGAGAGTTGATGATGAAATGGGATGAAACAATACTTTTCACCTCCATTGCATCAGTTTTCATCTCTTCTTGGAAAAGATGTATTTGTTCTTGTTTAACAGCAAATACTTCTCTAGTCATTGGCGGTGTGGCTGATTCAGCAGATTTTGCAGTGGTAACTACTACTTTAGGTATAAACATTTTCTCAGCTTCCATCCTCAGCTATTTTTTTTAACAAGAATAAGATAGTGAATTCATGACAAAATTTGAATGAAAACAAAAATAAAAAGTTAATCACTCATGAAGTATGTTGCATAGTGGAATTTCTATAATTTATGAGACTTCTGTAAGGCTGATATGCCATTAAATGTTAGACTTGAATAAAGGTTTAAAAAGTTTATCTTAAATCATGTCTTAGAAAAAAAAAAGATGTAGAGTTAGAAAATGACGTTGAGGGAAATACAAATAGGATTCAGGCCATCCTGCTAATGAAATGGGGAAACTTTAGTTGCTAATTTTCAAGTGGTATATTAGCAATAAAGAATACAATTAGGTAAATGGCTCATTTGGAGTAAATGATAGTCATGGGAAACAGTTTAATTCATGGATATTTCATAGCTATAAATAGATACGGTAATCTTTTCATGACTTGTGTGAAATGGTTCTGTTTGAATACTTCCTTCTCTAGATTTTAATATGCATCTTGTTTAGCTTTAGTGGGAGCTGCTACAGCAGGCATTATAATTTTTTCAGTTTATCTTCTCCTGTGATATTTACAGGAGGGAAAAAAGATAAAGTTTCATACAAAGAAAATTATGGGTAATTTATTGAAATAAGTCCATACTCCATAATGTAATAAACTGAATTTATGACCCCTCAAAACACACATCTTCTTGACAGTGATTAAGAGTCATCATTTACTTATACAACTTCCGTGTTTTTAAAAAATGTTCATGGGCCTCTTAAAATTAGCCTGCATGCAATTTTAAATCAACTTCTGGAAGATTCCCAGATGTTAATAAAATGTTGAAAATAATGGCGAAGAGATAAGTGGAGAAAGGGATATGTAGTAATATTAACAATAAATCTTTTTTAGTTTCCAATTATTTAATTGTCTAAAAAATAAATTCGGTTAATAGTGACTCATACATAAGAAATTCAGAGATTTGATATTAATGTATTATAATAAGGAATTTCACATGATATGTGGTATTAATGTATTATAATAGGGGATTTCACACTTGGAACAACAATAGTCACCTTTCCATGGGTAACTTGGGTTTGTTCTTGTCTAGTAGCCATAGTTTCTCTAGTTCTCAGTATTGTTTCTTGTTCTTTGGCTTTAGCAGTAGCAACTGCTATTGTAGACAAGGCAGTTTTCTCAGCTTCCTTTCTCATCTGATTATTACAGTAAAATCAAGATTTAAGTTGAACAGGGCTTCGAACACACATAGTATGACCCTTCCCCCTTCCTCATGGTGATGCAAGATGGTTATTCAAGGTTAAATACACACGAGAAATTAACTTTCACCTGGCAATGTCTACATATACTGACTGCGAATCACAAAACTTAGAAATGTTAGCTATTTAAAAACCTCTAGATGAGTCCCTATGTCGCTTTTTAAAAATTAAGCTAAAAAAATGCTAATCTTCATGCAAAGAATAATGGTGAATAAAATGAATTATAAATGTTACCGAGGATGAAAATCAAATGTGCAGATAAAATTAATGATAATCAGTTGCATATTTACCATTTTGTTTTTAGTTAGGGGTTTTAAAAGGCAAATACAGATTAATAATTCATACCACATTGTAGTTAATAGTTGGCTAGAAATTAGTTTAAAGATGAACTTTTCACAGCTCAAATATCTGTATTCACCTTTTCCTGAGTTATTTGAACTTGTTCTCTTTTGGTAGTAATGCCTTCTCTACTTCTTGATACTAAATCTTGTTCTTTGACTTTGGGTGTGGCAACTATGACTTTAGGTACAACTGTTTTCCTAGTTTCCTTCATTATCTGATCACACACAAAAAGTAAGAAAATAGTCATTAAATTCCATAAGTCTTTAATAAAAGAAACATAAGTCAAAAAGAAAGGAGGCAAAATTTCTTCCTATTCAAGGAAATTTTAATTACATTAAAATATATCATTTGAGCTGCTTTGATCATCCATACTGTTTCACTGACAAAAATATCTAAACAGTAAGTCCAGTTTAAAAGAAAACAATGTGATCAGCAATAAAAGACTAATGAGTACTCTTTTGTATTTTTCACATTTTAAAAATTATAATCTATAAGACATTTCAATAGCACTGTAAATAGCACTTTTTTTTGTATTATGAATTGACTTATTTACAGACATCTGCTTCAATAGGAAGATATTAAAGTGAATTATTATATTATATTAGTAAGAAGCCAAAGAATGTCTGAAAGTTAGGAATGAATTGGCAGTGAAAGGTAGCTGTGTGGGGAAAGAAATTTTCTATTTGCATTATAAGAAGAGGTGAAAGTGAAGAAGTGATAATTAAGATCCACGATGGAAATGTAGGTGATTTGCAAATGAAATGGTGCAAGAGTGACTTTCACATTGGCAGGAAGTCATCACCTTTTCATGACTTAGGTGCATTTGATCTTGGTGTGTAGCAGTTTCTTCTTGAGCTCCCGGGACTGTTTCTAGTTTTGCGGACTTTGCAGTGGCAACTACCACCATGGATGCAGCAGTTATCTGAGTTTCCTGTCTTATCTGATTTTTAGAGTAAAATAAAGATTTGAGTTTCAAAATATACAAAAGAAATGGTACGACATCCTTGAAACATTCAGGAAAATACAGAATGCTTAGTGGTGAAAGATAAAATGTCAGATTTCCATTTTAGGGGCCTACGCTTGTGCTTCAGACATAGACTGTTTTCCTGAGGAATGGTCTTCTTTTCTGCCCACATGCTCCTTAGCAAATTGTCCTAGAACTGAAAATATCTCATCTTGAGACGTGTTGACGTGTTAGCGAACCTGGTGGTTGGCTGCTGACAAGTGGCTGGAAAACTATAGGCCAGCTGAACTTGCCAGTCACCAGCATTGCAATGGCCATGGGGATTTCTATGCCTTTGATTATGCCAAGTAGGGTTCTTGCTGCATTCAAAGTGTCTCACTCACAGTAAGGAGAGGGAAATTCAGTCAGCAGCCTCTGGTCAGTCTTTTAAGTGTACAGAGTTCTCAACTGAACCTTTGAAGAAAGTAGCTCTAAGATCAGCAAAGAGTTTGAGTTCAAGGAGGATGAGCACAGGTGCCCTCTTCAACATGGAAGAATTCAAGATAAATGCCTCTCTCCTGACACTTAAAGGCTTGATTTCACATACGGGAGAGACATGGATTTTAATGATACTGAGATTGTCCTTACACAGCTCTAGGGCACAACAGCAGCAAACACTTCTAGGTCACTGTTTATCAACCATGATTTGAAGGTTTTTTTTTTTTTTTTTGAGGAAGTGTTTGCTTTCACCGATGTCTGGCATTTCCTCACTTTCCCTTGCTATTTATTTGGGGTGTTTATGGCTGATGTATGTGTGTGTGTGTGTGTGTGTGTGTGTGTGTGTGTGTGTGTGCGCGCGCGCGCGTGTATGTGCACACACATGATGTGTCTTACAACTATGTAAAGTTTGTGCATTACAATCTAAGTGACTGAGGGCTTAGGCTATGCACAAAGAAACCGACTGTCCCTGTGGGTAACTGGACTGGCATGATATCTATCATCCATTCATGTATGTTCTAGAAAGTTCATAGATGTGCCCTAAACTGTTCTGTAGACAGTCTCCTGAAAACTGATCAAGTGAGTGGAAAATAGTGCAATGTGAACATAATTTCCATCTTGAGTTTCAATGCTAGACATAGAGGAACAATAACAAAAAATATACAACAAAAGACTTCTCCATTTGTGGGTTTCAGTTATAAGCTACCTGCAGCTGGCTGTAATGTGATATTGTCAACAAATTACAAAACATTTAGAAAATCGAACTTACTGTTTCTTGAGTTACTTGTTTTTGTTTCGTAGTAATTTCTCCAGAAATTCTAGTTTCTTGTTCTTTGGCTTTAGCTGCTGAAATTACTACCTTTGGTACAAATGTTTTTTCAGTTTCTTTTCTTATCTGCAAACAATGATTAAAAAAAAAACTTTATTTCCTGATGCCCAATGAAATTATATGGTGTTTATTAAATATAACAACATAGGAATTTGAAGAAGTAAAATCCCTTTTCTGGAGATGTCACTAAATAAAATAAATAATCTCATGTTCATAAATAAGTTTATGCTCTTTGTCTCCCTATTGAACAGGAGAATTGTAGTCTTCTTTAAAATGACTTCCAATTTTTACAAATAGATCTATGGCAATATTATTCTGTACTAATTCTGTCATCTACAGGTAATCTTAGAATATATATCAGAATGGAAAGCTTTAGAAGTAATTTTGTCTGATCTTTTTATTTTACATGTGAGAAATCAAGCACGGATAATTTATAATCTGCATTTGTACAATAATTTTGTCTTGTCAATTTCCCTAAATACTGTGAAGAATGCTGTTTCCATCTGGGCATCTAAGGTATATGCGTATGTAAGGGGACAGTTTTCTCCATTTGCCTCTGTGCTGTTCTCAAATATCTCATCACTGAAACACAGAATCTCAAGGTTGAAAGAGACTTGGAAATTCATCTTCTCAAATCACCCAACTGACAACTGGTTCCACTGGCCAAGAGCTTTACTAACTGGCCTTTTCCAATCTGTCCCCAAATGCTGCCAACCATGGGGCTGTCCTTTTCACCTTTTCTGGTCATTTGGCTTGTTAAGGCTATGCTGTCCATTCCACTTCAAACTCATGTGTAAATGTCTTCCCAAGTAGCCAGGAAGCAGTTGCTAAGATTTCTAAAGCAAAGTGAGTTCAGTGTCTCCTCCACTTTTCCCCATTCCTGCCTCAGCATTGATTTCTTCCTCCTGGTTTTACCCATCTGTCCTCTCCCTATAGTCATACTTACATCCCCAGATCAATGTGGTGAGACCCCTGGTGTATGTTCACAGAGTTCTTTTTCATACTCATAAGGGGAACATTCAGGGACACTACCAAACTTTGGTATCCAGTGCCCAGAAATTTACACATACAACAAGGGGATTTTATTAGCATGCTAACAACCATATGGCCCAAAAAACAACACTCTTCATGGTAAAGGTGATTATCTGTGTTGACCCCTGAGAGAACCTCAGTGAATTTTAAATAGAAAACCATTTTCACCTGCTCATGAGTTACGTGCATCTGCTCTTGCTTTGTGGTAATTACTTCTCTGGTTCTTGATTTTAATTCTTGTTCCTTGGCTTTATCGGCGGCCACTACTACCTTAGTTACAGCAGTCTTCTCCGCCTCCTTTCTTATCTGCTTTTCATAGAGGAAAGGAAGAAAACACTTTAATGCATCTTACATAAAAAATTCAAGACCAGCCTGGCCAACATGGTGAAATCTTCTACTAAAAAATACAAAAATTAGCTGGGTGTGGTGGCACACACCTGTAATCCCAGCTACTCACGAGACTGAGGCACAAGAATCACTCAAACCCAGGAGGTAGAGGCTGCAATGAGCCGAGATCATGCCACTGCACTCCAGCCTGGGCGACAGAGCGAGACTCTGTCTCAAAAAAGAAAAAAAGTTACAATAATCTGTCAGGATCTAGACATAAATGTCACACAAGAGAGGTAAGGAGGAAAGCAGCTGGAATGATTTTAAACTATAACAGAAAATCTATTCAAATACGAGGTGGGACATTATCCTGGATTTATAACACTGTTCCAGCTATGAATCAAGTGTCATGTTTGTTTTGAGAAAAGTAAAAACAAAAGTCCTTTGGGGAAACTTAGAGAAATGTAATGCCTGCCCTGAAATAGTAGTTTCCATGTCCAGTGTGTGCAGTGACTGAGTTCTGGAATTGACTGGTCTCTGTTTCTCCGGCCACCTTTTGCCTTCCTATCTTGAATACCATAGTTGACTCTTGCCTGCTCATATAGCCCAGGTATTTCTGGCCTACTCTGCTCTTCTGATATTCACATTGTCAACACCTTTGGTATCTCAGACCACCTTTTGCTCAGAAAGTTCTAAAAGTCTGGGCCCTGCTGGACTCAAGGCTGTCTTCAGAATGAGTTGAGCACTGCTGCATGCAAAGCTCAGTGGATGGTGGTTGAGTAAATGTGCACTGAAGGACGCGGCTCTGCGGGTGCCCCATGGCAGCCTCACACGTACCTGTTCTTGAGCAGGTTGGACGTGCACAGCAGTCGTGGTTGTCCTCTGAGCAGTCTGCTCTACAGCGCTGATCACTGGTTCTCTCACTCTGGCCATATCAACGGCAGCAACAACAGTCGCAACAGCTGCACTTTTGTCAGCATCTTGTTTCACCTAGATTAGAAATGACCAAGTAGATTACTTTTTAAAATGACATGCCCAGTAGAAAATAAAAAAGCATACTGGAAAACTGAGCTACCTAGAGCAAAATACACTCATACATAAGCATTTATTATTGCCAAGAAATATAGAGGCTGTATCATTAAAACCCATATTTTATGGAAACTTCACAGATTGGAGCTTTTGTCCTAATTAAAAATGGTTTTACAAAGCATGACTACTGAATTTGGTCTTCAGTTGCTGCTATATTTTTATGTTCATATGCATTTTTCCTCCAATTTATACAGACTAAGTTTCTGGCAGAAATTCACTTGGAGAAACTAGAATGCAAAATAAGGAAAAACAAAACCATTCTGACAGTACCTCTTTAGCACCAGTGGCAACAGCCCCTGCTGCGCCACTGATGGTCATTTGCTCCTGGACACCGTATCTCCCTTCCCATCTCTCTTCTGTCCTGATCTGAGTAGAGGTTGTCAGCGTTGTCTCTCTCATCTCAGCCTCAGATGAGGAGGCCACGTAGCCCTCTTGCTTCCAAGGGGGTGGCACTTCGGGACCTGTGGCCATGGTGGATGCCTGAGTCTTACGCATGAGCAATGGAGACCTAACAGACCTGATGGGGGATGTGGAGATTCTTGCTGCCGGAGACACGGACCTGAAAACCAGAGGCAGAGGTCAAGAATGTCAAAGCAAGTAGAGGTAATTAGATGTGAATCATGGATGAAAATCTGGAAGTGCTTTAAGGCAGAGTTTTAAAATGTGTGCCTTCATAACCTATTCAGAGGGTAAATAATATACTTGGAAGTAATCTGTTTTAAATCTCAATAAACCTATTCTTATCTGCTGTAACCCTGTAAGAGAATCAGCTTTAATTCCAAATAAGCTGGGGATTTTGTGCCCTGCACCTTCTCACATTAAAAAAAAAAAAAATCACAACAGAAAAAGCTACTTCTTTAATATGCAGCCAAAGGAAAGACATGTCAAATCCAGCAACCTCTGTATTCCCAATTCATCTCTGTATTTCAATTCTGGGGGGTTAGAGGATGTCAAATAGGTGTTATAAGAAGAAAGGCTTCTGTAATCAAAATGTTTGTGCCACTCTTGACTAAGCAGCTTAAGCCTTTCCCCCCCCCCCCTTGCAGGACTTCCCACAGCCTTTACTATGTCAGTATGCCTTGTGAATTTCCAGGACAGGAGGACACATACTCAGGAAGCTTTCTGCAGCATGTTGCTGGGTATAGGTTGTGCAGTGCACTTTGCAAATTGCTGCTTTAGCTAAAGTGTTTGTGGACAACTACTTTTAATTTTCCTCCGTATTTGTTTACACATGCCCTCCTTGTATTGCACTCTGGACTTATTTTAAGTATCTTTAGAGTTACTGTGGGAATTGACTAATTTAAAAACTATGATTCTGTGATTTTTGGTTAAATTGATAAAGTTGCTTCTTCCAGAATAGTTTTCATTGTTTGCTTTTTAGATGTATCCAAAGTGCAAGTAGCATCAGTTGAAGAATATGGGTGCTAAATCCCAGCACTGATGGCCAAAAAAGACTATTTCTGATCTATAGTAATAATTCTGGGGACTGGCCTACTATTGTAAGGTAAAATTTTTTTCAAAACTAATTTAATTCTTAATAAGGCTTATTACATTTTCCTCTCTAGGTGGCAGTATTGCCCTATCATTGCATTTTATTAATTCTGCATATAAGAAAATATTTATAAATACATTCTGTCACTATCTAGGATATTTAGCTTACACTGATCATAAATGAAACGATTATTCTAATTAAGCTCAAGGTACAGTTGATATTTTCTGTAACTTACAGAGTACCTTAACAGTACATTACAACATTAACTGGTTTCACGAAGAAATGTTTATTTTCTTGAGGAAGGGCTTTTTTGTGTATGTGAAAATCCATTTACCCTTTGTAAATGAAATCGTAATCAAACTAAAGGAAAATCTAGGGAACAAGTCTCTTTTCTGAACATGACTGCCTTTGAAATATAACCAAAACCAAGTTAGAATAATGTGTGGTTTCCACTAACTGAAGAAAAGCAAAGAGATGTGCACTTTTAAGTTTCACCCTGTGCCTTGTTCTTGCTGTACTTAGTAAATGGGTTTAATTCGAAACAGTTAAAGACAAGATTAGCATGACATGACTGATTAACAGCAGGTCACAGGTAAGCCCATAACTGTGAAAATCATTGTAATTTTGGTCATTATAGGAGAGTGCTTATTTCTGCACTTACAATAAAAAATAATCACCTAGTCACAGCAAGATACAATGCACCTTATTCAATGAAATATGTTTGCCTTTCAAGATTAAACTATGAGATATTTAGGAAGTAGTCTATTTTTGATAACCATTATTTTCTCTGCAAATTGGCATTTTATTTCTTAATTATTTGAAAGCAAAATTTGGGGGCAATTTGGATAGTTATTAATGAACTTTCAAAACTACTAAGATGGTCAAAATGCTCCATGGGATCAGGAACACTCCATGATTCTAAATGACCCTTAGGCTTGGGTTTTAAAATATAGTTAGGTTGTTATTTCCTCAAGAAATTGCATTTGGCTTGTGTTGTGATTTCATGGTGTGCAAATTTGGATTTAGCCTGAGACTGAACATTTTTTTTTATTCAACTGCTAGACATGTTTTTTAAAGTAAGCTTTTTTCAAGGTTTCATGTTAGTGTTTGCCAATATCTTTTCATTTTTGTGGCTAAAACAATAAAAATTGCAAAACATCTAGCATTTTTTTCCCACATATTTATTGGACTTTTACATTGCCTCTCATGTGAAATACTTTTTTGTATCTTTTGTCTTTTTTTATTTGTGTAGTATATTTTCCTTTAAAAATTAATTTATGGATGATTTTTAATGCATTTAGTGTATTAGTTATTTGTCATAAGTGTTGCAAACATTCCCCCAGATCCATTTCTTTCATTTTGCTTGTTTATGGGTCTTATGCAGCATAAACATACATAATTGTGTATGTTATATACTATTTCTAGGCTGGTATTGTCCACCTTGTAGCCATTTTATGTTTATTATGATACTTTTATGGCAGAGGCAATGAAGTATCTTGAGGAGGAGAAACCTCTTAAAATGTTTTCAGAAGTTCTGTTTGGTTTAGTAATGACCTTTTGCCATACATATATTTTGATTTTTATGTAGTTGAATCTGTAACTGTGTTTTTAAAAACTTTTGCCCATAAATGCTTTTGCAAGTTGTCTTCTCTCTCTCTTTTTATTTTTTTTGACTATTTAATCAAGCTGAAATTTACTTTGTAAATAGTGAGAGGCAGAAGTTTGTGTTTATTTGCTTCCAGATGGATAGCTAATTGGACCAGCATTCTTTATTAAAATACCTCTCCCTCCCCTGAATTGAAAGGTCACTTTGCTTTTTGAATTCCCTATATACTTGGACCTGTTCTATTTGGATCTCTTTCTGGACTCTCTGTTTTGTTCCCCCGGTGTATTTTTCTATTCACTTACCAATAGCATACTGTTCTGATTATAGTAACTTTACAGTATGTTTGAATATTATTTACGTCAACTATCTCCTTATTATTCTTTTATAAAAAATTTTATTGGCAGGGAACATCATGTGTTTTTTATTTCATTTAAATTGATCAATAAACACTTTTTGGTTTGCTCAAATTTTGTACATTTTTCATTTCATCATATTAAAAGTTTCATCAAGATAAACTAAATCCCAAACTTTCAAAACTGTTGTGGACAATTTACACTTGATTATATAATTTCTGAGCCCTGATTATGATACATGATCACCTTCTAAAATACTTCCATATTAAGTAAGCATAGAAGTCCATTTTATTTTCTAGATAAAATAACACAAGCATATGCAAAATATTTAAAAGGTTTTACTTACTGTCTGAATATAAGAATATTGGCATAATTACTTTCTATTTACAAGGCACTTTCAACTAATTATCTCATTGAACCCCCAAAATGCAGCTTGAGGTCATTCTTATTGTGATTCTCTTTAATTTACAGATGACACAACTGAAACCTTAAATAAACTACTTAACTTCTTTAATTCCAGTTACCTATCAATAAAATTGAGGATAATAATTCTTATAGGTTGTGAACATTTAATAAGATAATGTATGTATAGTTCCAGTCTGACAGAGGAAGTGATCCATATATAGTAACAATTATTTTATTATTTATACTTATTGCCCTAAATCAAACTGTTAAGTGATCAGGCTGATTTGTCCTTAGGGCTTTCAACTCTAACTTCTGTACTCTTCTCCTTTCATTGTGCCATATTTTGGCCCCTAAAGTAGATATTTATTACATGAAATATAAATAAGAATTCAGAAGTTTTTAAGGGTCTTCAATTTACCTGTGGACAGTGAGGATTTGTGAAAATCATATTCAGTAACTTCTTGGTTTACCTCCTTTGTCACCTGCTACATTTTTGATTGCATGAAACTTATACAGGAGGAGGGCTGGGAAGTGCTGGGAAGAGAAGGGCGTGGTCCCTAGCGAGGCCTGTGCCCACGTACCTAGGTGAGGACAGGCACTGCTGCCTTCCTGCCCAAATGTTGCATTTCCCAAGATCACCCTGACCTGCCACGCCCCCACCCTATGCCTATAAAAACCCCTGAGACCCTAGTAGGTAGACACACAAGCGTCTGGATGTTGAGAAGAACACGGAGGCTCACAACCTGCCAGTTTGTATGCTCCCCTAGAGGTTTGAGCAGCGCGGGACACTGAAGAAGTGAGCCACTCTCCGCATCTCACGCCCTGCGAGGGGGCCAGGGAATCTTTCTCGTTTCAAAACCTAGTTCCAAACTGTGCAATAACCTGCTCTTTCTATGGAAGCTTTACCTGACCGGAGATGGGGTTGGTGCCCGCACGTGTCTGACCGGGGAAGGGGAGTGTCTTATGGGCGATGGGGACTGCTGCCGAGCCAGCTGTGCTTTGGCAGCAATGGACGGTGGCGTTGGGGATCTTGATTTTGGCTTCGGAGGAATCCTGGGAGGTGTTTTATGTGGCAGCTGTTGCCCAGCGGCACCATCTATGACCATCTCAACTGTTGCAATTGATCTGGCATCAAAGTGGGCTTCAATCTTCTGTAAAAGATTAAAACAAAGCCCACGTTGAGGAGGAATAGCTGGGGATGCAACAATCTGAAAGGCTTGAAAACCAACAGTGTAGAAAAAATACCTTTTCAATTCGGGTTTGTCTTGATTCTGAAATCTGAGCAGTCGAAACAATTGTCTTTGTCTTTTTAGCAGGTACTTCTTCTTCACCTGTAGGAAGGGAAAGATGAATGTTTAGGAGGGGGCACAATGACCCATTTTAAAAGAGATTCTGTTAATTCTGACTACAAAGTCAAAAAGATTTTCTGGGTATCCCAATAGAGAAAATTGCAGAAAGTTTTGGATTTTGCATGAATATAAATTAGGTTTAAAAATAGAAAACATTCATTACTAGATAAAAATTTACTTAGAACGATTTTTAAAAATTTCATTATTTGCTAATAATTTGAAAATGTAGATCACTTAATTGAAACCCTTTCCAGTTTATAATGAGATTCATAAGCACAGATTGCTTCCATTCTGCGCTCCTGCCTAGAATCTCAGGGACTTTTCATGGGTGTCGAAAAGCTGGCTTTTGTATTAGCTCACAGCCTTCTTCCCAGGGCTGCGAGAGGTGGCAAATGAACCCTTGGTCTCACTTCGTCACAAACCAGCTCTCTCCCCTTCTCTCTGTTCCCCAACCTCCAGCACATACCTTGAACCAGTAATTCAGCAGTCGAAGTAGCTCTTCCAACGCTATTGGTGGCGTTTACTGAATAGGTCCCTGAGTCTTCAGGGTATGCTTCTGCAATCAGTAAGCTGTAGAGCTCGCCTTCTTGTGAAATTTGGAAATCAAGGGAGCTCTGGATTTCGGCTCCATCCCGGTAGAACTTCACCACAGGTGTAGGGATTCCAGTCACTCTCACTTGGAGTCTCACTTGGCTTCCTTGTCTCACGGTCATGCTCTGCAGTCGTTGAACGAAGTTGGGTGGTGCTGTCTCAGCTGCGGGGGCAAGAGAACAAAGTCAGGAGCGAGAGCCAGGGCGCTCCCCACAAGGTAATTTTTAAACAATCACAACTCCAATTCCAAAACCAGGTGATGACTCGCCAATCTAAACATCCTTAGCTGTCCTTGAACCCAGTTCACTCAGCGATGACAGCAAGAATGGAACCAGGAGATTACAGAAGGCTTTCTCACCACCCTATTTTATCTTATTTGCTTTGTTTTGCTTAGCAGTTTAGGCCAACACTTTTTGTTTCTTTGTTTTAAATAAAAGCTCTAGATTTTGTTATAACATTTCTTGAGACTCTTTCTGGCACTTCCCCCTCAACCTCACATCTAGTGCTCTATTAATATGCGAAGGCCATGTTGCATATTCCAGTAAGTTGCATTAAAATGAATTCCAGTGGTTGCTATGATGGGTGCACCTGTTACTTAAAGAATCACTATATTTTTAATTTAATTTTTAAAATCCTAAACTTTCTCCAACTTGATAGGTATTCAAATAACCCAAATATTTACTTGCATTTAAAATGTTAATCCCAATAATAATATTACTTCATTTTAATTACATTACAGAAAGGGGATTTTTTTGGTTATGTTGAAAGAAATTTTTTACAAGTGTAAGGAGTGAATGGAATTAACTTTGACATGATTTTGAGTGATAAACAACAGCAGGTGCTGCCAACCCTGTGCATTTTCCATTCGTGAATTTTCTGGGTGCATGCTAAAGTTCTACCTGAAGTTACTTGATGTGGTTTCTGTTTAGGTCAATTATAGCCCTATAATTGAACATCACTGAGTGTACAGTTTATTGGATAAGCATATGTAACTTTATGTAGCTCATGTAGGATATTGTTATAAAACATGTAAAGGCATGCAATATTCTGTATAATAATGTCTCACTAGGTAGTAAAGGATAGAGAAAAACAACAGGCCACTAAGATTGGTAATAATTTTTCTGGGGAAACAGTGTCATGCGTTTGAATAATTAACAAGCATTTGTTTTCTTCTGGGTATGTTTATATGCCTCTTAAATGGGTAGTCTGTAGACCACCGGCATCAGGATTATCTGGATACTTGTTGAAGTGTGAATTCCTGGAGATTCACATTTTCCTGGAGAATATGTCTTATTCCTTAATAGACTTATAAACAAGGTTCCAAGCTTTTCTACTTGCTGAGAAACATGACTTTCAGTATTTCCTTAACATACTTTTGAGTGTTTAATATGTGCATAGAGAAACTGATTCTCAGCTACTTTTATGATGTACTCTAGAGGAAAATTAAATTCCAAAAGGCAAACAACTTGGTTACAAATAATTCAGCCTCCAGTAGACCCTTCTCTAGTTTAAGAGCTGCATCTACCTATGCCCATAGCTTTTTCTGGACCCCTTTCCCAATTTGCCAGAGATGTCCTCTGAGGGAGCAGAGGATTGGCAGGTCCCTACCAGCCTACCTTTCACAAGAAGCTCAGCAGTACTAGTCGCTTGTCCAGATCCATTGGTGGCTCTCAGGGAATATCGTCCACTGTTGGCTTTAGTCACGGCGGGGATCATCAGTTTAGCGCGGCCATCGCTAAAGGAGATCTGCACGCCGGGCAGAGTGGAAGTGGAAATCACCTGGCCATCCCTAATCCAGCTCACCTCAGGAACTGGAAAACCTGAAGAGCAAGAACAATCCATCTTTAGGTTTGAGTGGGCACCGCAAAGTCGTCTGCTCTGTCCCATCATGTTCACTGCCTTGTCCGAATCTGTAAAAGCTTTCCAGCATGGAATGCCACTTAATGATAGGGAAAACCCAACAGTTGCATGATCAATGTGTAAACTTGCAGACCATTAGGAAGGCAGCAAGGGAGGAAACTGAGGCCAAAAGAGGCCTAATGATTTTTCCAAGGTCCTTCAGCTAGCAGTGACACAGAGGGGACCAGAATTTCCATCTCCTGCCTTCCTGCCTAGGGCTCTATCTGATGCAATTTAATTGACATCATTAAAATCATGAAAGGGACTTATAAAAATGAAGAACCAAGGAAAATTTGAAATGAAAAGTGACTGTTGTCCTCCTTGAGAGCAAGTGAAGAACAAAAGCAGCAAACTGATCTCCAGGTTCTCCCTGACAGGCCCAGGAGGCATGCCTTCCTCTCTCTGTGGTTACAGGGACACTGTCTTCTTGGACTCTTCTGCTTTCACAAGTGCAATCAGTATAAACATTGTAACATGGACAAGCAATTTCTCATAATAAGAAACCTAGTCTTTCAGAACAACATGTATCATTGGAATTGCAGCTGGAAAGCCAAATTCTCTTTATCTGCCATAAATTGTAGAGCCGAGAACAACATGTCCATGGTTTGAGGTTTTAAATATATTAAAACTCTGTACATTGAGAATGTATGAGGCACATTCAGAGCATGATTTATTTTGCACTTGGCATAAAGGTTGACGCTTTATCTACTTAGACTGGGAGGTAAAGATAATCTAGAGAAAGTCTATTTTGTTGTTTATACATTAGCCAATCTCCCACTATGGCCAATTAAATAGTTTATTGGACTGATTTATGTGTATTGGATATTTTCAGTAGTATCTTTGTAACAATTTATTTGCATATAGTTTGAAGGAACAAGAAGATACGAAGTAGCCAGATTCCACTACTTCTCAAGGAGGCAAATTCCCACTGAAGTCATATGTGTTCCGGAGTTCAGAAGTTACTGAGTGCTACCAGATAAATAAGTAAATTATTTGGAAGTCAGTAAGACTTTATCACGCAAGAAGAGGGAATTTCATTGGTCTATATATGTACAAAAGAAAATAAGTCATGATTATATGACATTTGTGCAATGTAAAATAAAGTATTATCCAGTTATGAATAAAATTGGTGCATACAATAGAAAAAAAGAGAAAAAAATAAATATTATTTTATATCTTTATCATAAGCCATAAAAATTTTAAAAAGAAGTGGGCAATGAACCATGGAAGTACACTAAATTAAGAATTAAGCATGATTTTTTTATTAACCCATATCAATCTTACATGGCTAGTTACAATACTACAGAAAGATAAAATATTGATTAATTTTAAAATTATTTACAATATAGTTCATAAACTACTCCCCATTTTTTCATAAGATGATACCATGCATTTTTTTGAACCATCCATAAACCGAGTTGTGAGGAAGAAAAAGAAAGGCAAAAAAGAAGTGAACTTCCTTTCAAATAAAATTCTAGGGTTAGTGTTTGCTTCATTTTAAATAGAGAAACCCGAGAAGCATATTATTTTCTGTCATTTCAAAATGATTGGAGTCTTTTAACTCATTAGAATCACTCAATAAAGACTGAAAATAAAATAATAAAATAATGAGGAGTTGGTTAATTACTGAACAGCTCTGCCTCTGAGGAAAATTAGATGCACTGTTATTTTGCATATGAACCAACTGAAGTTCAGGTGTCCAGAGCAGGCAACCCAGACTGCCTACCCAGTGGCTCTGTGGCTGGCTTCTATTGGGCTTGAGTTCTTGGCTTCCAGTCTGGCTCTGCAGCTGAACCCAAATATAGAATGACTAAATTGGGTCCTACTTAGCTGCTGGATTCTAACAGCAATTTTAATCCAACGCTAATTATTTTTGCTTTGTGGAATAACAAATATGAATAAAACATTTTCAAGCCATTATATTGTCAGATTTTGTCAGTACTCGGTGAATGGTATACCCTTAAAATGACCTTTCCATAGTGTTGGACTAATTTACCGAAGTGAAAGAAGGGCTTAAAGTTGGCATCAAGTCCTGCACTAACGTTAACTTACTGGAGCAGAGGCAAAGGAAAATAAAAGCAAATGTGTGGATGTGTGAGCTTACCACTAACGTGAGCCTCAAAGGTTGCGGTACTACCCTCCAGTACCACAACGCTTTGTAACGGCTGCGTAAACGTCGGTGCTTGAGTTGTCATCTTTCTAGGCACTCTGGAAAAGAAGAGAAAATAAATTAGGGTGTCCCAGCTAAGGGTCACTCTGGAGCTGCTTTGCAGATAGCAGAGACACACGTTTCTCCAAATGGATTGCTCCATAGGTCGTCTACGGGCCTAGAGTGATAGACAGGTCTTCTCTTTTGTGGTTTGAACAGTTTTGCATAGTTCATCATTGAGTTTACTTAAAGCCTAACCCGAAGAAGCAAGTGTAAGGGGAAATGGAAAAAAATATTAGCCAAACAGAGCAAGGAATGAACCCTAGTGGTCAAAGAGGGAATATACATTCTTACCAATAGTGGAAAATCGGGTTCAGAGTTGAAGAAAAAGAAAACCACAGCAATGCAGGGTTAGTGAAGTGTAATTAGAGAGACAAGACATGTGATAAATGTCAAATAAACCTCTGGGCCTGGCGCGGTGGCTCATGCCGGTAATCCCAGCACTTTGGGAGGCTGAGGCGGGAGGATCACTTGAGGTCAGGAGTTCGAGACCAGTTTGGCTAACACGATGAAACCCCTGTCTCTACTAAAAATACAAAAATTAGTCAGGCGTGGTGGCGCATGCCTGTAGTCCCAGCTACTTGGGAGGCTGAGGCATGAGAATTGCTTAAACCCAGGAGGTGGAGGTTGCAGTGAGCAAAGATGGTGCCACTGTACTCCAGCCTGGGTGACACAGTGAGACTCCATCTCAAAAAAATAAAATTAAATTAAATAAACCTCTGCATCAGCTTAATGTGTGACAATTATTTAAAAAATTTTCCTTTTCCCCAATATTTTTCATTCACTTTATAAAGTTGACATTGATTCAGACATTATCTGATTACTTAAAATAGTTGCCAGAAGTAAAAATCTGAACTTTGTAATTTCTTTCCTGACTGGAAAAGCTTTGGCAAGCCTTATCAAATATGCAAACTTTTCGTAGACAGCATACGGTGCTTTTTATTTCTTAACATTTCTTCATACTGTAACTGTGCAGTAAATGTTGCTACTGCTGAAGTAAATATTCAGAAAAATTTAAATTTTAGTGAACAGGCCAAAGTTTATTATAGATCTGAAAGAAAATGCTGGCTTGAGTTCTTAATATGGAACAATTTGCAAACTTTGAATAATGGAAGGCTGGTGTAAAATGTAGATGAAGTGAAAAGGCCTATGCTTTCATAAAGTAAAATATTCAACATCAAAGAAATGAGTATAAAATTTGCAGTTAAGTCATTTTGTTAAGTGCAAGAAAGTACTTTGCCTATCAGTTTCAGAGAGATTATGTGAAGAATTTTCTGATGCATAAATACCTAATTATTCAACATGACTATTCTGTTCTGAAATAGAACATTTCTGAATTGTCAATCACTTCATTACTATTTTTCATTAAATTCTTTGTTTACTAAAACTTCATGGAGCAATAATCTTCTCAGTGATAATTCTGTTCCTTTTTGTAACTTTCTACTTAGTTAAAACAATGAAAGCAGCATTCTCTGAGACAATAAAATTTATATTTGGAAAATTCAGATAATATCCAAAAGCTTTCATAAATTTTTTGTCAGAAACTCCTTTTTGTAGCATATTATCTTTGGGATGAACAACTTTCTGTGTCTAACTTTTTCTGTTTACAAGCTAGTACATCTAAAAATATCTGTCTTCTTAGATATAGAATACCTAATTATATATCTATGTATTACAGGCATTGACAATTAGTAATTGAATTCTAGGAAGATGAGAAATCAAAGTGTATTTAGAAGTAAGAAGCCTTTCCTTTAAACATTATTTCTTACCCTTCTTAGCATCAACATTTATCTCAAAATATATAATTAGACTGTGCACTGAATTAAAATGCATGAAGAGATTCTGAATATTTTAGAAAACAATTATATCTTTTTATTGCAAATCTCTAACTATGTTGCAATTAACCAGCTTAAATTGATCTTACATTCCTATTGTCTAGGTAAATTTTGTTGCTTTAGCACTTGCTCTTCACAGGCCTTTGTCTAACTGGCGCTGAAGGTATGCATCTAAAATGTCATGCTCTTAAAATAAACTCTCCTAAACTCTCCAAGGTTGACTGACAGCAGGCAAGTGTTCTGTCACTGTCCTGCAACTGATACCTCGGCAGTTGATTCCCTTAAAAAGTCATCAGGGTGTAGCTGATACCACATGCATTTTATCAGAGCTATTCTTGGTGTGCTTCACTTTATCATTGAGTAATATAACCTTGAACATTCTCAACAAAGAGAGTCTAGAAAAGAAGTAAACATTTTTCTCAACATTTCAGACCTCAACTTTTAGAAGATGAAGTGAACTTCAGCAATTTGAATCATGGAATCATTTAGCTGATATGCTAAAGCTTTCAACTTTTTAAGGAAAAATGTTCAGACATTTTAAAACAGAATGTAACAAGCAGATTTAAATAATGGGTCAGCACTAGCAAGAAGTAGTTATACAAACATTTGTACGAAGGCATTTAGCACACACAAATAATCTGGAGCCAGAGATCAATAAGAAAGTGACTCTACTATTAAAATAAGAAAGGTTGCTGCTCACCTGATTTCTCAAGAGCGCCTAAAAAGGGTGGGACTAAGCCCAAGGTTGCTTCTGAAACGACGTCCTATGGAGAGTTGGTTTTTCTGACCATCTCCGACATGAATCGGTGAGCCTCTAATCCTAAAAACAAAACTACACAGTCAAGACTGTGTAGTTTTGCTTTTCTATGCAATCCCTACACCCGAGGCGAGGCTGGGAATGCACGACTGCTCAAGAGCCAGGGTCTGGCCTGCCCTTATATTCACCAGATCTGCTGACAGCCCCGCATCCTTAGGCAGGGCCCTGGGTGATTGGCTGTCTTAGGAAAGCATGATGGGAGAGGACCTATTTGGTAGTGTCACATACCACCTGTTCTTCTGATTGACAGTGCTAAATTTAGTACCTCAAAGGAGACTTTACCAAGGAAATAGAACTGTATTTAAAGAATAACTGTGTTGAGGCTCAGAGAAGAGAATTGGTTGCTGATATTAAAATCTGAAAATGCAGGTCTAAAGAAGTGTGACAGTAGATAGCACTTGCGGGCATTTATACAAAAGAGCCCCAAACCTGAGGACTCTGCCCTGAGTCAGGTCCCAGTCCTGTTCCATTCCCCCATAAAACAAACCAAATGGACCTGTCAATCATGACAGCAGATGAGGGAATTTATCTCAAGTATAAGGCTTCAAGTTCTCTGAAGAATCAGTTGCTATAAACCTTAGTGTTGAAGAGAGCTCATTCGTACTACCTACGTTCTCCAGAATCCACTTGTATTTCGGGGACAGTTACACTGATGTTAATGAGCTTATTGCTTATACAACCCTGTAAGAAATAATGTTGAAAGGCAAAATTGGAACTCTGCTTAGGTTAGTCTGTACAGTACAATGATTTCAACTTTGTCAGATTTCATTTTTGTCTGGCATTAATATTTACAAATATGTGTGCACTGCTCCTTAGTAAGTAGCCAGGTCTTATGCTTAAATCATCCATAAGGTTCTTTTTCCAGGCACATGAATGCTGTTCTGCTAATCTCTGGAGTTTGCTGTTACTAATGGGAAGTGGTTAGGAGATGATATAGTTGCTATTTTAGGACTGAATTTAATTTCAAGCAAGAGATATTTCAAATACAAAAGAGCACACCAAAAGATCTTTATAATGACTCAGCTGAGAGATTTGTGAAACTCTACTTAGAGGGAAGAAAACTGTCTTGTTGATAATGGAAAAAGACTTTTATCAATAAAAGAGACTAAAATTTTTAATTTAAGTTAAATTTCTTTATAAATTTCTGTAATAAAAATATTCCCTGTTATGGAAGAATTTGGTCATGCACTAAACTTTTCAATTTCTTGAGTATTTCATATCTTATGTCTATTTATATAGTGATTAATATGTTAATGTTTAACAGAGCTTAAATTTACTGACAACTAATGTAGTATAGTTATATTAACAAGATGACACCATGTACCTATTTAAACATTTTTCTCCTTTACTTAAGTGGTGTATCTGTATTGGTGGCACCATTTCCACCCCCATAGACTGCATCAGCTATAATTCTATTTGATTGTTTTATTCAGAAACAACTGGTTTCATATTATATACTTTGAAAATTATTCACAGTGAGAGATTTGTGTTACAAAGAATCTGCCAGTCATAAGGCAAAGAAACAATAGAAATATGTGATCTTTCTGTTTTGGAGTGTTCACCAATTGGTTATCTATTTGGGATACATTTGTGCATGTTTGTGTGTATGTACTGTGCATGTGTGCGTATTTTTACTCATTTGACCTAATGTGAAGCAGATTAATGTTGTGTTATGTTCGTTGGAATTAAAGTCAAACCATTTTAATTCTTATGGGAACTAGAGGGAAGAAGTGACTATAATCTGGAAGCCTGCGTCATCTTGACATGATGCAATTCAGGTAATTCAAGAGCCAAGAAGACGGACCATATGTTATAAACCTAAAGTCAAGTGTCTGTCCTTTTAAGCTGATTGTCTAGTCACTGTTTTTGACTTTGCTAGACCTTGCCTCCCAATCTATATCTTTCTCTCAAGCTGGATGCTTCCTGCCCTCAAACATTGGACTCCAAGTTCTTCAGTTTGGAGCTCGGACTGGCTCTCCTTACTCCTCAGCTTGCAGACAGCCTATTGTGGGACCTTGTGATTGTTTGAATTAATACTTAACAAACTTCCCTTTTTATATATATTATATACTAGTTCTTCCATATATATATATGTGTGTACACACACACACACACACACACACACACATATTAGTTCTGTCCCTCTAGAGAACCCTAATACACCTTGCAATATTGTCAGGATCCTTGCCTTTAGGCCTTTATATGTTTATATGACATTCAGAATTAAGAAAAGAAAAAATGAATGAACAAAAGAAAAAAGAAAAGAAAGGAACAGTATATGACATTCAGAATTAAGAAAAGAAAAATATGAATGAACGAAAGAAAAAAGAAAAGAAAAGAAAAGAAAAGAAAGGACCAGTCAGTAAATAACTAATATTCTACTCTGAAAAAGAGTTGTTATTATTGGAATGGTAATGGACAGTATACGATATCATGGTATGCATTAGTTTTAAAATTAAATATGCCATCGTTAGAATTAGTAAACTAGTCTTGTGGAAACCAAATACTGGGCAGATTTGGGGAGTTTGCTGATGCAGTAAGATCTCAATTTACCACCCTAACAGTGGGGAGGAGCCACATAGATAATCCCAAACAGCTGATAATTCAAATGTAATGCACTTAATTTGGAACGCATGGCATGATTCTCTTTGAGCACAATATTCAGTGAAATTCATTAAATATTTATTAAACATATATTCAGTGCTGAGCACTGGGATAAATTATTATGATTTTGGATTCTGTCATTATTTGTTGATTTGACAAATATCTACTGAGTGGTGACTTTGTGCTGGGCATTGTACTAGTGATGGCTTGGCAGAGCTGACCAAAAAAAGACAGTTACAATTATTGTGCTCTTAGAGATCGTGGTCTACATAAACTCCTAATGAATGCTGATTAATCTGTGACTGAGACCAAGTATAGGATATATGTAAAACTCAGGCAGTAACTCCAACTACATAGTCAGACTTTGTTTACCTTATATAGGACCATTTACAAAGGAAGGACTTACTGGGAGTTATTTAAGAAATTGGTACAGTTTTTAAGGCCAATGCCAGGATACTAGAAGAAAGTAAAACTAATGTATCTTATGACTGGTTAAATTTTTGTGTGTGTTCTTTTATTGTATTAAACACAGTTTAGGCACAGAGATTATAGCAATGCACACAACACACAAAAATACATGCCCTCTAAGAGTTTACATTTTCGTTAGCACAGTAATATTAAGTGATATAATATCTGTACATTCCTTTCCACTCATAAAATACATCAAAACTGAAATATAGGCTCATCATGGAGCTATTTTTAAACAAGGAAGTAGAAAAGCAAATTCGAGAAGTGCACAGGGAAAAACCTGCTGACGAAAACAACTTATTCTAATGGAAGACAGTCTGTGTTCTTGGAGTTATAGAGGCAGAAAAAGCTACACTGGGAACGTGGGAGGCAAGAAATTGTTGCTTACAATTTAAAAGAAGACTTATTGTCCCATTTTTTTCTACATCCAGTTATAATTTCTTTAGAAGCAAGATCAAATTAGATTTCCACAACTATTTACAAGTGTACAAATAGTCACAGATGCATTTAACACCACATCGAATACAAAAAGATTATTTCAGACATGTAAGATATTTTTACTAAAGTAAAAAAGGTAAAAAAAAATAAAGTCTTGAATGTCTCAGTAGCACTGCTGTTAGGGGCACTTGGAATTTCACTCCTACTCTGCCTGGGTTTAGGCAACTCACTTGAATCTCTGTCTCAGATTTGTCAGGTCAAATTGGTGATTATGATCTTGACTTCAAAGAGTTATTAGGAAGATTAAATGACAGAATGATCGTGGCAGTGTCCAGGACCATGAGAATCTGACACATGGTAGGCATTTTGTTCATTTGCTGCTACCAAGCATGACACTAAGAAAATAATTTCTGTGTTTGGTTGTATTGATTTGCTAAATTATCTCTGACTACCTGATAAAATACACAAGATAGTATTTTCTAAGAAATCTTTGAGAAGTCCAAAAGTGAGCTCATGGAATAAAGCACATGTCATGTCCTTCCCTGAAGGCCCTCAGAAGGTGACATGACATTTATATGTGGATTAAAGCAAAGCCCAAGAAATACTGCAATCTTAAAAAAGAAATAAGTTGGGCTTCTGAAAGCCTGTGGCAGGTAACTATAACCATGGTTAGATCCAACCACCAGCAAATGCTCATTGGAGGGGATACTGCTGTCAAACATCAGGCTTTACACATGTTGAAGGGAGGCAGCTAGCCTCATTTTTTCCAGTAACCACTGCAGGCACGGCATCTGGGGACAGGGATTAAGGGCTCTTTCAGGGTCAAAAACATATTTGGGAGCTGAAAGATAAGTTTTGCTTTGAAAACAAAAAAATCTGCAACAACGAAAATAATGGATGTTTATCAAATACCTACAAAAGAAGATACGTCAACTAGTCAACTGCACTTGAGATTGGTATATTTCAATGCATCTGATAAGCTCAGGGATGGATTTTCCAAAACTAAAACAATCTCTGTGGGACAAAAATCTAAAAATGGCCCTAAAAGAGGCCCTACAGTCTCAAAACACAAAGGTAATCTTTGAAAGATTAAAGGCTCCTTGAGTCTTAAATTATGGTTCTTTTTTATGTTCCTATGGAATTCTTTAGTTTTTATGTGTCTGTTAAAGAGATTTAGGCCTTTTTACCTTTGTGTTTTACCCCATCTATTTCAAATTCCCAGATAAATTCCTCTTTCCCCCATTTCCTCACCTAATCATAATAGAATATCTTTTGAGCAAGCCCTTACTGTATTAGCAAAGTGTGGGGTGCTATCATATTCTCTGTTGCCCCAGCCCATCCCATTTGCTACCTACCCTGCTACTCTGTGCCCCTGGGAGGCTGACTCCTAGAGGAGTCCTCCATGGCCCTCTGGCTTCTCATATGGTTCAGCCAACGGGAAGTGCTTCAAGGAGAGAAGTTGGAGTATTCATTCCCCCCCGCTTCCTCCTTGCCTGGTCATGGTTTGAACATGCCTTCCTCTACTTGTGACCATGGCTTCCTCTACTTGTGGCCACGCTCTTGTGACCCCTCTCCTCTAGATTCTTTCTTTGGTTCCAGGAACTGCTCCTTTCCCCAGTGTTTTTAGTTAGGGCTTTGGACTGTTGCTATCTCCAGGATTCTTCAGCAGCCCCCATTAGTTTTCATTACCCTGCTACGCCTTGTAATAATCCCTTCACTAAACTCTCTTCAGTTATTCTTTTGAGTTGCATGTGCTTCCTGCCCTGACTGTGACCTGGCTTACTCACATAAAGACGACATTAACAACTTCTCTCTTTTTCTTAAGCTAAACTAAGTCAAACATTTACCTTCATCGCTAAGTTATAGTTTCCATTTCCAATTGACTTCTTCCTTACCCAGCTTCTTCTCTACAGGCAGCACGTATTTCTTTTTTTTTTTTTTTTTTTTTTTTTTTTTAGACAGAGTCTCGCTCTGTCACCCAGGCTGGAGTGCTGTGGCTAATCTCAGCTCACTGCAAGCTCCGCCTCCCGGGTTTACGCCATTCTCCTGCCTCATCCTCCCAAGTAGCTGGGACTACAGGCGCCCGCCACCGCGCCCGGCTAGTTTTTGGAATTTTTAGTAGAGACGGGGTTTCACCGTGTTAGCCAGGATGGTCTCGATCTCCTGACCTCGTGATCCGCCCATCTCGGCCTCCCAAAGTGCTGGGATTACAGGCTTGAGCCACCGCGCCCGGCCGACAGCATATATTTCTAACATCATGTTCAGACTTCTGTTCATTTCTTCCTCCTTCTCTCTGTTGTTCTCTCCCTCTTTTCTTTCCTTCTCAGGTGTTTTATGAGTATGTTCTATGTACCAAGAACTATAAAAGATACAGATGATGTAAGGCCCTTCGCTGAGATATTAGTTGGAAAGACAAGAGAGTTATGTAACAATGCAAGGACAGACAATAAAAGGTTAAGGGCCAGAATGATAAGAAACACTAAGTGCTCAGAAATTCAGAGATGCAAGAGAACAGTGCAGAGCGAAACAAAGGCACAACTCCTCATGAAGAGGATCACTTAGGTTGGGTGTTTTTGTTTCATTTTACAAAAGAATTGAAGCATTTCAGTAAAAGCACATAAAATATGATAAAAGAGAAATGGAAATAAAAAATGCCTTTGAGAGAAAATGGAAACAGAGTAGAAAACTAAAGCCATGCCAAATAACAACATAAGTTCACAATCCATAAAGGCCACTATATTTGCTGTAGTTGATCTTTAGGTTGGTGATGAGCTTCCTTAAAGTTAAAGAAAAAAGAAAGTTATAATTCAAAATATAGAGGAGAAAGCATACCAGTTCCTGGGGGACATGCAATTTTCTAACGCTAAATTTGTAAAATGTATAATGTACAGCTTTATAGAGTAGGCACTAAGGGAGGTACCTAGCAAAAAGTCCTTAACAATGTACCTGTAGTAGATATAGTGACTTAATTTGATATGTTGATATTTTCAGTGCAAGTTTTAAACAAAAGTTCAGGGCATACCAAAAGGCAATTCACTGAATGCAACTGAATGAAAGGCTAAGGAAGTATAACCCAAGTTTAAAAAATTAAGAATAGGAGTGAGGCTCTAACCTTATCCATGATAGGATTTAGATCCAAATGATCAAAATCGAAACCAAAATAGGACTGCAATCCTGGTATTCTGTGTGCTTGATTGTGAAGTGATTGACATTATCTTTAAGGGTTTTTACTGAAATTCACATTTCCTGGTATAATGTAAAGGTTTCCACATTTTCTCACTGTCCTTAATGACAACAATCACGACTTTATGCTTACCAAGTAGTTTATATTTTCGAAAGTAAATTCAGTTCTCATTTGATAATTACATTCTTGGATTGTAGAATATTGGTGTTATGATGGTCCTTAGAGAAATTGAAAGGATTGTCCTTTGCTAATGTGTAAAGAGCAGGCAGACATCCTGTGGAAGGTCAAGGTGAAGTACAAGTATGTCCCCCTGAATGTTGGAACATGCCACATGCGAAGGTTGAAGGCACTGGCTACACATTATTTTTGATGAGGTCATGGTATAAAAGACCTTTGAAGAGGAAGCCATGTCATGTATTCATGTCGGAACCAGTGTAGCCACGTTGATTCCCTCATGCCTCTGTTTCTAAGATTTTCACCTGAAGACTTTAGTGGATAATATGGGTATGAGCAGAAATTACCGTTAAAAAAAGAAATTCAGTGGATGAACTGGTTTAAGCATTTCATTTTTAAGTTTCCTAGGGTGAGAACTCTGTGCATACCAATGAAATAAATCCAGTAGGGTGCAAGTTTTTACATAACAGACCTTTGGCAGTGAAAGATTTAACCTGTGGGTTTGACACATTGTGGATAACACTATAGAGTCATAGCATTTAGTTTTGAGGAAGTGTGAATTTGAATTACATGTATTATATATGATATGGTTTGGCTCTGTGTCCCAACCCAAATCTCTTCTTGTAGCTCCCATAATTCCCACATATTGTGGGAGGGGCTTGGTGGGAGATGATTGAATCATGGAGGTGGGTCTTTCCTGCGCTGTTCTTATGATAATGAATAAGTTTCACGAGATCTCATGGTTTTAAAAACAGGAGTCTCCCTGCACAAGCTCTCTCTCTCTCTGCCTGCTGCCATCCATGTAAGATGTGACTTTCTCCTCCCTGCCTTCCACCATGATTGTGAGGACTCTCTAGCCAGGTGGAACTGTAAGTCCATTGAATCTCTTTCTTTTGCAAATTGCCCAGTCTTGAGTATGTCTTTATCAGCATCACAAAAATGAACAAATACAGTACATTGGTACCAGAAGTGCAGTGCTGCTCAAAAGTTACCCAAAAATGTGGAAAAGACTTTGGAACTTGGTAACAGGCAGAGGTTGGAACAGTTTGGAGTACTCAAAAGAAGACAGGAAAATGTGGGAAAGTTTGGAACTCCCTAGAGACTTGTTGAAAGACTTTGACCAAAATGCTAATAATGATATGAACAATGAAATCCAGACTGAGGAGGTCTTAGATAGAGATGAGGAACTTTTTGGGAACTGGAACAAAGGTGACTCTTGTTACGTTTTGGCAAAGAGACTGGTGGCATTTTGCCCCTGTCCTAGAGAATTGTGGAACTTTGAACTTAAGGGAGATGATTTAGGGTATTTGGCAGAAGAAATTTCTAAACAGCAAAGCATTCAAGAGGTGACTTGGGTGCTGTTAAGAGCATTCAGTTTTAAAAGGGAAACAGAGCATAGAAGTTCAGAAAATTTGCAGCCTGAAGATAGGATAGAAAAGAAAACCCATTTTCTGAGGAGAAATTTAAGCTGACTGCAGAAATTTGCATAAGTAATGAGGAGCCAAATGTTAATCACCAAGACAATGGGGGAAAATATCACCAGGGTATGTCAGAGACCTTTGTGGCAGTCCCTCCCATTCAGGCCCAGAGGCCTAGGAGGAAAAAGTGGGTTTATGGGCCAGGCCCAAGGTTCCTCCCTCTGCTGTGTACAGTATAGGGACTTGGTGCCCTGTGTCCCAGTGCTCCAGCCATGTCTAAAAGGGGCCAAGGTACAGCTCATGCTGTGGTTTCAGAGGGTACAAGCCCCCAGGTGTTGGCAGCTTCCACATGGTGCTGAAACTGCGGGTGCACAGAAGTCAAGGATTGAAGTTTAGGAACCTCCACCTAGATTTCAGAGGGTATATGGGAATGCCTGGATGTCCAGGCAGAGTTTGCTGCAGGGGTGGAGCCCTCATGGATGGAGAACCTCTGCTAAAGCAGTGCTGAAGAGAAATGTGGGGTTGGAGTCCCCACACTCAGTCCCTGCTAGGGCACTTCCTGGTGAAGCTGTGAGAAGAGAGTCACCATCCTCCAGACCCCAGAACGGTAGATCCACTAACAGCTTGCACTGTGTGCCTGGAAAAGCTGCAGATACTCAATACCAGCCCGTGAAGACAGCCAGGAGAGAGGCTGTATCTTGCAAAGCTACAGGAGCAGAGCTACTCAAGACCATGGGAACCCATCTCTTGCATCAGTGTGACCCAGATGTGAGACATGGAGTCAAAGGAGATCATTTTGAAGCTTTAAGATTTGACTGCCCTGCTTGATTTCAGACTTGTGTGGGGTCTGTAGCCCCTATGTCTTGGCCAATTTCTCCTATTTGGAATGGCTGTATTTACCCAATGCCTGTACCCCCATTGTATCTAGGAAGTAACTAACTTGCTTTTGATTTTACTGGCTCAGAGGCAGAAGGGACTTGCCTTGTCTCAGATGAGACTTTGGACTGTGGACTTTTGAGTTAATGCTGAAGTGAGTGAAGACTTTGGGGGACTTTTAGGAAGGCATGATTTGTTTTGAAATGTGAAGACGTGAGATTTGCGAGGGGCCGGGACAGAATAATATGGTTTGGCTCTGTGTCCCCACCCAAATCTCATCTTGAATTGTACTCCCATAATTCCCGTGTGTTGTTGGAGGGACCTGGTAGGAAATAAATGAATCATGGGGGTGAGTCTTTCCCATGCTGTTCTCATGATAGTGAATAAGTCTCACTATATCTGATGTTTTTTAAAATGTGAGTTTCCCTGCACAAGCTCTCTCGCTCTCTGCCTGCTGCCATCCATGTAATATTGACTTGCTCCTCCTTGGCTTCCACCATGATTGTGAGGACTCCCCAGTCATGTGGAACTGTAAGTTTATTAAACCTATTTCTTTTGTAAATTGCCCAGTCTCGTGTATGTCTTTATCAGCAGAATGCAAATAGACTAATACAATATATTATCTAGCTGTGTACCAAAGCTAATCCTTTACTTAATACATGAATCTATAGTGGACAAGGGATGCATTAATGTGTGGATTTTGTTCTTTACTTTTGCAATGTAGAATTACATTAAATGATGAAAACCATTCGTTCTAGGAATTTGTAATATTAATAGGAGATTTAAACCAAAGACAATATAATTATCTACCAATAGAGAGTATTATACACTGACACAATAGACTATTAGGAAGCTTTTAAAAAATAACTATAATGTTGAAAAGGAACTTGCCTTACCAGAAATAACTTACTATAAAACTACAGCAACCAAAGTATTGGCATAGTAATATAAAATATAAAAATAAATTAGTAAAAAGAATAGAGAGTCTAGAAATAGATCCAAGAAAATATGGAGAATTAATCTGTAATGGCTTAGTTCATAATGGTGCTGGCATAATTGAATATTTATTCAAAAGAAGGTACCTCATACCATGTAACATAAATCCCCAAAGTAAAAGTAACATGATAAAATATGATGACAATATGTAAGATAATATTTGTGGAACCTCACAGGTGGGAGAAACTATTTGAAGCAACACTAGACACTCAGATGTCATAATGAAAAGACCAAACACTTGCCAAATAAATAATTTTGAATGGCACAATCTACTTTGGTCAAATTAAAAAGACTTGAGAAAAATATTCATGTTACACCTGCAGTAAAGGATTGGATACTGCAAAATATAAAAGTATGAGTATAAAGATATTTATTTTAGTATTGTTTAAAGGGGATAAAATGGACAACCTGAATTTTAATCAGTGAGGAAATGCTTGAATGATTTGTGGTATAACCATGATATCCATAGCACCCAGCAATTAAGGATAATGAGTTAGACCCATATATTGCCCCAGAAAGATGGCCATGACAGTAGGAGAAAAAGCAAGTTGCAGAGTGATGTGCAATGCATATTATTCTCAATCACAGCAATTTGTTCATTTTAATCATATTTCTTTCTGCTTTTTGTTTATTTGTTTTGCCATTTTCCTGATTATTATACGACTCTTCCATTGGTCTATAAACTTCAATAAGAAAGCATTAAAATCTGTTAAGTTCACCTTTAAAACTCTGGCTCCTGGTACAGTGGTATGCTAGATAGAAGATGCTCATTGAACATTTATTTAATGAAAATTTATAGTAAACTGCTGGAAAGATACACTAAAACTGTTAAAAAGTGACTTCTTTGAGATAGATGCATGTAGGGCTTAGATGAAAAACTCACCTTTGATCTGAATTTGAATTTTCACCATGAACATGTATTATTGTCTCTTAAAAAAAACCTCTATTACAATAATATATCCAAAACTAGTGTGGAATTAAAAATATAAGGCAAAACTTATAAATTCTATTTAGTAAAAACATAAATAACAAACAGAAACTTTTTCCATGAAATGCGTCTCTCCCTGCAAAATTTTGTTTTGTGGATAAAAGTGATCAAAAGCTGGAGCGATCTAAGAAGTGGAAATCATATACAACATACAGGGGGATAAAGTAACTGGAAAGAAGCCTAGTACACTGAAGTGTTAGTTATGTTATTTGGGTGCAATGAACATGTATTGCTTTTATAAAGAGCAAATGAAATTCAAACACAAACAAAAACCAGGTGCAATGATCATTAACATAAACAAAATAGTTTGGGGTGAAAAAGGAGCCTTCTGGAAAATTCTTTCTTTGCTATTGGTGCTGTGTCTTCCTCTCCTGAACTTGACTTTAATTTCCCAAGCCCTGTGAAACCTCTGTTCCAGTTGTTTCACAGAGTGCCTCTGCCCTCTCCTTGCCTTAACTGAAATGCAGGTCTCCCCTTGGCAGCCTCACCCAGTGGAAACTACTCAGTGCCCACACAGCCACGTGCTGATTTTTCTCCAGCTTCCATTATCACCTCCAGATGTTTACTTTTTTATTTCTAAACAAAGTCTATTCTTCCTTTGAAGCTAAAGATTCTTTAGCTACCACTTTCTACCTATCTTCTCCAGGCTTTCAGGGTGTTTTCTTTAAGGGCTTTCTCAAAATTTCCTGAAGACATCAGCATCAGCACCCCTAGTGTAAGCCTTGCAAACACCCTGAGGGACTCCCATATCCATGTGTAGCCACACGAGAGGAAAATGATGGATAGCACAGTTTCTAAATCAGACAGACTTTGGATTAAATCCCAGATGTGCCAGTTATTAGCAAAATGACCTTGGAGTAATCATTGAAGCTTCATTTCCTCCTCGTAAAATGGGAATACTCACTTCTTCACAGTGAATATTCTCCTTTACTGTTGTTTTGGTTTCATTAACTAGGTTTTGTAAGTTCTTATTTGATTTTTTACTTTTACATATAGTTTTAGATACTAGTATTTTTTTTTTCATAGCACATTTTATAACAAATACTCAATGTGGAAGCTATTGCTGGTTATTGTCATTATTTGAATAGCTCTTTCTACGCCTTTAGCCACACAGTTCCTGCCTGGCAGATCTGAAATGGCGTTCATTTCTTCTTTCCCATTTCAACACTTTACCACTGTGACCATACTTTGGGTCTTGCCCTCTTCAGGTCTTTCCTCTGTGGAGTTGCTTCTCTTCTAACATCAACAGAGAAGTTAAAGATACATGTTTTTGTCGGTATTATCATGAGTAGGGCTTAAACACTTACTCTCTAACCATATATGTATGCTTATCTGTTTTCCTCCAGTGTCAGGGGAAAATGGGTCTATTCCTCTTCAAGGCTAGGCCAATATGCAGGATCCTTCTACTCTTGTTTCTTCCAAGACACACACTATTCCATATAATATGTTTAACTTCCCCTATCTAGAAGCTTCTTCCCCTTACCAGCCACTCCACTTGATACATTGTTTTCCCATTTAATTATAACTGAGTTTATTGCTGTATTAATTTCTTTATTTCTTATTGCTATGGTCTAAATGTTTGTTTCCTTCCAAAATTCATGTTGAAATCTAACCCTGAAGGTGATGATTTTAAGAGATGGGGCCTTTGGCGAGTGATTAGGTTACGAGGGTTTTGCCCTCATGAATGGGATTCGTACCCTTATGAAAGAGGCTTAAAAGAGCTCCTTTTGCTCTTCTGCTATGTGAGGTCATAGCAAGAAGGCCTTTTCTATGACAAAAGTGCCCTTGTTAGATATACAATCTGCTGGTGGCTTGATCTTGAACTTCCCAGCCTTCAGAACTGTAAGCAATAAATTTCTATTGTTTATAAACTACCCAGGGTAAGGTAAGTTGCTAGAGCAGCCTGAATAGACTAAGACACCTATTCTTTCTGAATCCTCATTCAGCTTCTTTTCTCATTGTCCTTGCACTGCTCACATTGTGTTTTCCATTGCCTTTCTTATTTCCAAATCCAACAGGCAGAGGTTTTTTAAAACTTTTTTGCAACATTTTTGGTTGTCACTTATTCATCCAGTGGATACTTAAAAATTGTATTTTCATAATGCATAATAGTAAGTGATGTGTTAGGAAACTCTTCAAATAAATTCACTTAAAGGAAAACTATTTGAGTTGAGTGATTGAAAAGTCAATGAGTTCATAGCACTAAACTTGAACTATTTCTCAGGCTATGTCTTCCTTTGGCCTTGACTTTTTGATAAAACAAAGCCAGGAAGAATCACCCAAGATTATAATTTTCCTGCATCCCATCACTTTCATCAGTTCACCTACTAACTTTTGTACTTCATCTTTCTAGAAGTTCTCTCCAAACTTGAATTCCATGGCACCAGACTCTCTGGACTCATACAGTTCTGACTTATTCATGAGCAGTTCTCCTCCTGCTGGTCTTGATCAGGTCCTACCTCTTCTTACTCTTGTGTTTTCCTGGGGTTAGTTCATCTCCTTTCAAGGCTTCAACCACAGTCGGATCACTTCAAGACGATTATCTCTGCCCCTTTCATTGCTCATGTGCTCCAGACTCACATTTCACTCTTACTGGGTATCTCCAAGAGAATCTCAAACTTAAAACACCCAGACTGAACTCCTTATAAATCTGTCCTTCTTCTGGATTTTTCTGTCTGAGTTAATAACATCACAATCTATTCAATCACCTAAGTGAGAACTCTGGGAGTTTTTCTTAATGTTTCCTCCTCCTTATTACCTGCCTCTGAGATGTCAATAAATTCTTTTAATTCTACCACCTAAAAATAGCTTGAATCTTTGTAATCGTGTTTATTGCTACTGCCATTTCCAGGTCCTCATTTCTCACTTATTCTGTTGGATTTAGCCTCTTAACCGTTCGTTTGTGCCTCCAATCTAAAGTCCACCTCAAAGCCCAATAAGCACTCCATGATAAAAATTTCACATAATTTCCCTGATTTAAATCTTCATCAAGTCTTGGGAGCCCTACATCACCCAAGATACTGATCGAATCTATTATCCTCCACTCTTGACTTTTTGGTCCTGTTTTGATTTTGTCCAGGCCGTTGCCTTTTTGTGGCACTGACTAGAAAAATGATCGACGCATAGTAGCTCTTGGTATGGGCTAAAATGTGAACCCTCCAAAATTCATATGTTGAAATTCTAACTCCTAGTGCCTCACACTGTGACTGTGTTTTGAGATTAGGTCTTTAAAGAGATGATTAATTTAAAATGAGCTCATTACGGTGGGCCCTAACCTAATACGACTGATGTCCTTATAAGAACAAGAAATAGGACCAGGACTCGTGGCTCATGCCTGTCATCCCAACACTTTGAGAGATGGAGGTGGGCAGATTGCTGGAGACCAGGAGTTCAACACCAGCCTGGGTAACATAGAAAGATCTTGTCTGTCTTAAAAAACAAAAACAAAAACAAAAAATCCTGGGCATGGTGGCATTCACCTGTAGACCCAGCTACTCAGGAGGCTGAGGTGGGAGGATCACTTGAACCTGGGAGATTGAGGCTGCAGTGAGCCATGATCACAACACTGAATTCCAGCCTGGGTGACCGAGTGAGAGTCTATCTCTAAAAATAAAGGAAAAAAAAGAACAAGAGATTAAGACAAAACAGGAACAGAGGAAAGGCCATGTGGAGACAGGAGGAAGATGGAAGTGAAGGAGAGAAGCCTCAGAAGAAATGAGCTCTGTTGGCACTTTGAACTTCGAACTTCAAGTATTCAGGACTGTGAGAAAATAAATTTCAGTAAGTTTAAGTTGCCCAGTCTGTAGTACATTGTTATGGCAGCGCTACCAAACTAATGATGTGCTCAATAACGTATATATTAAGGACATGAACAACTTTATCAGATAAATATGATGACAATTTGAGCTTTTGGTGACTGACTTTCTCAGAATCCCTGAATCTTATTTTAAGGAAATGAGAGTGGAGCAGGCTGGAGAGGACAGGACTTCCTAATTGCTTATTACCATATCTCAGCAGCAAAAACTGCTCATCTCCAGGCCTTCACTTTGGATCTAAGTGTTAATGTGTACTCTTCCATTTAAAATGAGGAAGCTTTAGCAACAGTTTCACCTTTGGCAAATTCTTTGTCAAAATGAAGGAACACTTATCACCTGTAATGTGAATCTTTGTCTCCCCACATCTCTGTTGATAGACTGTGATTTGGGGATGCCTGCAGTATACTCGTCCTTCAGTATCCTTGTGGTATTGGCTCCAGGACCCCCTAATCCCCAGCGGATATATGTGGCTGCTCAAGTCCCTTACATAAAATAGCATAGTATTTGCATTTAACCTATGCACATCCTCACATATGCTTTAAATCATCTCTAGATTCCTTATAATACCAAATACAGTGTAAGTGCTATGTAAATAGTTATGCTGTATTTTTTATTTGTATTTTTTTATTTTGGGATTTTTCTTTTTGAATATTTTTGATATGCATTTGGTTGAATTCATGGATGCAGAATATGTGAGTAGGGAGAGGCAACTGTGTTATTAACCCATCAAAGACTACATTCATTAGAGGTTAGTTGAGTAACAACTATTATAAGAGCATATGTAAGTTTAAAAAACAATAAGCTTTGAAAAAGATAAAAGTAGGTCCTGGCATCCAGAAGCTCGGCTTTGTAATAAATGGTGAGCCAATATTGATGCATTATTACTAAAGTTCATAATATACATTAGGATTCACTATTGTTTTGTACATTTGGTGGGTTTTGATTGATGTTTAATGACACGTATCCACCACTGCAGTATCATACACAGTAGCTTCAATGTCCTAAACATCCTCTGTGCTCCACTTGTTCATCTTCCCCTTCCTTCTCTCCCTAAACCCTGGAAATCACAGGTTTCTTATTGTCTCCGTACTTTCTTTTCCAGAATACCATATAGTTGGAGTCATACAGTACGTAGCCTTTTCAGATTAACTTCTTTCACTTAGCAATATGCATTTAAGATTCCTTAGTGTCTTTTCATGCCTTAGTAGCATATTTCTTATTGCTTAAGATTCCATTGTATGTATGTATCTCAGTTTGTTTATCCATTCACCTGTTAAAGGACATCTTGTTTGCTTCTAAGTTTTTGCCATTATGAATAAAGCTGCTATAAACATCTACATGCAGGTTTTGTGTGGACACAAGTTTTCAGCTCATTTGGGTAAATACCAAGGAAACTAATTGTTGGATTGTATGACAAGAGTATGTTCAGTTTGGGGGGTGCCCAAGATGGCCAAATAGGAACAGCTCCAGCCTCCAACTCCCAGCTTGAGCGACACAGAAGATGGGTGATTTCTGCATTTTCAACTGAGGTACCAGGCTCATCTCACTGGGGCGTGTCGGACAGTCGGTGCTGGTCAGTGGGTGCAGCCCAACCAGTGAGAGCTGAAGCAGGGTGAGGCATCGCCTCACCTGGGAAGCACAAGGGGGAAGGGAATTCTTTTTCCTAGACAAGGGAAACTGAGACACACAACACCTGGAAAATCGGGTAACTCCCACCCTAATACCGTGCTTTACCAAGTGTCTTAGCAAACAGCACACCAGGAGATTATATCCCATGCCTGGCCCGGAGGGTCCCACGCTCACAGAGCCTCCCTCATTGCTAGCACAGCAGTCTGAGATCTAACTGCAAGGTGGCAGCAAGTCTGGGGGAGGGGCACCCGCCATTGCTGAGGCTTAAGTAGGTAAACAAAGCCACTGGGAAGCTCGAACTGGGTGGAGCCCACTGCAGCTCAAGGAGGCCTGCCTGCCTCTGTAGACTCCACCTCTGGGGACAGGGCATAGATAAACAAAAAGCAGCAGAAACCTCGGCAGAGGTAAATGCCCCTGTCTGACAACTTTGAAGAGAGCAGTGGATCTCCCAGCACAGAGGTTGAGATCTGAGAATGGACAGACTGCCTGCTCAAGTGGGTCCCTGACCCCTGAGTAGCCTAACTGGGAGACATCCTCCACTAGGTGCAGTCTGACACCTCACGCCTCACATGGCTGGGTACACCTCTGAGACGAAGCTTCCAGAGCAAGAATCAGACAGCAACACTTACTGTTCAGCAATATTCTATCTTCTGCAGCCTCCGCTGCTGACACCCAGGCAAACAGGGTCTGGAGTTGACTTCCAGCAAACTCCAACAGACCTGCAGCTGAGGGTCCTGACTGTTAGAAGGAAAACTAACAAACAGAAAGGACACCCACACCAAAACCCCATCAGTACGTCACCATCATCAAAGACCAAAGGCAGATAAAACCACAAAGATGGGGAAAAAGCAGTGCAGAAAAGCTGGAAATTCAAAAAATCAGAGCACATCTCCCCATCCAAAGGAATGCAGCTCATTGCCAGCAATGGAACAAAGCTGTATAGAGAATGACTTTGATGAGCTGAGAGAAGGCTTCAGTCGATCAAACTTCTCAGAGCTAAAGGAGGAACTACGTACCCAGCACAAAGAAACTAAAAACCTTGAAAAAAGACTGGAAGAATGGATAACTGGACTAACCAATGCAGAGAAGTCCATAAATGAACTGATAAAGACGAAAACCACAACACAAGAACTACGTGACAAATGCACTAGCTTCAGTAACCCACTCAAGCAACTGGAAGATGGAGTATCAGTGACTGAAGATCAAATGAATGAAATGAAGTGAGAAGAGAAGTTTAGAGAAAAAAGAGTAAAAAGAAATGAACAAAGCCTCCAAGAAATATGGGATTATGTGAAAAGACCAAATCTACGTCTGATTGGTGTGCCTGAAAGTGACAGGGAGAGTGGAACCAAGTTGGAAAACATTCTGCAGGATATCATCCAGGAGAACTTCCCCAACCTAGCAAGGTTGGCCTAGCAGGCCAACATTCAAATTCAGGAAATACAGAGAACATCACAAAGATACTCCTTCAGAAGAGCAACTCCAAGACACATAATTGTCAGATTCACCGAAGTTGAAATGAAGGAAAAAATGTTAAGGGCAGCCAGAGAGAAAGGTCGGGTTACCCACAAAGGGAAGCCCATCAGACTAATAGCAGACCTCGCAGCAGAAACTCT
>NW_012115422.1:5718948-5719557 GCF_000951035.1 Colobus angolensis palliatus
TTTCTTCACAGAATTGGAAAAACTGCTTTAAAGTTCATATGGAACCAAAAAAGAGCCTGCATTGCCAAGACAATCCTAAGTCGAAAGAATAAAGCTGGAGGCATCATGCTACCTGACTTCAAACTATACTACAAGGCTACAGTAACCAAAACAGCGTGGTACTGCTACCAAAACAGACATATAGACCAATGGAACAGAACAGAGCCTTCAGAAATCATACCATACATCTACAGCCATCTCATCTTTGACAAACCTGAGAGAAACAAGAAATGGGGAAAGGATTCCCTATTTAATAAATGGTGCTGGGAAAATTGGATAGTCATAAGTAGAAAGCTGAAACTGGATCTTTTCCTTACTTCTTATATGACAATTAATTCAGGATGGATTAGATACTTAAATGTTAGACCTTAAACCATAAAAATCCTAGAATAAAACCTATGTAATTCCATTCAGGACATAGGCATGGGCAAGGACTTTGTGTCTAAAACGCCAAAAGCAATGGCAACAAAAGCTCAAATTGACAAATGGGATCTAATTAAACTAAAGAGCTTCTGCACAGCCAAAGAAACTACCATCAGAGTGAACAGGCAACCTACAGAATGGGAGAAA
>NW_012115422.1:5719966-5721269 GCF_000951035.1 Colobus angolensis palliatus
TGTAACAAACCTGCACGTTGTGCACATGTACCCTAGAACTTAAAGTATAATAAAATAAATTAAAAAAAATAAAGAATAAGTTCAGTTTTGTAAGAAACTGCCAAACTGTCTTCCAAAGTGGCTGTGCCATTTTGCATTCCCACCAGCAGTAAGTGAGAGTTCCTGGTGCTTCACATCCTCACCAGCATTTGGCTTTGTCAGTGCTTTGGATTTTAGTCATTCTAATAGATAAGTACTCTGACCCATTTTTTACCATAATAAAATAAGTACTTTGGGATAATTAGGGTGTATTCCACAATAAGAAGAGAACGAGGGAAATACAACAATAACTTTAAATTTGGCTCCTGGGTGGTAGACCAGGCTCATTCCCTGAGTAAATCATTGGTTTTCATATTCTAGCCTTCTAGGATGAGATTAAAATCTGCACCTAAGAGAAATAAGGAATGAGAACTTTGGGTTATTCATGAATGTTATATCTGCACATTAGATGTCTAATGTAATTACAATTTTACAGTAATAGCTCTAAAAGTAGAAAGGACAATAAAATATGTAATATTCACATGGGTTATGGATATTTCCACATATGAATATTTATACTTAGAAATGGGATAACCTCCACAAAAGAGTTTTAGTTCCTGCCCCTTTATATAAGTGGATAACTGGTTCTTGCTAGTACTTTTTTCATACTTCTAATACTTTTGTTTCCTCTGTTGTATTTTTGGGCAAAAACTTTTGTTTGTGTTTAGTTTCTGTCTGAAATGTGCCACATGTTTCTTTCTTTAAGAGAAAAGGGTGTATATTGTCTTGTGAATAAGTATTTCTTTCATTTGTGTATTGTGTACCTGAGAACATTGCCTCAAATATAAGAATTTAGCTGAAACTACTGTTGGTGGAACAACAGATCTTTCCTACTTTATTACCCTTAGGACAGAAGTACTTCCTAGAATCAGAAAGATTCATGCTCTTTTTCTGCTCTTTTTCATGCTCATTTCTCTTATTATTCTGCGGGTAATATAGAAAAACAGAGTTAGGAAACACAATATATTCTTCTGAAAATAAAGACAAAACCACATGGTCTACTTCAGTATCTCCAGGTACCACTTAGAAGTCATCTTTGAACCAAGTGACACATAGTCCTAACCTTCTGGACAGTGTGCAGTTTGGAAACAGATCTCATCCATCCTGGAAGTTGACAGGTCTAACACTTTCTAGGAATCTTAGAATTTTGCCTCATATTAAAAGGTAAAGGAAATTTGAAGTTGCTAATATAAGATACACATGAGCAATATATTCTTTCTTCTTT
>NW_012115422.1:5722044-5731689 GCF_000951035.1 Colobus angolensis palliatus
ACGGGGTTTCACCATGTTAACCAGGATGGTCTCGATCTCCTGACCTCGTGATCCGCCCATCTCGGCCTCCCAAAGTGGTGGGATTAAAGGCTTGAGCCACCGCGCCCGGCCCATATGCAATATTTTCAATGTGCTCATTTTCAGAAGTCTTTCTAAACAATGTCAAATTTCTTTTTACTGCATTCTTACCACCTCCTAATGTTTAGCAATTATCAATATTGCCCTGACTGAAAAACCAAAGGCAAAAGTAAAAACAAAAACAAAACCCATAAAGGTGACTTTTTAAAATTTTAAGTTCCAGGATACATGTGCAGCATGTGCAGGTTTGTTACATAGGTAAAAATGTGCCATGGTGGTTTGCAGTACCTATCAACCCATCACCTAAGTATTAAGCCCCACATGCATTAGCTATTCATCCTGATGTTCTCCCTCCCCCAACCCTCAACAGGCCCCAGGGTGTGTTGTTCCCCTCCCTGTGTCCATCTGTTCTGAGTGTTCAACTGCCACTTATAAGTGAGAACATGTGGTGTTTGGTTTTCTGTTCCTTTGTTAGCTTCCTGAAGATAATGGCTTCCAGTTCCATCCATGTCCCTGCAAAGGACATGATCTCATTCCTTTTTATGGCTGCATAGTATTCCATGGTGTATATGTACCACATTTTCTTTATCCAGTCTATCATTGATGGGTGTTTGGGTTAATTTCATGTTTTTGCTATTGTGAATAGTGCTGCAGTGAACATACATGGGCATGTATCTTTATAACAGAATGATTTATATTCTTTTGGGTATATACCCAGTAATGGGATTGCTGGGCCAAATGGTATTTCTGGTTCTATATCTTTGAGGAATTGCCACACTGTCTTCCACAATGATTGAAATAATTTACACTTCCTAAAACAGTGTAAAAGCATTCATAAAGGTGACTTTTATCAAGACTCTTGAATAGAGTCATCTTGTGAAATTCCACTTTCCTTACATATAAGGGAGAAAGAAGGGCAGACAGAAGGAGGAACTTGTTCTTAAGCTACTACATTACCATGCTTTACTGGGGATCTGTCTGAGTAAGAGTTTCCAAAGTGAAAAAAGCTACATTCTTGGAGACTATTCTAGAAACAAATTTAAACAGAAGTAATAAAGATGACATCTTGAACTATGCATGTAGCCATTGATTGCAAGTGTACTTAGGGGTCTCTTTGTCAAAAAATGATAACCTCCACAATTTTTTTTCTGTGAAATTCCAGAATATAGACTTCAGTCTGTTGAATTTTGCAGGCCTTTATTTGATATGTTTAATTAAATATCATCATTATCATTTTGCTGGTATGTCAGGGCAATGGTATGTCAGGAATTTTAGCTCTCATAACAAATTTATTCAACTAATTAAAACTATTTACTAATCTACCCAGGATAACTAATCCATTTAAGAAGAAGAACAAAAATAAGAAAAAGTTTCAATAATTAGGAAACAGTAAAATTGCTTTGTGAAGACCACGCTATTTGCTGGATTTTATTTTCTAAATTGTACGGACCAAACACCAACATGTAATCTTGACCAAGCTTATGCTATCTTGCTTCCTTAAATAGTGGTTCTTAACCAGGGATGATTTTCTGCCAGGGGATATTTGGCAACATTTGGAGACATGGTGGTTGTTAATCTGAGGGTGGAGGTGCTAATGACATCTGGTGGGTAGAGGCCATACATGCTGCTAAACACCCTACGATGTATAGGCCAACCCCCCAAAAACATATAATTATCTAGTCCCAAATGTCAGCCTGTATCAAGGCTGAAAAATCCTGCTTTAGAGAAATATACGACGAATATCACATTTTCCTCATATTTAAATAATTTTGATACATATACAGCTATCTCATGAAACATTCATCTCAAAACCCAAGCAAAATACAGTTTTTTATGTAGAACACTTTCTGGTCAATGTACACATAAACTGAATGGTTTTTGAAAAGCATTCTACTGCATTAAAGGACATAAGTGGAAGATATTTATTGAATATATTTATTAAGCTTCACTCACTAAGTAAAGCACACCACTGATACTTCCTCCTGCTTATCTGATACAGAAAAGGACATTAAGACATCATCTCCTGCAGTTTATGTTCCATAACACGGCAGTTGATTAGAAAGAGGTAGTTACTTCTGTTTGAAAATGTAGCTGCTGCTCTGCCCTCTGGCTCACTTTGAAAATTTGTGGTTCTGAAAGCTCAAGGTACTATTTTTACTCTTCGTATTTGGCTCTGACCTGTGTAGCTATGTTCCTGCTTCTTGTTTCCCTTGGTTTGGCCACACTGCTGGAGAGTGCGGCTGTGGTGTGTGTGTTTTTTAAGGTTGGCGGAGGGGTTGTAGTTACTCAGACAAGATTCTGATAAGTTCACGTTCAGGGTGGTTTTGACTGAAAACTAGAATTTATAATTTTACAAATCAGATTATCCTTTTAGATATGTATTTTTATGAAACATATTATCTCTTCTTATGAAAACAGAAACATGGCAAATAATATCTGAATATTGTTGGGCATTTAAAAATATTTTTATCCAGGCTCAAGCTTAATTTGGAAAAAAATTGTGAACTATATTCTATCTCAAGGTACCACATGTTAAAGATGTCAAAGTGACTTTTTATTTTCTATGTTCTTTTTTTTAAATTATACTTTAAGTTCTAAGGTACATGTGTACAATGTGCAGGTTTGTTACATATGTATACATGTGCCATATTGGTGTGCTGCACCCATTAACTCGTCATTTAGTTTAGGTATATTATTTTCTATGTTCTATTATACCACTATGCATTTTTATAATACTCATTGGACACAAAACAAATGTTAAACTAGGGTTGCATTTCTCTAGAGAATGACAATATCTATGCTGACTTTCTTTTTTCTAACATAGGGATAAATTTTTTATCAACTACTATGTGCTATACTCCCAGTTATTTCATCATTCAACAAAGCCACAACTGCATGAAAGGGCTTCAAGGCTGGAACTTTAGGGGGTGAATAAGAGCCTGATTGTGTTTGGTACACCAAGTTTTTAGTGAACCATATTTGAAGTCCTACAATCATATATATATATTTATATTTTTTCTTTATTGAATAAATAGAATTTTTTATGACTGCCAAAAAAGTACACTATTCTGAGCAAACAAAATTATTACCTTATTTGTCTTCTGCTTCCCAGGAAATTTCCTTAAAATTTTGTTCTAAACCTTGACTGGTCTCTTGATCATTTGGCCCCAAACACCAAGTGCTTGGCAACATCATCCACCTGTTCCAATGAGAAAATCAAGAACACATTGTGTGTTTAATACCCCTTAGAGATCAGTGAGAGCTAGACGCACATTTAGAAATGGTCTATTTTGCACCATACTTCACAGGCAAGGAACATGAGGGTCAAAGATTTTAGTTGCCTAAATCCTCAGAGTTCTTCTGTAGCAAAGCTAGGATTAGAATTTAGGTCTTTAGCTCCTCCAGATAGTAACATTTTAAGAGGACTAATACAGAATACTTCAATTCTTTAAAACAAGTGCTCCTTTCTCTAAGAATACAAGATTTAGAACGGGCTCAAAAGCATGACATTCAGTGTTCCACTATTTTAATAAGCAATATTTAGGACTTCAATTTACTTGCATAAAGGTACATGATAACCTCAACAAAAAGCCTACATTTACCCAATTAAAAAGGATTCAGATGGCTAGAGAGTTGTTTATCTCATCTATGTTATCTCTAAATGGACATGTTTATATTAGACGTATAAAGGCATATCCATCATCAGAAATGTAAAACAAAAAAGAAGATTGGTTGTAATTTATTTACAGTAACATACACAGCCAATGTCATACAATTTAAATATCAGTTATACTCTGATTTCAAGTATGTCTGTTGGTGTTATTAAAATAACCATGTAATCTTTGCACTGTATATGGAGTCTGTTTGAGCCAACCTGCAAAGTTTCAGATTGGTGGAAAAAGAAATATTTCTCCATGTGTCCACACATGAAAAGAAATATAGCACAATGAGAAGCCAGTACATTTGACTATAGAAAACTGTCTTAACTTGCTTTGATTACCATCCTTCCATAAAACAAACCACTACTCTGCAATGGAATGTTTAATAGGTGTATGTTAATGGTGGTTAAATATTAACCACCATGAATATTTTTTCTCTTGAATTGGAGAAACTGCATTTATTAAGAGCATTTTGAGTCAATATTTATACAAGAATAAGCATCTCCTATCAGCAAAAGTTTGAATGAGATATTCAGATTAAATTTATTACCTTTACAGGAACTTAATGTCAAATTATACTGTAAGGAATTCCCAGTAAAGCTAAGAAACAGGCAAGCAAATTCTGTTGTTTCCAGGTATTTAGTAGACATAATATACATTTTATTATTAGCATATAAACCATTAGCAATAAAAAAGAAATAAACACACAAAACATTTGTTCCTGCAGTAATCATGTATGCTTTAGTAACCTTAAGATATGAGCTAGAATAATTCATCTTTAAAGATCTAGATTCAGTACTTTTATGGAAGCTTGAAATACCATAACTAATGGATTGAAAAAAACCAACAGCTGCTTCTCAGCTAAGATTTACGATGTTATGATGTTGTTATCACATTAAAATTAAAGTAACTTCTAAGTTCTGTTTAGAAATAATTCTTTTTGTCTCTAATCCATCTTGAATTAATTTTCGTATAAGGAGTAAGGAAAGGATCCAGTTTCAGCTTTCTACTTATGGCTAGCCAATTTTCCCAGCACCATTTATTAAATAGGGAGTCCTTTCCCCATTTCTTGTTTCTCTCAGGTTTGTCAAAGATCAGATGGCTGTAGATGTGTGGTATTATTTCTGAGGACTAAATTTTAGACCTAATACCATAAAAACCCTAGAAGAAAACCTAGGTGGTACCATTCAGGACATAGGCATGGGCAAGGACTTCATGTCTAAAACACCAAAAGCAACGGCAGCAAAAGCCAAAATTGACAAATGGGATATGATTAAACTAAAGAGCTTCTGCACAGCAAAAGAAACTACCATCAGAGTGAACAGGCAACCTACAGAATGGGAGAAAATTTTTGCAATCTACTCATCTGACAAAGGGCTAATATCCAGAATCTACAAAGAACTCAAACAAATTTACAAGAAAAAAACAAACAACCCCATCAAAAAGTGGGCAAAGGATATGAACAGACATTTCTCAAAAGAAGACATTCATACAGCCAACAGACACATGAAAAAATGCTCATCATCACTGGCCATCAGAGAAATGCAAATCAAAACCACAATGAGATACCATCTCACACCAACCAGTTAGAATGGCAATCATTAAAAAGTCAGGAAACAACAGGTGCTGGAGAGGATGTGGAGAAATAGGAACACTTTTACACTGTTGGTGGGATTGTATACTAGTTCAACCATTATGGAAAACAGTATGGCGATTCCTCAAGGATCTAGATCTAGATGTACCATATGACCCAGCCATCCCACTACTGGGTATATACCCAAAGGATGATAAATCATGCTGCTATAAAGACACATGCACACGTATGTTTATTGCGGCACTATTCACAACAGCAAAGACTTGGAATCAACCCAAATGTCCATCTGTGACAGACTGGATTAAGAAAATGTGGCACATATACACCATGGAATATTATGCAGCCATAAAAAAGGATGAGTTTGCATCCTTTGTAGGGACATGGATGCAGCTGGAAACCATCATTCTTAGCAAAATATCACAAGAACAGAAAACCAAACACCGCATGTTCTCACTCATAGGTGGGAACTGAACAACGAGATCACTTGGACTCGGGAAGGGGAACATCACACATCGTGGCCTATCATTGCGGGGAGAGGGGGGAGGGATTGCATTGGGAGTTATACCTGATATAAATGACGAATTGATGGGTGCTGATGAGTTGATGGGTGCAGCACACCAACATGGCACAAGTATACATATGTAACAAACCTGTATGTTATGCACATGTACCCTAGAACTTAAAGTATAATAATAAAAAAAAAAGAAAGAAATAATTCTTTTTGGTTTGCTATCAATGAAGAATTTAAATGAATTTACATTTGAGGTTGATATATGTGTACACATATCTTAACAGTATTTCCCCCCCTCCAACAGCTATCTGGAAATCTTGTTTGAAATATACAGATTTTTAATTATCTATTTTAAAACTGGAGTTGTGCTGAGCTTTTTATCCAGAGCATGCATATAAATAACTCTCTGTATGATACCACTGTTAAAATGAGAGAAGCATATTTCTTCATCAAATCTAGGCCATAAGTTGCTAATGGCACTGGGGCCATTAGCATGAGGTGTTTTTCTAACCTAATCACATCACATATCACCTGGGCATTTTATGTATTACTGAATTCATACAAGTAAGAACTCATGCACACACACACACGTATAGCAAAGATTCAAAACTCTTGAAATAGTTTTTATTCATTCACAATGATCCTTATGGCATATAACACACTCTGCTATATAATTTGGTTAAGCCAACCAAGAATTTCTTATATTTAAAGAAATGGTACAGGCTTTTCTAATTCTGAGATTCTCTATGAGATGGTATCATTCCTTTCACTGACTTAATTTTTGCCTACAATGGATTAGAGTCAGAGCACAGAGGAATGAGATTCATGTGCCACGAAAAAGTCAGCTGTGGCCAGGCACAGTGGCTCATGCCAGCATTTTGGGAGGCTGAGGCAGGTAGAGTTTCGGACCAGTCTGGCCAACATGGAAAAACCCCGTCTCTATTAAAAGTACAAAAATTAGCCAGCATGGTGGCATGCACCTGTAATGCCAGCTACTCAGGAAGCTGAGGCAGGAGAATTGCTTGAACCTGGGAGGCAGAGGTTGCAGTGAGCCACTGCACTCCAGCCTAGGCGACAAGAGCGAGACTTTGTCTAAAAAAAAAAAGAAAAAAAAAGTCAGCTGCAACTGAGGACCAGCCAGCCCCTGTACCTTAGACTGTGCTCCTGACTTGTCCAGGAACATCCTGTTAAACCTGGGCCATCTTTCATGGTGTTCAAAATCCATTTTGGGTTCTCAAAGTAAATCAGTATTTTTGCAATTATACAATGTATTGCCATAGATTTGAACAAAACCTATAATAGGTACTTTGTATATTCATTTATAAGTCCCGGATGGGGTCTTTACAGTGCTCTACTGCTTACACTACTATATTTACAAGGCCTTTGATAAAATACAAGTTTAATACTTGGCTTTTGTGGTGCATCAGTTCTTTTTCTTTTAAGTGACAAAGTATAATGCCATAATAATTTAGAATATTGACATATAAGACCAAAAATTACCCTCAAGAAAATGTTTAAAGGAAATGAAGAAAATAATTATATTTAACATTTAGACAATATAAAACAATTAGTTTCATTGAAAAGTTTCCAGTTAACTATAAGTGCCAAAATAGCCATTTGTATTCTATCATTTAATGAATTAACAAACTAAAATATGACTTTATGAAATACTGCTTTTTAAGGTATAATACAGAGGTTCGCATATTTTAGCTTAGGTTTCTAAGAAGAAATCTTAGAAATAATACTAGCAGCCGGGGCCCATCCTTGCTGATAGGAAAGTACATATCCATGGTAGCTACATTCATTCTTGCAGCACAGCAGATGACCAACTGGTAAATCATCTACTCCAGGATGTGATGTCAGAGGCCAAAAGGACTTCTTTTATTTTATTTTGGTCACGTTATTATTGGAGAAAGCCCAGCTCAGCAATCCTGTAATCACAATTTCTATTTTTTCTCTCTTGATCTGTTGATAATGACAATGGCAGTGAATGATCAAATTTGATTTATGTTCCACATCAAGCATTCCCTCATTCTGGTGAGCATCATCTTCTTCAAGTAATTTACCTCTCTCAAATCTGCCCCCACCCCCCACCAAAATATCAGAGGAAGGTGCAAGAAAAAGCAAGCGTGGCATGTGGCAACTAGATTTCAGGTTTCCATAATGTCTGCAACCGACGTACGGAAAAGGGGCAATTTCTTACAGCCTGCCTTTGCAACGGTCTCTGGAGACACCTGATCACTACACTGACAGCTCCCTAGCTTTTTCTCCAGTGCAGTTGTTGCAGATCTTCTGCTTTGGTGATTTTGTGTACTCTGATTAGTTCCAAGAGTTTTTTGTAGATTCTTTGGGATTTTCTAGGTAGAAAGTCATGATATCTATAAATCAAATTAGTTTTATGTCTTTTAAAATCTTAAGAACTTTTATGTTTTCTTGTCCACTCACTAGTTAGTGTTTCCAGTCAACATGGAATAAGAGTGGTAAGAGAGGATGTCCTTAAGTATGACGTTAGTTACAGGTTTTTATAGATGTTCTTTATCAAGCTGAGGAAGTTTCCTCTGCTACTAGTTTTCTGACAGTTTTTAAAAATTATCATGAACACACATTAGATTTTTGTCAAATGTTATTTCTGCATCAATTGATATAATTATATTATATTTTTCTTTTGCCTGTGGATGTGGCAGATTCACTGATTGATTTTTGAATTTTGAAAGAGCTATATATACCTAGAACAAATCCTATGTCTTGTGTGGCATTCTTTTTATCCATTGTTAGATTTGACTTATTAGTGTTGTGTTGAGGATTTTTGTAATTATATTCATGAGAGACATCGGTTTTTAGTTTTCATTTCTTGTAATACGTTTACCTGGTTTTACTATTAGAGTAATTCTGACCCAAGAGAATAAGTTTAAAAAGAGTTCTCTCTGCTTCTATTTTCTGGAAGAGATGGTGGAGAATGGCTATTTTTTTCCCTTTAAATGTTTGGTAAATTTGTCAGTGAAATCATCTAGGCCTTGTGTTTTATTTTTTGGAAAGTTGTTAATTATTGGTTCAATATATCTAACAGATAAAGGGCTTTTCAGGTTTTCTATTTCTGCTTGTGTGAGTTTTGGCAGGTTGTCTTTCAAGGAATTGATCTATTTCATTTCAGTTATCAAATTTGTGGGCTTAGAGTTGTTCATAGTATCCCTTGTTATTCTTTTAATGTCCATAGATCAGTAGTACTGACCCTTCTTTCATTTCTAATATTGGTAATTTTTGTCTTCTCTCTTTTCTTGGTTATCCTGGCTAAAGGTATATCAATTTTATTGATCTGCTCAGAGAACAACTTTTGTTCTCATTGATTTTCTCTATTATTTTCCTGTTCTCAATGTCATTGATTTACACTCTCATTTTTAAGTTTTCTTTTATTCTGCTTGCTGTAGGCTTAAATCACTTTTCTTTCTCTAGTTTCCTAAGGTGACAGCTTAGGTTGATTTTAGATTTTTTTCTTTCTAATATATGCATTTAATGCTAAACATTTTCCTCTACACACTATTTTTCTACATCCCACATATTTTGATGTTTTATTTGTAATTTCGTATTTTTCAAAATATCTAAAAATCCTTATTGAGATTTGTTTTTGATCTACATGTTATTTAGAAGTGTGCTGTTTAGTATAGTTTGAAGTCAGGTAGCGTGATGCCTCCAGCTTTGTTCTTTTGGCTTAGGATTGTCTTGGCAATGTGGGGTCTTTTTTTGGTTCCATATGAACTTTAAAGCAGTTTTTCCAATTCTGTGAAGAAAGTCATTGGTAGCTTAAT
>NW_012115422.1:5733549-5735584 GCF_000951035.1 Colobus angolensis palliatus
TGTGGTGCTGAGAAGAATGTATATTCTGTTGATTTGGGGTGGAGAGTTCTGTAGATGTCTATTAGATCCGCTTGGTGCAGAGTTGAGTTCAATTCCTGGATATCCTTGTTAACTTTCTGTCTCGTTGTTCTGTCTAATGTTGACAGTGAGGTGTTAAAATCTCCCATTATTATTGTATGGGAGTCTAGGTCTCTTTGTAAGTCTCTAAGGAATTGCTTTATGAATCTGGGTGCTCCTGTATTGGATGCATATATATTTAGAATAGTTAGCTTTTCTTGATGAATTGATCCCTTTACCATTATGTAATGGCCTTCTTTGTCTCTTTTGATCTTTGATGGTTTAAAGACTGTTTTATCAGAGACTAGGATTGCAACCCCTGCTTTTTTTTGTTTTCCATTTGCTTGGTAGATCTTCCTGCATCCCTTTATTTTGAGCCTATGTGTGTCTCTGCATATGAGATGCATCTCCTGAATACAGCAAACTGATGGGTCTTGACTCTTTATCCAATTTGCCAGTCTGTGTCTTTTAATTGGACCATTTAGTCCATTTACATTTAAGGTTAATATTGTTATGTCTGAACTTGATCCTGTCATTATGATATTAGCTGGTTATTTTGCTCATTAGTTGATGCTGTTTCTTCCTAGCATTGATGGACTTTACATTTTGATATGTTTTTGCAATGGCTGGTACCAGTTGTTCCTTTCCATGTTTAGTGCTTCCTTCAGGATCTCTTGCAGGGCAGGCCTGGTGGTGACAAAATTTCTAAGCATTTGCTTGTCTGTAAAGGATTTTATTTCTCCTTCCCTTATGAAATCTAGTTTGGCTGGATATGAAATTCTGGGTTGAAAATTCTTTTCTTTAAGAATATTGAATATTGGCTCCCACTCTCTTCTGGCTTGTAGAGTTTCTGCTGAGAGATCTGCTGTTAGTCTGATGGGCTTCCCTTTGTGGGTAACCCGATGTTTCTCTCTGGCTGCCCTTAACATTTTTTCCTTCATTTCAACTTTGGTGAATCTGACAATTATGTTTCTTGGAGTTGCTCTTCTCGAGGAGTATCTTTGTGGCATTCTCTGTATTTCCTGAATTTGAATGTTGGCCTGCCTTACTACGTTGGGGAAGTTCTCCTGGATGATATCCTGCAGAGTGTTTTCCAATTTGGTTCCATTTTCCCCATCACTTTCAGGTACACCAATCAGACGTAGATTTGGGCTTTTCACATAATCCCATATTTCTTGGAGGTTTTGTTCATTTCTTTTTACTCTTTTTTCTCTAAACTTCTCTTCTCACTTCATTTCATTCATTTGATCTTCAATCACTGATACTCCTTCTTCCAGTTGTTTGAGTCGGTTACTGAAGCTTGTGCATTTGTCACGTAGTTCTTGTGTCATGGTTTTCATCTCTATCAGTTCTAACTATACTACAAGGCTACAGTAACCAAAACAGCATGGTACTGCTACCAAAACAGATGTAGAGACCAATGGAACAGAACAGAGCCCTCAGAAATAATACCACACATCTACAGCCATCTGATCTCTGACAAACCTCACAAAAACAAGAAATGGGGAAAGGATTCCCTGTTTAATAAATGGTGCTAGGAAAATTGGCTGGCCATAAGTAGAAAGTTGAAACTGGATCATTTCCTTACTCCTTACACGAAAATTAATTCAAGATGGATTAGAGACTTAAATGTTAGACCTGAAACCATAAAAGCCCTAGAAGAAAACCTAGGTAATATCATTCAGGACATAGGCATGGGCAAGGACTTCATGTCTAAAACACCAAAAGTAATGGCCACAAAAGCCCAAATTGACAATTGGGATCTAATGAAACTAAAGAGCTTCTGCACAGCAAAAGAAACTACCATCAGAGTCAACAGGCAACCTACAGAATGGGAGAAAAATTTTGTAAACTACTCATCTGACAAAAGGCTAATATCCAGAACCTACAAAGAACTCAAACAAATTTACAAGAAAAAAACAACCCCATCAAAAAGTGGGCAAAGGATATGAACAGACACTTCTCAAAAGAAGACATT
>NW_012115422.1:5736118-5772542 GCF_000951035.1 Colobus angolensis palliatus
TTTGTAGGGACATGGATGCAGCTGGAAACCATCATTCTCTGCAAACTATCGCAAATACAGAAAACCAAACACTGCATGTTCTCACTCATAGGTGGGAATTGAACAGTGAGATCACTTGGACACAGGAAGGGGAACATCACACACCGGGGCCTATTGTGGGGAACGGGAACATCACACACCGGGGCCTATTGTGGGGAGCGGGGAAGGGGGAGGGATAGCATTAGGAGATATACCTAATGTAAATGACGAGTTAATGGATGCAGCACACCAACATGGTATACATATGTAACAAACCTGCACGTTGTGCATATGTACCCTAGAACTTAAAGTATACAAAAAAAAAAAGAAGCGTGCTGTTTAATCTACAAGTATTTCTGGAGTTTTGAGCTTTGTCATTAATTTCTTGTTTCATTCCATTGCAGTCTGTAAACCTGTTTTTGTATAATTATTATTCTTTTAAATTTTTAATGTATGCTGTATGGCCAAGAATGTGCTATATCTTGGAAAATGCTCCATGTGAGCATGAGAAGAATGTGTATTTTGCCTTTGTTGGATGCATATTCTATGTGTCAATCAGATGAAGTAGATTGATAGTGTTGTTTAGGTCAGTATTTCTTAATTTTTGACTGTTAGTAATCCCATTTTTTGATCTCTCCTCTCCTTCCTTTTATTGTATATAGTCTTACTTTGGTTATATGTCTAAACACAACTTTCTTTTCCCCTTCCTCGACCCCTGTTGTGAATAATTTCAGCTTCCTCTAGAACTCTTTGCACCATAGTGCACTTACAGGGTGATGTTCACATAGAAGATGAAAAGTTACTGATTGACTGAAACATACCAAGGTGATCCCTTCAAATCAAGAAGGAAGCAGAGGTATTCCAGCACACCACAGGAGTGCTGGTTTGAAAGGCTGACTGGTGTCCAGTAACGGTCTCTAGGAATTTTATTACCAGAGACTTGTATTGGTTCTTCTAAAATATGCTCATTGTATTAGCTTCCTAGGGCTGCCATAACAAAGTACCACAAACAGGGTGGCTTAAAGCAACAGAAATTTATTATTTCATAGTTCAGAAGGCTAGAAATCCAAAAGTCCAAAGTCTAAAGCAAAACAACCATTCTCCCTCCAAGGGCTTTAGGGAAGAATCTTTCCTCACTTCTTTTAGCTTCCAGCAATTGCAATCTCTGGTGCACCTTGGCTGATAGCAGCTGCATTACTCCAATCTCTGCCTCTGTTGTCACGTGTCATGTACTGACTCCTCCCTGTGTGTCTCCTTTGTGTCTCTGTGTCTGCCAGGGCCTTCTTATAAAGACACCAGGAACTGGATGTAGGGTCCACCTTGACACTACTAAACCCAGTAGAGTCCTCTTACTGGGTAACAAAAATTGTCATGTAGAAACATTTTATTGGGGTCTCTAACTTTTTCTCGGGGAGTTTCCTAAAAACATTTCCAGAATCCATAGGAAATTCACACAGACAGGGAAGCTGAAAGCCAAAGCTGACACTGAGCGTCCTCACCGTGTTGTGTAGCCAGTTTATCCCTTCCAGTTTTACATATCCCCAGTCACCACCCCTAAGTGGAACATAGCATGCAAATCTTTCATCTTTCCATAGATCCCATTTTCTCACCAGAAATTATGTTCTTTGGGGAAGCATTCTTATTTAATCTACTAACCCAGACCAGAATGTGATAAGAAATACTATTACTCTTGTAAGAGTAATAGAAATGAATAAAAATGCATTTTAAAAGGCACCTTCTGGAGCTGCATTCACTTGAATCAAAGGCTGGCCCTGCAGCGTTGACATGGCAGCAGGTGCTAGAGGTGTGGCTCTGGAGCAAATGGGCATATTCGCCTTTCTGACTCTGCCAAGTAAGTGGTTTCCTACCTTGTCTGCATTTCCAGCTGACTCTGTTTTCCAACAGCTTGTTTGTGTGTGGGTGTGCATAATACTTATTACAAAGAGAGGTGGCTGTCTGCCATCATTAGCATAATATGTGTTGGAGGCAATTTGCAATGGATAAAGTATGTCATTTTATATTTCACTGATGTTTTATGCTCAAAAGATTTTATCACATGATTTTTAAAAATGCATATGTAAGATAAAAATACCATTTTGTAGATACGTGAATCAATAAAGTTCTTGTAAAAAGAACAGTTGTTGAATGACAAAGGAAAAAGATGATTTCATTTTATTACCTAGTTCTGGAGCTGCTATTTCACAAGTATTGATGTTTACGTGCATTCTAAACGGAAAAAGAGCCATGGCAAGGAGCCATGAGAATACAGATAGAAAACTTAATGTTATGTAACTATTATTTTTCTGGTGTAAAGAAAAATTGAATTTGATCTATTTTTTCCATCTACTTGTATGGTTAAAATACATTTTGATTTCACCCAGTTTTTATTGTGCGAATTGGGAATACACATACATTCTTGTCTATACAATTATTTCTGCACTCTTGCTCTTTAAGGAAGATAGGAAGTTAATTTTATGGTACAAAAAGGAGGATCCAAGGAATCCGATTTGCCATGTCCTGGGTTACACAAATGAAACTGCTGTTGAACAGAAGGAAGAAGGAGCAGGCCAAACACTCAAACTCTCAACACAAAGGCTTGTTCACCCTGAGGAGTGTCATGCCTCCAACCTGCACTGATGCTCAGATGGTTCCTGATGTTATACAAACTCTCCCCATCAAAAGGAACAGTGCTGTGGAGATTCATGGAAAAAGGCCAAAATCACAGCTGTGTGCTTCCTGTTTTTGAGGTTGAATTCATGCACAACTGATAGCATTCAAATCTCATCTCCTGTGATGAGCACAGACAAAATGAATTGTTTTTCCTTTAAAAAGGACACTTTCATTTGAGTCAGTGCAAATCTTTTAGCTTTCCAATGCAACTCAAGATTCCGCTTATTATAAATGGAAAACAGTCTGTCATGCTTTGGCATTTACATTGACACAATATCAGAGCATACTGTTAGGAGGTATTTTATTTTGTTTCAACCAACTTATTTCATGGCTGCACTTAAAATGCCGTGCATACAACAGGAGTGTCAAAAGCTTCAGATGGTAATTTTTAGTAAGAAATGGTCATGAATAAAGACAAACATAAAGCAGAACAAAATAAGATATTCTTTCCTTTCTTCATTTGGAATTCAAATACTCTTAAGTTCTTGGATTTGGCTTTCTTTATATTTACAAGTATGTATGAAATACTGGTTTCAAATGAGATCTGTTCACAGCCCAGATTACTGAGCCCCAGCTACAATTAAATATTGATCATTTACGTAGTGTTTTAAAGAAGTACATAAATTCTGGTTTTGACAGTTTGGATTTAGTCATAGAGACTGGAGGCATCCACTTCCTCATACCGGATGATGATTTATGCCTGAGTACATACGTTTTAAAATGTTGGAACGCTTTAAAATGTTGGAACAATATTGATCCAGAAACAACAATCCTGGACCTTTCCTCTTTCCTCCTCACTATTATTTTAGTCCCTGGAGCCAACATCTATTTTTAAATTCAAATTTTCAATCAGGGTCTAACCCAGAGGGTCTGGAGTGTTCTCACACAAGTTTTGCAGATGAGGTGAGAGATTTTCAAGCATGCTTCATTGTCAGGGCCTGATTTGGATTGACTCCTGTCTATAAGAAGGGAGAATCATCTTTGTCTTTTTACATTTCCCCTCTCCTCTCTCTAAAAAGGGGAGAAAAACAAGCTAGGTTTATCTTTTTTTTTTTTTTTTTACCTTTGGCAACAATTCAATTCAAATGAGTTTACTGAGTGTGACTGTGTCTCAGGTACTGGCAATACAAGGACAACAGGGCTTTCATGGATACTGCTGATAAGGTTCTTACCACCTAGCCAGAGGAGACAGATGCTCAAATCTGCAATTCCCATGTGTGTATTCAGAGGCGTGGCTGGGCAGTGCAGGTGCTGACAGTGCACACGGCAGGACCATCTACTCTGGACTTGATGGGTCAGGCTTTTCAGGGGAAGTTGTATCTCAGTGGAACTGGAACATAAGGAAGACTTAAGTCACATGAAGAGAGGGTGGTGAAGATAGTAAGAAAGTTATAGGAAGAAAGGGCTGGAGAGAAGAGCATGACAGGTGAAAACCCTGAAGTTAAATGTCACTTCGCTAGGGGTTGGGGGTAATAGGAGGGGATCAAACAGAGGGTGGAGAGGGGAGGCCAGGTTGTAAAGGGCCTATGAACTATTTGAGGAATTTTAAATTTGAGCAAAGCAGTTAGAACGGTCTTATAGTCATCTATTTTAAGTATGTGTCTTGATTATGAGTGAAAGAGGTTACCATTATTGATTAAAATAGCTAAAAAATTTGTCTGCATCTTGTTCAAATATTTTAAATATCATAGGATATTCAGAGATTCAAATGTAAAGATTCTTACAGTAAATTTCTCTTGGAATTGAGTGTGAAAAACTACCACCAAATATTTATACATCCTTTTATTGGAAAATCAAAGCTGAAAAACTCAATGATTTTGCCTTATGAAAACTTAAAAACATTTTGTTTTGCAGTTCTTCGACGTATCAAGTATTTACAATTTGTTTAAGAGTTTGGAAGTTTTAAAAAGTTTTCTGGTGAAAATCTTGAGTTTAATTTTCACCAGAAAACCTGCTAGACAAATTCTAGAAGAGCTGTAACACATATAATTTTTAATCCTTCTTTTCATTTTAGTTTTCTTGTTGAAAATCTTTTGATATTACTAACCATTCAGGATTTTCTCTAGAAGTAAATGGTTATAAATTAGGTATATACCTTAAAATAGAAACAACACTTAAATTTCCTGGGTCTTACATTTTTAACCAGTAACTGCAATTGATACTTTCCTAAGAAGAATTGTTTGCTCAAGACAGAAATCCCAGCAAAAAGGAAAATCACACTTAAGTTTTTGAAATTAAAACATAACCAGAAGAATAACTGAATAATTATTCTTTACTGCTGTGGGAGTCAATCAATAGCCCAGATGAACAGGTAGATGGATAGGTACACAGAAAGCTATCTGTACTATATCTTGAATATCAGCATAGTACTCTTTTCTGATCTTTGTGCTCCCCACACCCACATTTCTCTCTCTCAAAATGGCTTTTGCATGCTTTTTTCCATCATACACCATGGATGTATATGTATCTCACTCTGCTCCCCAAAGAGTTAACATGAAGAAGCATGCAACAGAGAAAACAAAACAGGAATTCCCATGCCCTAACAACCCCAACACACAAATTCAACCAAGTTGACAAAATGGGAAGGGAGATCCTGCCAAATTCATAAGAAAGAGAAAGTGGGAAGAGAGACAGTTTGTTACCAGGTCTCACCTGCCTTCTTTGGACATGAACAGGTTTTTACTCTTTAGCTTCAACATAGGCAATAGCAGTTAGGCAACATTCGCACATTATTTGAAATTGGACAAAAAGGATACAAGAGGCTGGGTATGGTGGCTCATACCTGTAATCCTGGCACTTTGGGAGGCTGAGGCCCAGCCTGGCCAACATGATGAAACCTGGTTTCTACTAAAAACACAAACATTAGGTAGGCATGCCTATAATCCTAGCTACTCGGGAGGCTGAAGCAGAAGAATCGCTTGAACCCGGAGGTGGAGGTTGCAGTAAGCCAAGATGGCACCACTGCACTGGCAATAGAGCAAGAGTCTTTCTCAAAAAAAAAAAAAAAAAAAAAAAAAAAAAAAAAAAAAAAAAGAAAAAAAAAAGAAAAAAAGATAGTTAAGAGAAATTCCTTAGGGTGTGGTATATACAAGCTTTTAATATGGTTCTATAAAAATTTAGAGGGAAACAGAGATTTAATTTTTTAATTAAATTGGATATGCAGCACAAGAAAGTACATGCCAACTTTTTACTTGAGTATACATTTCACATCTTCAGATAACATTCAGTAACTTTTTAATAACAACTTGAATATATTACATTTAAATATTTTGATTATTTGTAGACAGTCTTCCAGCAACATAATTAATTTCTTCCCTTCATCAAAAATCTGTAATGAATTATTCTTTCAACTAAAGATTTTCCTCAGCATAATAAGACTATGTTTAAAATCTAAAAAAAAATTGCCTCCTTACTTCATGCTTATTTTTAAAAGGAAGCCAAAAAATGATCTTTTCTGAATAAAGTGTTTCAGAAAGGCATAGGATACTTCAATATTATCGTAATAATTATTATAAAAGGATAGAATTCATGTCATTCTATTTTATTACACGTTTCCCCTTGGAACACGCAAAATGCATCCTCCTGAGTTTAATTTCAAGTCTTTGAAAAGAATGCAGTCTTAAGAAATTAGATAGGAATTTAAGCTCTAATTCATAAAGCATCACTTTCCCCCATGGAACTAGTTGAAAATTACATACTAACAGCACTCCTTTAATTTAATATTCTAAAAAACAGCATCTAAAAAAAAAAAAAAAGAAATAGTGAGCAGGAGGCCAGTCTGACAACAAATTACATTAAACAATACCATTATCCTTAGCCCTCATAGAGTGCTTTCCATTTTCCAGATGTTTAAAAGACACAAAATGAAAACTTTCAATTGCCCAAGAGGTAGATGATGAACTCATTTTCCAGACAGGAAACTGAGGCAATGAGATGCTTTGCCATAGAGTATAAAAATGGTCATCAGCAGAATCAAGATTAGAAGCAGAAACACCTGGTTACAGTTGTAGACCTTGCTGCTCAAAACACATCAATAGAATGTCAGGAATAATGCTGGTTCTTTCTCGCCACCTGTATTCCATCTTGCTATATGACATGCAGAGCTGACAAAAGATGGAAACTCTATTTAAAGTTGAATGGCACGTCTATTCTCCAATGTCAAACCCGTGAGAGCAACATGAGGAATGATTATTTACAGTGACATCATCAGACTCAGGAATGTAGTCTATGTTGAAATTACACAGAATGCATTTCAGTAAAAAGATCAAGACATGGAAAGCAAAATTAAAGGATAGCTAATGCAAAAATACAACATCAATTCAATAGTTCTACTGATATTCCCTACAAAGAGATATTTTCAAATACAATTAAAAGTAAATAAACAACTGTATTTGAAATTTAGCACATCTCTATGCCAATGTCAGCCTTCATCTGCACACCCTTAAATTAGGAGGGAATAGGCATAGAATAAGTTTGCTGCATATTATGTTGAAAACATCTCTTTCTAGAGTACAAAAATATGTTCTTATCCACTACAGATAATTTATCAAGCTTCTCAACTATATTAAACACTCAAGAAAATTTGATTATTTCACCTAGCAGTGGTATTGGCCAAACAGGTATGGTGATGAGACTGGAGATACACTTGGTGGGAGATGCTTTGCAGGAGGTGCAGGAAGATAAACAGTGGTATTGTTCTTTAGGCACATGAGAATGATGTCCATTGGTGCCAATACCACAGTTATTGTGTGAGTAGCCAGTACATTAGGGACACACTAACATAGACGACACACAGGGTTATCCAGTTTATTCTTGTGATTGGCGGCCTGCAGTTACCCGTCACATGGAGGATGACATTGGAAGAGAGAGTGCCGCTAGGGTTTTGGGCCTGAGCCACATAGAGGCCTTCATCTGCCTTGCATACCTTCGGAATGAACACGGAATGCCTTGTCTCCTTGTGCAAAACCTGTAAGTGCCCATCTGTAGACAGTTTCTGGCCCTTCTTGTACCTGAAGCAGAGAGGCAGTTTTTAAAGTCAGGTTTGTTATTTATTCACATTATTTCCAAGTTCTAATAATGGTTGCAAACAGGCCTATTACCACGCAATATTCTCTAGGATTAGTAGGAATGTTGTAGCCACAACAAATTCCAGTGGGGCTCTTTATCTTTTTTTCTTTAGTAGGCTAGAGTGCAGTAGCAGAATCAGAGATCACTGCAGCCTCAAACTCCTGGGCTCAAGCAATCCTCCCACCTCTGGCTCTCAAGTAGCTGGGACTACAGGCGCCTACTACCATGAGCAGGCTAAGTTTTTTATTTTTTATTCTTTTTAAGAGACAGGATCTCCCTGTGTTACCCAGACTGATCTTGAACTCCTGGTTTCAAGCAATCTGCCTGCCTCAGCCTCCTGAGTAGCTGGTATTATGGGCTGTTTATCTTTCAAGCCAAAGTTGGCAACTGGTGGGGAGAGAATTGCTTCAACTGGCTCAGACAATGTTTTTGGAAAACTGAATTTTTTGAAATCCTTTAAAAATTGGAATATTGCATATGAAAATTCAGATATACAGCTACATCTAAAAACAAAAACAAAACAGACCATCTGGTCACATTAGGCCACCATTTGCTCATAGTAACAATTACCTAGGGTGTGAAATGGCACCCTCATGTTGTCCAGCTTTATTCTTTCTGCCACTCTGGAACAGCAGCTGGGACTCCTCAGAAATTGTACTGGAGTGAGACTCATCTATTCCATCATATTCATACCACAGTATCCACACGACAATACAGATGTGCTGTTTTAGAGGACTGGACTTAACATCACCTCCTGATGAAATCACTTCATTTAATTTTTTTGAAGCAATTTCATTAGAAGAAAATGGCTTGTAATTATAAAAGGTATTTATGCAACTGGATTATGACTAATAACATATTTCTAAAAGTTTCCTATGAACATGAGTACTTAACTGCATGTTTTTATAAAGCAAATAATTTGTTTATTTTGTATATCTGAGATTCTTGTTTATTTATTTATACCCACAATCAACCACTCAGGGGTGATGACAAATCTGAATCATCTTCTGTTCCCATTGCCTAAGTGATAACTTTGCCTTTTCCTGGGTGTCCTAAGAATGTACGATATCCTGAAAGCTTGTCAGTTACTAATTGAGCACAGTTGTAAATCTGATGGCAAAACATTTGTTTACAACACTGTGATATTCTTCAACAACACGTATGTAGCAGTGGTTCTTTAACCACATACATACTAACCAAATTATTAATATTTACTGTGTGGACAAAAACAAGAAACACATCTGACAACATTTTTCTTTGGAGTGAACTGAGATTTAATAATGAATTAAATATTTTTAAAATTCATGAATATGACACTCCTGATTTGTAAAAAAACATGCAATAATAAAGACAATAAAACAAAAAGCAAAAGTGACCGCACTAATATAGCACAAGTGCAGTTTCTTTTAATAATTTGAGAAACCAAAGTTTTCTCATAAGTTCCTTGGATAACTGGTTCATATTTCAAGTACATGGGCACACACAATAATCGAAACTGATCATTTAATATCTCCTGAAACATTGTGATCAATAAATGCTATTTTACTTAATCTTAGTTTATAAGTATAAACTAGCTCTCGCAGATTTGTAACTTTGTCCTCAAATAAATTTACTTAAGGATGAGAATTTTCCAGATGCTTAAAAGTAACCCACATATTGAGAAAGAACTGCTTTTGTTACCAACAGTAGGCAATGCAAAACCAGTATTCTACAGTTTGCTTTTACTGAAACAAATAGGCTAAAAAATAATGATGTCTCCAGAGTGAAATCATATCGTTCACAGCTCAGTTATTATACTACCTTACAAAAATGAGTTTATTGCCTGTCACCTGGAGCAACTGTGACAGAAATATTTTTATTCCACCTCTCATACTGAAAAAATTTGTAAAAAGAAATCCTAGTAAAATAAAATGTTGCAAAGATGACATGCGTGACTCTGTTGGAAAGAGGAAAAAGATGAAAGAGGTAAATGAGAAGGGAAAAAAACCAAATTCTTGTATTTTTCAATTGCATAAAGGTAGTTAAAACAAGCAGATGCCATGCTTATATAGAAATAGACAATAGAAAATAATTTCAACCCACAATCTTTAGAAATGTGGAATGTTAAACAGAAAAAAACAAGCACAACCAACCTACAGTGCTTTGGAAATTTGTTAAATTATTAGTACTTTATATGGTTACCTTTTATTTTTCTTAAAGGTATTAACTATGCTGCTTCTGAAATGAGAGGGGTCTGATGTGAGATTGAATCATGCAGTTGCAGTGTCATAGAATATTAATCAGCTAGCCCTAAACCTTTCAGTTAGTGCTCACAGAATGATTTTTCTCTGTGATTGAATTTGTTTCCATTTATGGCTTGTCATTATAGGCTACCCACCATGTCAGTGTAGGCTCTGGAAATCCTGTTACTTCAACTTCCAAAGTCACTGGAGAACCTTCCATGACAGTTACATTAGACACGAGTCTGGAGAAATTAGGTGCCTGGTCAGCTAGGCTGACCACGCTGCTCTTTGCTGACGTGCTTTTAATCTCTTCTTGAGGAACCATTTGCCTCTGATAGCCCCTGCTGGTGCCTGATTGAAACCTGAGGCCTGAGAATGCATCAGGGGAAGCATGCAGCCTATCTTGGGTTTTAGTGAAGTTATTATCAGCATGCATTTTCTCCCGTGTTTCTAGCAAACTGCCCTGAGCCTGAGGGTGCTGCTGTAAAGCTCTGTCATGCACTTCACTCATCATGCTCTCTGGATGTTCAGCACTGATTCTGTGTAAGGCAGTACTCTTTTCCAGGAATCTTCTGGAGGTTAGTGGGGGCTCAGCTTTGAATTGGAGGTAGGGCCTCTCAAAATGACTTGAAAATGTTTCTCTCTTATCATTGCATGCATCCGCAAATGCAACAGGTGGTGGAAGAACAGATTCCTGTGCATCCCTTGGGCTGCTGGTCCCAGACTGCACCCCATAGCTGCTTATGTGAAGGCTGAGGGATGAGCTGACAGGCTCTTCCACCTCCATGTCAGATGGTGCAAAGGGGGACTCAGGGCTTCCTGGGAGAGGAGGCAAGGAGATGTCATCAGGTGAGACACACTCATATTCTTCCCCTGAGAGCATGTCTTCAGGCAGGAGCAGGCCCTGGACGCCACCCTCCTTGTCAGCGGACACCTTCAGGTCTTGTGGGAGCCGATCTTCCCCTGTTCCATTGATGGCCAAAAGATCTGCCACCTGTACCTGCCCCTTGTAAACAGAAAAGCCAAATCATCCTTATTCATTCATTTTTCTTTTTCCAGTTTCAATTACAGTAAAACTCAACTTCAGAGAGACAACTTGAGAAAATGTACAGGGGGTCAAAATTTAGGGAGCTGGAGGGAAACCATTTGTCTGTCTATCCTGAGCACAGTCCCACTTCTCATGACTAAGGAATCATTACAAAGACCTCAAGTTCCGAGTAAAATGTGATAGACCTTGTGAACAGAAGAGAGAAAGCCCTAGTTTCCATTTGTAGTGAAGGGGTTGGACTGGATCAACATCTTTCAAACCATGATCTGAGGAGTCTCCTCAAACAGCAAAGTCAGCTTAGGTCTGGCTTGTCTACACTATACTGAACACCAGCAAAGTCAGCTTAGCTCTGGCTTGTCTACACTCCCTGTAAACACACAGATACTGAACACCAGCAAAGTCAGCTTAGGTCTGGCTTGTCTACACTTCCTGTAAACACACAGATACTGAACACCAGCAAAGTCAGCTTAGGTCTGGCTTGTCTACACTCCTTGTGAACTCACAGATGCTGACCATCAGAGACTCCCTTGTTAGGTGATTCCTCGGACCCTCCCAGAATAACCTGTCTTCTCTCTCAAGAAAACCATTCCTTTTAAAAATAAATCCTAGTGAAATATACAAAAAATGTACCACTTCAACCATGTTTAAGTGTGCGGTTCAGTGGCATTAAGTGCATTCACATTGAGTGTAACTATCACTGCCATCCATCTCCAGAACTTTTTCATTTTTCCAGTTGAAACTCTATCCACTAAACACTAACCCGCTCATCTTCAATCTTCCCCCGACTCAGCCTTTGTCAACTACCATTCTATTCTCTTGTTCTATGCATTTGAGCCCTCTATGTACCTTATATAGAGAAAGCAATTCTTCATGACTAGTTTTTTCTTAAAGTCCCTTAGTTTATTCTTGCATTGAAAAAATATTTACTGAGCACATACTGCTATACACTAGGAACCATGCTAGTATTAGAGGCATAATTTGGTGAATACAAGTAGACCAGTCTCTGCAGTTGAGGAGATGATATCCTAGTGGAGGAGGTAGATATTAATGGAACAATCAGACATGATGGCCTTTCCCAAGAGAGCACATCAAGATACAATAGAAAACGACCTGCCACTTGTCTCTTTGCTCCAATTGGAGTGTGGTTCTGGTAGGAGCTGTGAGTAGCAGTACTTCTTTCTCTGCTTCCACTGTCCTAGTCTAATCCACATCCATCTCTGGTTTAAGAAGAGGCTCAAATATCCCTGTTGCATAGACTCAAAAGAACATTGAAGCTGAAAAGCGATCTCATCTATCCCCACCTGCTTGTTTTATATCTCCTTTCTGTGCCGTTCCTCAGCATTTTGGGTGCCTTCTTACTTAGTATGTACTGGTTTTTGTCCTGTAGTAACTGATGCATATAGGAAAGTCACGTCTTGCCTTGCCTTTGAGTTTTTGATTTTAGCCCGTAGTCCTGCTCTTGATATACACTTTGTAAGTGATTTTTAAGAAAATAAGGCCAGGCGCGGTGGCTCATGCCTGTAATCCCAGCACTTTGGGAGGCCAAGATGGGCGGATCATGAGTTCAGGAGATAGAGACCATCCTGGCTAACATGGTGAAACCTCGTCTCTACTGAAAATGCATATAATTAGCCAGGCATGGTGGTGCGCTTCTGCAGTCCCAGCTACTCGGGAGGCTGAGGCAGGAGAATAGCTTGAACCCAGGAGGCAGAGGTTGCAGTGAGCCGAGATTGCATCACTACACTCCAGCCTGGGCAACAGAGTGAGACTCTGTCTCAAAAAACAAAACAAAACAAAATTAGCTAGGCGTGGTGATGGGTGCCTGTAATCCCAGCTACTTTGGGAGGCTGAAGCAGGAGAATCTCTTGAACTCAGGAGGCAGAGGTTGCAGTGAGTGGAGATTGTGCCATTGCACCCCAGCCTGGGCGACAAGAGTGAAACTTTGTCTCCAAAAAAAAAAAAAAAAAAATGTGTTTTCAGAAACAAAACAATGTTGCTTCTACTATCCCACAGAGATGATCTCTCCTTAGAGAAACATTAACCCAGCTTAGAGAAAGTGGTTTCCTTCTGCCATTTAGTAAAAGTTTAAATTGAGTCTAAAACCCAGATGTTCTTAGAAGTTCCTCTCATTAAAAAGAATACTAAAATTACTAATTGCCCCTCCCTCTTTTGGTTGTCGTTCCACATCTTAGCTCAGTGTCTCTCTTCATGAAAGTAGAATGCTTATTTTCCTCCTTATAGGGACTTTGATCAAACACCTATTGTCTAAGAATCTCCGCTACAACATTCTGGCAGCCTCTATTTGAATACTTTTTCTGAAAGAGTACTTTGAGAATGTGTACCTTACTTGTGTTAAGAATATCTTCCTATATGTAGCAAAGATCTGCCTTCCTGCAATTTCCACCAATGGATCTGAATTGGCCTCCTGGAGCTACACAAGAAGTCCAGCTGCTCTCCAATTTTAACAGCTCTTTGACTGTTTGGAGAATTGTTCCTACAACCTGTCTAAGCCTCTTTCTCTGTACCAGACACTCTCAGGTCTTCTTTTGCCTCAACTCTCTGTCATCATTTTGGTCATTTCTGGGAGGTCCCACTCCCACTGGACCACAAGGTCCTTCATAGAAGAGCAGGGACATTTGTTGACTTGATGGCCTTGCAGGGGCAGACAATGACAACTCCTTAATGACTTCATCAGGTAACCTATGACTCTCCACAGAAGAATAATGTGTTACAATTGTCTGAAAATTTACAACAAGCTTAGGAGAGAAACTTGAATAAAAGTCCAGACCAGTCTCCCAACTCCTCAATCCCTGCTGGGAAGGAATTTATTTCCTAATTGAGGGTTTGGAAGAAGGAACTGAGCATGCTCAGATCTGTCTCTATGAGGCCTTCTCTTTTGGATTTGCCTTTCATGAAATGCATGGGTTCAGGTTGGCTCTAAGGCACGAAAATCCCCTGGAGGTGAAGTCTGTGGTTGTCTAGATGGGCACCTAAGTGGACTAGGTACACATTTAATCTATTTACATCAGGCACGAAGTTTGGGGAAACCCACTAGAAAAGTTCAAGCCATTCAGCTTTAACTGGTTCCTGACTCCTGTATCTTACTTTCTCAGCTGGTGCCAAACACAGGAAAGGAATCCAAGGCTATCACTTTTTCACTTCTAACAATTCCTAAAATAGAAAAAGTACTTTCCTCAGAAAATAACACTACCCAATAATTTCTACTATCAATAAGAGGGGGAGAGTTTTCTCAAATCTTTTTCTGGAATCATTTAACTCCCCATTAACCATGTTTGTTTCTAGAGTTGTTTACTTTCCAGATGGTAAGTAATCAGTGGACTCATCATCTTCTTGACCTATATGATATGTTTTTATTAAGGTGATAGTATCAGTTCATTTTTTAAAATAAAAATCACATGGGACCATTGACTCATACTGAATTTGTAGTCAACTAAAATTTGCTACCTCCTCCATCCCTTAGTGCTATTGATGAAAATGTTGAACACTGCAGCGTTTAGAACAAAGTCAGATATCTCTACAAGACAGACTGTCTCCAAGATTGATGTTGATGAACTACTTAACACTCTTGAGTACAATTATAACTTGGCCAAACCCTCATTCAGTACACATTTCTCCACTTATCTTAAGAGAGCATCATAAGTGTGTTTATCAAATGACTTCTTGAAACCATAATAAATTATGCCTATGGCACTAATCTAGAATTACTCATTAAATAATCATCTCAGGAAACAAGATAAGGTGAGTTTAATATACATGCAAGTGGTTTTCTGAGTAAATCCATTTGGCTCTTGGCAGTTCTGCTTTTATTCTTAAATGCAAAAATGAAAGTATTAAATTGTCACAAGTACTTCAAAACTATGGTACATCTATTATGTATCATATACAAATTTTTAAGAAAATTAAAAATGCAAATAAGATTTTAGTTTTTAAGTCACTATGGAATTTTATGGAAACATCATTTTATTTTGTTTTTATTTTTGAGATGGAGTTTCACTCTTGTTGCCAATGTTGGAGTGCAATGGTACAATCTCGGCTCACTGCAACCTGCACCTCCCAAGTTCAAATGATTCTTCTGCCTCAGCCTCCCGAGTAGCTGGTATTACAGGCACCCGCCATCATGCCCAGCTAATTTTTGTATTTTTAGTAGAGACAGGGTTTCACCATGTTGGCCAGGCAGATCTTGAACTGCTGACCTCAGGTGATCTACCTGCCTCAGCCTCCCAAAGTGCTGGGATTACAGGCATAAGCCACAGCACCCAGCCTGTAAACATTAAAAAGACGTTTAAACATAAAAACATAAAAAAAAATAAAGAAACATTACTTTAAAACTCACTGACCTATATTTTCTAGAACTGTCTAGTTTTCAACTATGAAAATGCTATCCAAACATTCACATATACTAATTATTTGTTAATATTTCTTCACCATAAAACCATGTTTGTTATTAGAAAAAAAAATGTGTGTGTTATTTACCCAGAAAAGGTTAAATAAATCTATGGTTTTCAGTACAGACAGGGCATATTTACATCAGTCTGAGTTCTGGCAAAATAGCTGGGAAACTCTGATCTAATTCACCAAAACATAGCTCAACTCTCAATCTTCTTTTCTTATATCAAATTGAGAGGCTGATCTTTGTCTTTTTGTTGATTCCTTTTTCTTTTCCCACCTTCTAAATATATGAATGGTTTGCAGTCTTATCTTGAAGTTCTCTAATTGTCTCTATATTCTTTGCCCCTCCAAGATGTCACCCACTTACATATCTAGTAAACAATTAACTCTTAATTAATACTAAATCTATAGCTTCAAGTCTTATCTGTGTCAGGACTTCCGAACTTTCATTTCTGCTCATGGGCATAATTCCTTGAATTTAAATCATTGCCCTGTAGGCAGAAAAAGTGTCTGGAAGGGAGAATACAGTGATATTCCTACATCCATTCAACTAAGGGGGAAGAACCAATCCTCAAAGTACATAGAGCAGGGAGCTACTTATGTGGTAAATTTGAAGGAACACCACAAGACTTTATCTTCCAAAATAGCTCCATAACAGATAGCCTTACTTTGGGGTAAATAAGATTTAATGAAAGCAAGTAGGAAGACACAAAGAAAGATATTCAGCATAGGACTTGGTCTGTAAGAGGCATTTGTAGAGAAGGCCCTTAGCGGGGACTTTAGACAAAAAGGGGTAATATGACATTTTCGGGCACTTTCTGTGGACAAGATAAAAGAAAAGGGAACAGAGAGGTGGTGAAGAAGAACACTTTGTCTCTTCCCAAATTTTTTCAAGGCAAGTGTTTCAGGGACATCTTCCTGTACCTGCCAGGTGATCAGGATTAGTGTGTGAGTGTTGAGGGCAGAGGGGGAGTACAGGGATCCTCTTCACCCAGTCTGATAAGAGCACTCCACTGAATACTGTGGTGCAAAAATATTTCCATGCTATTGCTTGTAAGCAGATAAATAGGAAAAGGGGAAAAGTTTGTCATGGACATCTACAGTATCATTACAAAACAGCTTATGTATATGCAACAGTTCCTGGGAGCTCCCATTTGGTCTTGTGGGAAAAGTGTATGGTTAAAATTCAGGAGAATTGGGGTGACTGCCAGTTTTTGTACTACTTTCTGTAATTTTTGGAGGGCAATATATTTAATCCCTTTTGGTCTCAGTTTCCTCAACTGTAAAATGATATTTGATCAGATTACTGTTAAATCCCTTCTAGCAATAAAATTCTGTAACTCTAAATGCTGGCATCAAAAGCCACCATCTTCCACCGAATAGTTCCATGACTTTAGGTGAGCCTGTTAATACTGCGTGCTTCCGTTTAATCTTAGGAGTTTTCATAGCTTCGGTGCTCATGTTGGGAATAAAATACCATCACTAATCTGTTAGCAGTGCTCTATGTATTGCATTTAGTGAATTGCCTAATTCCACCTGCTGCATTTTTGGGTCTGAAAAATGAGAAGTACTTTGCTATCTCCAGGAAAAAAAATCCCTGTGTTGAATATATTCTGTAGCAGTTCAGTGGAACTATTCCTTCCGACTCAAATAATTTCCTCAGGAAGGCTACCATCATTTAAGCGCATCAGAATTGACTGCAGTAATACCAGGACCAGCTTTTCACTTGGTGCTTCCTATCTGCCCACATGGGGTTGTGGAGAATCATTACATCTGATGTACATATAAATAATAGAGACAATAAGAGGGTAAATGTGATTGAGCTACTTAAAAGTGAAGATTACTGCCACCCTTTCATTTGACTGTCTACACCAATTGCACCAGGACATGACATAATGTTAACAAGAATTCTTGACAGCTGTAATTGTAGACCTTCACTTACACCCAAAATGACTGATGCTATATCCTTTTAGTTTATATTAGAATAAATGTGATTTTTCCATGAAGGTAAATCTTGCTTTTTTTTTTTTTTAATTTAAAGGAATCTGTTTCTTCTAATAAGAAAATAAAAGCAAGATAAACTACTTTTGCTAAGTATAAATTATTTTTGTTTGCTTTGGTAGCAATAATTTTTGTTTCTGAGTTCTTCGTAAATGTGTCTAGTTCACAATGTAGGAAATTGTGCAGAACTAAATAAAATAAATGATAGGATGCTGGATTTAGTAACTCTTAGAAACCTTTTTAAGAAAATGTGGTGCATTTAAGGCTATTCTTTATTATGTCAACCAGTCATTCTCAATTGAAGTGATTTTAGTATAATAAATGCTACTGGCATCTAGTGAGCAGGGCCAGGAATACTGCTAAACTTCTACAATGCACAGGACAGCTCTCCACGATAGAGAATTCTGTGGCCAAAATGCCAACAGTGCTGTGGTTGAGAAACCCTGATTTAGACCAGTCGGAGTAACATAAGGTCATTTGATGTAAGAGTAACATCCAGCAAAATGACCAAAGTTTGGCAGCTTTCCTTTGCCTCAGAGAGGAATCTGGGTTTAAGTGGCTCAAGACCCTACCACAAAAAAAGACAGTTTGCTTAACAGTACTTGCTGCCTGGTGGTTGTATAAGTGCACCAGGCCTTGGCATAGATTAACCTGTGGAAAAGGACCTATAAGGAAGCTGAAAGAACTGTATTGAATTCAAGGAAAGATAAATCTTTCTCTATGAAATAACCACTACAAACGGAGAGGGTTTGTGTTTGTTTTTAACTCTCGTGTCACAAGAAGTATATTTTGTTAATTTTAGAACGGTTGAGAATAATGTTGACTCTGATTGTTCCTTCAGCTCCTCGGGAGAGAAACATTGGCAGCAGGCAACTTGGCAAAGCAAAAAGTCAAAAGCTAATTATAGTCCAGCAGCTATGAATAGAGAGTGAGCAACTTATGCCAAAAAACCATCATGATGTTGTGATTTAAATAATACTTTCAAAATCATGATACATTTGCATTTTTGTGAGTATCTGTAGTCATCACATGCTTTAATTTATCAGTAAGTGCGTAAGTTTTACAATAATTTAAACATTTCTCTAAATACTTTAGTATTTATTTCAGCTGGATTCTATGGTTTGGTAAATGTGCCTGGAAATATCATCTTAGAGGTAGAGTCTATGGGAACAAGATACTATCTAATTTCATGAACTAAGCTTTGCTAATGGGTCGTGTAAAACAATAAAAATCATGGCTTGGCAATATGATGAAAAGGGAGAAGTAAAATTTGAAGTTGGATTGGATATAAAAAGACAATGGAAAAGGCAGCTAGAGATGGGAAAAACAGAAGTGGTTTGGGGTGACATGGCATTTAAATGGCTGTCCCAATGCTACTGTGAAATGTCATGGTTTCAGTACTTGATAGTGAGAAGCTCAGAGGAAACAGCACAGCAGAGGGAAGAAGCACTAAGTAAGGAGCAAATGGAAGCAAGGAAGGAGGAAATTCACATAGCATTTACATTGGGAAGTTCCATTTGGATAGATAAGAAGGCTATAATTCACTTTTATTTTGCAATGAACAATGACTGTAACCTCAAAGCAAAAGTACTGAATAGCTGAGGTTAAGTAGTTTTCTTTACCTTATTCCTTTCTTCATTGCATATTGTCTGCTTATTTTTTGCTGGTTCCTTTAGCAAGTCAATGTAATCATCATGGAAGTCTTCCAAATTCAGATTCATCTTTAAAACGTCTTCCTGCTGTACAAAGCAACAGTTAGTGAGAGCCTGAGCCAGGAAAGTTGGAGGAACAGTGCCATATACTACTTGGAAGAAAACATAGACCACTTGCAACCTTTCAGCAAATACATTCCACAAGAGACTGGTGTACTCCCATGATGTGATTTATAAAATTATCCCTCCCAGCTCACAGTTTCCCTCCTGCCTCATTCCTTTGATAGAGTTCATTGCCAGTAAAAATTGGTTGTTGAAAGGCCCAGGAGGAAAAAAGTAATCATTATAATAGGATGCTCCTGCAGGAGCATTCTCTAGAGGAAGGAATCATTATGCATGGCAATGTAAACCATTAGGAGAGTCTGGGGAGCAGCAGTGAGGTAGAAATGATTAAAGGTTTCTAAGGGAGAAGAAGGTAGGAAATCCAGAGAATCTACACAAGCAAAATACCAGGGAGACTCTTGAAAAGAGGAATAAAATATCACTGAGTATAGTAAAGAAAAACAGCAATTGAGAACACAGGACGCTTCACGTGTTTGAAGATATTTTGTTCCCTGCATTTCATGGGGCTCAGTTTTAGTCACGGAGGTAGTGGAGGTTTGCCAAGTGCTGTGGAGTCAGTGCAAGAGCCAAGAAGACTTTGTAAAGGTGGAAAGAGGCCCTGGTATCCCATGTGATAGAACACGCCAGTTTAGAATGATGATTATACTGCAATGGAAAAGTCTCTATTCCACCTGGAATATGATCCTTGGAGCATGGAATACGCATACTCATCAAAATGCACATGCGACACTGGCTCAGAGGATTCAGGGAGACCTACTACTGGGGAGATTCTGCCTTTAGTCCCAACTCTAAACTGAACTGGTTCGTGTCACTCAGTGAATCACTCTGCTTTGGTATGCAGCTGATATCTTATTCTAAAATATCAGCTGGTGTGGAAAGAATGCTAGATTTTGAATTAAATCTAAATTCAAATTTCAGATCTACCACTATTGACTATTGGGGCCCATGTAAAGCACTTTTACCCTCTTTGGAATTTTCCTTTCACCTCTACACAGAAAACGTTTGCCTTCTTTTCATCTCAACATTATTTGGAAATCACTGGAGATAATGTATATATGAACGTCCTTCGTAAGTCTGAAATTGCTATACATTAGAACGGATTTCTATCACTATTTCAGCCTTGACAGGAATTGCTGAGCCCACTTTCTATGACTTTGAAAAGAGAGCCATAGCATCAACCTTTATATTTAAAAACATAAAAAAAAATAGACATTTGCTCTCTTCATACAAACACCTATAAAGTGCTGGTAAACATTCTTTGGCAAGCATTTGTTGTGGCTATAACTCATAAAGATAATGCTGATGCCTATTTCTCTTGCCAGAGAGACCGTTTCTCATTTCCACATCCACCCAAATTAAATACCTTCAAGCACTGGAAGATAGTTCTTCTCTGTACCAATTCATTGGGCATTTACTACAAATGCCAAAACTCTTTCTAGATAACCTGCTTTAAAAAGCAAAGCAGGCCAGGTGTGGTGGCTCACACCTGTAACACCAGCATTTTGAGAGGCCAAGTAGGAAAGATCACTTGAGTCCAGGAGTTTGAGACCAGCTTGGGCAACATAGTGAGACCTCAACTTTCCAAAAAAATCAAAACATGTGGTGGTGCATGCCTGTGGTCCCAGCTACTTGGTAGGCTGAGGTTGGAGGACTGCTTGAGCCTGGGAAGACGAGGCTGCAGTGAGCCATGATAACACCACTACACTCCAGCCTGGCCAACAGAGCAACACACTGTCTCTAAATCAATCAATCAATCAATAAAAGGTAAAGCATAGTGTTAAATGTTGTGTGGGACACTAAATTTAGCGGCGCCAGAGGGTTTCCTTAAGTATAATCAAGTAGGGAGGATTGGGATGGCAACAGTAGTTATATGTGATGTAATTATATGTAGTAGTTATACGTGTGATTATACTAGTGCTATAGCCTGAATGTTTATGTTCCCCTAAAGTTTAAATGTTAAAATCCACATCCTTAAGGTGATGGTATTAGAAGATGATGCCTTTGGGAAGTGATTAGGTCATGAGGGTGAAGCCCTCATGAATAGGATTAGTGCCCTCAGAAAAGAGGGCTGAGAGATACCCCTCATTCTTCCACCATGTAAAGTTAGAGTGAGTAGACAGCTACCAGGAAGTCCTCACTAGACACCAAATCTGCCGGCATCTTGATCTTGAACTTCCAGCCTCCAGAACTATGAGAAACAAATGTCTGCTTTTTATAAGGCATCTTGTCTATGGCATTTGGCATAGCAGTCAGGATGGACTAAGACAGGTAGGAAGGCACACAAGTGGCATGAGAGATCAGGGAGGGAATGATATAGCTAAGGAAGGATTTATGGAGGAGGCAGCATTTGGGTTTGGCTCTGAGAGATGGTAAGATTTCAAAAAACAGACAGAAGGTCGTGTCCTTGAAGTAAAGGTTTAGAAGTGGGAAATCCCAGGGAGCACAGTAGGTCAGTAGGACACAGATCTACAGTGAATGTAGAAGCACAGTGGTTGGGAAAGGTGACTAGCCTCAGAACATTGAAAGGCCTTGAATTGGAAATTGACTTGGTAAGGAAGAGTTTATAGTGGAGTGTTGTGAATGTGAAGATGACACTAGCAGAACTATTTAGGAAGGGCAATCTAACTGGGAGTATAATTAGGGGACTCCTGACTAGTGCAAAAGAGAATCCAAGTGACAGGTTGAGCGTGAGAAAGAGAGAATGCAATCCTGACTACACGGAGTATGGAAGGAATGGAGAATGAGGAAGTGGGAGAGGCTGTGGAAACAGCCCTTTCAGGAAGAACAGCCATCAAGGTAAAAGCTGGAAAGGGATATAACTTGAAGAAAGCAGATTTTATGAAGCTGACCCTCACTTTAAGATGTGCAATATAAATGGGAGGAATATTGTAGACAATGAAGAGCAAAGAGTCAGAGGAAGCAGTGATTTGCAGCCTGTATATTGGAAGTCAGAAGCAGCAGCAGCTCCTCAGGAGGTGGGATGGAGGTGGGGAGGAAAGGATAAATGCTGCAAAAGATAACATGAGATATATGGTTTATTATCATTGTGAAACATTGATGGGAAGCAAATAACCTATATATTAGAAATATTAATCATTTCATATATTAAAAATTTCAGTTTTCTCAAACCTGATTGTAGAATTTATGTGTGGGTAATAACACAAAAGAAAGAAAAAGCTATGCACAAAGATGTTCATTGTGGTGTTATTTAAAATGGTAAAATGGTTAGAAAATCTAGATTCTTAACCAAAGGATAAAGATAAGTTAGTTGGGCACCCACTGAATTAAAAGCCTCACAAACTATTTGAATGGAAGAGGCACATAAATTTATGACATAGAAATTCCTACCAAAAAAAGTGGCTGCTAGAAATAAATATAATTCTGCTCTGAACTGCAAGACCACCACTAGGCCTCAATCACAATTATCCCAACAATAATCTTGAGTATCTTCACAGTCAATTGTCAGGGCTATTCCGGGATCCACTTTGTAGATCAGGAAACAGAGACTCAGGGAGATTAAATAATGTACCCAAGGTCACAAATTCAATTATTTAGGGAGTTGATATTTCAAGGCAACTGTGCTTTGCTTTACAGCCTTTGATCTTAATGACCTTGCTATTCTGCCCATCCTCAACAACCAGTTCTTTCAGCCAGCTATGAAAACAGCATTAGTCAAACCAGCTTTTGACATGACACTGACAGAGAAACATATGTATTTCACTTTAACTGGTTTTGCTTAGACATAAACATATTCTCTATATTTGTTACCATCAAATTGGTATTCTATGAAAAGTGATCATGATTAGTTTACTATTTCCATGAGGAAAAGTGTTCAATGAATACCTGAAGATTACTTTTATTTTCTCTGGTGCCACAATTTGGAGAGGAAAAAAAAAACACCCTGGCATCTGTTATTTATGAACAAAACCACAGGCTACTTAATTATGAAACAAAACCATAGGCTACTTAATACAAAGTTTACTGGCAGTCTTAATGGGACACATTTTTTAGGATATGATCCATGAAAATGTAAACCAGACACCTTAATTGTGTTTAGCCCTCATTCCCAGCAATATTTTTCTCTGCAGTGATGGGAAAGAAATAGAATTAATTATCAGAAACACCCAGATAATTATGTTAGAAAGTTGTGAAACAAATGTGCACATTACATCCCTTGACAAATTCTATTAAAACGTCTTTGCACCAGAAGACATTTGATTAACACATTTTTATTTATTTTGCTTGAAAATACATATTCGAGGAAGAAGAAATTACCTTCAGTTTTTCTTCAAGCTCTGTAAGGGACTCACATAATTCAGTCACAGATTCAAGAACCTCTTTGTGTTTTGTCACTATTTTCTCAATATATTTCTGTCCTTCTTCCAAACCTGGGGAGAAGGATGAAACTAATTTTAAAGGTCAAATTTTTAGCAAGAAAAAAAGTCCAGGTATAAATTCATCTCCCTGTCCAGTGTAAGGGCTGATAAATTGTAAGTTCTTAATAAATATTTGCTGAACAGATAAATAAATGAATAAAGACATGTTTCTAAAAGCTAGATATTCTAGGAAAATGATTACATTTGCTGTACCATGCCACTTTCACATAACCTAAATAATGTTGCTACATGAATAGTCTCAAAGCTCAATTCTCCTCAGTTTTTCCTGTTCAGAACATCCAGTGGTTCCTCTCTGCTTAGAGAAGAATAAGTTCCTCAGGATGGCATTCAAGGCCCTTCCATAACATGGTTTCAATCTGCCTCTCCCAAATGTATGTCACTCTAGTTCTCTCCTGTATTTTATCTCCAGCCAGATGGAACCAGCAACTCCTCCTGAAGATCCCCACAGCAGCTGAGTATTCCTTCCTCTACCAGGACTACTGTCCCTCCACTCTCTATTTCTGCTCTCCAAATATAACCTACTCTTTAAGGTCCACCTGAAATGCCAACATTTCTGTGAAGATATTCTTAATCTTTTCCAACTGGGCTTTTCCATATATATTGTAATAAAAATAGCTATCATGTAGCACATGCTTATTATTTGCCTGTGCCTAAGCACTGTATAACCATTGCTCAATGTAATCCTTGGATAGACTCTACTACTATCCACATTTTACAAGTGAGGAATGCGATGCTCAAAAGAACTTCTTGCCTGGGCATGGTGGGTCGTGCCTGTAATCTGAGCACTTTGGGGGACCAAGGTGGGCAGACCACTTGAGGTCAGGAGTTCAAGAGCAGCCTGACCAACATGGTGAAACCCCATCTCTACTAAAAATACAAAAATTAACCTGGCATGGTGGCGCATGCCTGTAATCTCAGCTACGCGGGATGCTGAGGCAGGAAAATCACTTGAACCTGGGAGGTGAAGGTTTCAGTGAACCGAGATCATGCTGCTGCACTCCAGCCTGGGTGACAAAGCAAGACTTTGTCTCAAAAAAAAAAAAAAAAAAAAAAGAACTTCTTTAGGTGACCAAGACAATAAATGGAGGAAGAGGGATTTGAACCCAGGACTGTCTGACTCCACATGCTAGGCCAAGATTGTGTCACACATTGTTATGGGCTGAACTATGTCCCCCATCCTGCCAAGTTCATATGTTGAAGTCTCAATTCCCAGTACCTCAGAACATAATTGTATTTGGAGATAAGATCTTTAAAGAGGTGGTTAAATTAAAATGAGGCCATTGGGATGGGGCACTAATCCAATATGACTGGTGCCCTTACAAGAAGAGGGAGAGACACCAGGGGCGTGTGTGTGCAGAGGGATGACCATGTGAAGAGGCAACAAGAGATCAGCCATCTGCAAGCCAAGCAGAGTGGCCTGAGATGAAACCAACCCTGCTGGCATCTTCATCTTGGACTTCCAGACTCCAGAAGTGTGAGAAAATAAGTTTCTGTTTAAGCCACCCAGTCAGTGGTATTTTGTTACGGCAGCCCTAGAAAACGAATACGAACATTTTATGACCTTCTCAATCCATTTACCATACCATGACTTCAAGGCCTAGACTGTGGTCTCTTGAATGCAGGAACCAAGTCTTAATTGTCTTCATAACAGCCACAGCTCTTAGTAGATAACAGGTATGCAAAAGTTTGAGACAATTTTTTTGCATGAAAATTCTGAGTTCAGTAGTGCTTGAACAGCTTGCAAGAGTTGATATAATCTTAAAGTACTTCCCCTGATGCACTAATTTTAAAAAATGTATAGCTTCCATTCCAAACAGATGCAGACTCATGTCATTCATTTATTCATTCAGTGATTCATTTATTCATCAAATATTTGTTAAGCTGTTGGTATGTGCCATTAGACAGTGAACTAACAGGCAAAAATCCCTCCTTGAATACAGCTTACACTCTGGTAAGGAAAGCCAGGCAACAGACAAATACCTATATAAAATGTCAGTTGGTGATAAGGGCCAGGGATACAAACAAAGCCAGAGGCAGGATCTTGCATGTCAAGAAGGGAATTTAACTTTTTAGGGGTTTTGTCAGTACTTATTATGCTCTGAGATTGAATAGGCACTGATCCAGGCACAAATACAGTGAAAAATAAAATATACTTTCCTCAAGTTTATGGGCAGTAGAGAAGACAAATAGGTGTTTATACTACAATGTAAAAAGTTCAGTCGTGGAGGAAACATATACCAGGCTATGGAAGCACAGTGTCTCCAAAATTTTTAGTGCACTTACACAGTAACTCCAGCAAGAAGATGTCACCTTAGTTTCCATTAATTTTTCAATCCGTATTTTATTATTTTTATGTTTCTATCCTTTTCTTCTAGAATATCATGAATAATTCATTCTCAACAATTTAAGTAGTATACTACAAAATTTCAAAATTTATGGCTCTCCATGATAGTGTTTCACGTTATATAAGAGAAAATCTATGGCAGCAGCCATGGGCAGTCAAATTAAGCATTTTGTACCAACTGCTGTGTCTTCTTTCTGGGCTGCATTTGCCTGGTCACTGGGAATTACTCTGGGTCTCATAGGACTGATATCAGGGAATTCATGGAACTTATTCCTCACAGCCCTCAAGAACTATCACCCTCCATGGACTTCTTAAATGGGGGCCTCTTTTAGGAGGAAGGATCTCCCAGGCTGACATGACATTATCTTTTCTAGTCATGGAAGAGAGGAAAGCAGAACTTGTAAAATGGCAATTTGAGTTCTCCCATTTATTCCACAAGTGAGAGGAAGACAGGAGAATTTTCCAGGTCTTTCTCAAATTTGTGAACCAAAAGCCTCATAGAAATGAGAGAGCTGGAGACTTCAGTCTTAGCTTTATGTCTAGTTAAAGTATTACTGAAGTTTTCTATGTTTTTTGAGGAATCACTCTAGTGGAAATTAGATGGGGTTTTTGTTGTTGTTGTTGTTTATATAAGCTGAGTATTGTTCTGGTGTCATTACCCTAGAGATGAACAACAAGGATGGAGGAGAAAAGAGAATAGAGAAGGAAGGCTTACACAAAGTAGTTAAAAATCTGCAGGCTTCATCTGCTCCAGAAATTCCTCCCTCTGTTCCCTGTTTGCTTTCCCTGGCTGTGGGTTCTTATCTTGAACATTTTCCCTGAATAGGTTGGCATACTGAGGACCTTGAGGACTTGCCACACTCTTGCTTTCTACTGGATTAGGCTCAGTATAGATTTGTTCAATGGCCAATCACTGGATACTTAAAAAGAGATCTCACCATATAAGCGCTGAGCAAGGTCAGTGGCCTCCTGAATTCTTTCTTCTTGCTGCGGCACTGAGGGTGCAATAAACTTATTGAACTGCTGGTGGAGAATTTTCACAGCTTCCTTTGTCTTGCACTCTGTGGAATATTTTCCCACTCTTACAACTGTGGCACTTGCATCTTCGTACCAAAAGTGACACTAAATTTAAATAGGATAAAGCACAGATGAAAGAAATACGGTCCTTCTAAAGTTCTTAATTTTGACCAGTAGAGTATCAAATTTTAATTCCCTCAACTTTATGTTCACATTGGCTTGAACTTTCTAAGTCATAATAAAGAAAATATTAAAACATGATCATATTCTTTTGCACTTAAATGTTAGTGGCAGAAATAAGTACAAACATGAAAATACATATAAATAAAACTATAAGAAAGTAAAAATATGAAACTATATTTGATTCTCCTGCCTTCTTAGGTTTGCCTAAAATATAATTCCTAAGAGGAATGTTGTAGACTTACAAGAACAGGAAGGATAAAAAGCATCTGGCACTAAAAAGAATCCAAATACATGCTAAATGGCAAGAAAAAGGTTAAATGTTCACAATCCAGCATAATGAATTGATATCATTAACAATACACTGCTAAAGTATTGCCTGATGAATACTCTAATAAATAAATTCTCATTGAAGAATAAGATTTAGTTTATGAATGGGAAAATATCATTCAACAAATAGCATTTCACCTTTTCTTAATAGAAAATAGTTATATTTTCCAAACACAGTAGAGAATGAGAAAGTTTTTCATGAAAACTAAATAACTGTGATGGAAGGAATGTCTGACCCAGACCCAAAGCACTTATGCAGGGTGAGAGATAGAAATACACGACTCTGTTAGGAGTTGGTTTTAAATAGTGCCACAAAGGCACAACAAACGTATACATCATATGTGGAAGACTGATCATTTTGATTCTCCTTAATCTGGTGTTAAATCTAAAAACTCAACTGCATTAGTGGTAAAGACGTTCTGTATCTCAAACAATAATGAGCAACAAAGAACACTCAAGAACTTCAAGTGCAGAATTTCTTCAATACGAAGTGTTCAAACAATAACTTTAACTTGTCAGATTTCATATATTTTATGTATACTCTACCTTTTATCCTCTTGACAGTAATAAAAGAAAACACCAATAACAACTTTTTTAACTGAAAAATCACAGTATCAATCTTTAAAATAAATATTTTCAAGTTCTGTGAAATAAATAAGCCACTCTGAGCATTTTAAACAGATATTCAGCATAATTTCATGATAATTAAACATCTTCAGTTGATGAGGTTATGGAGAAACAGGAACTCTCATACATTGCCAGTAAATTAGTAAAGACCTTTCTCAAGATAAATTGACGAATAAAATCAAAGACCTTATAACATTCATCCCCTTAAGTCCAGCAATTCTATTTTAAAGAATTATCCTAAGAAAAAAATCATGAAACGGAGCATGATACATGTATATAATGACAATAACAGCTAATGTGACATTGCTTTAAAGTTGCAAAATAATTTTTGAAAACAACATTGCAACATGGATACCACTGCAAAAAGAAGATACCTCTTCTATCACCTCCTGGAGATGCTCAGTCAGGTCCAAATTCTTCTTGTAATCTGTCACAACTTTGTCAAAGTCATCCACATGTTTTTGCAAATCCTTCACGACTTCCAAAAGGACATTAACTTTATCACTTGGATAATTTAAGAAAGAATCAGAGGTTTTATTACTAACTTTTTCCATTTTCCTTTTCAAAGCCTGTGTGAAAAACAAGAAGTTTTTAAAATAACATTCAATTTGTATTTATGATGCTAGTGATTAAATACTGAGAGAAAAACTAGTAAAAGCTTTTGCAGCTTCCTCCAATCTATTAAAATAATAATTACTACAAATATATTATGGAAAGAATGGGTTTTCCCCAAATTCTATTGATTTAGCATTCAGCAAATAAATAGAAAATGTACACAGGTTTATTCCAGATTTTGAGACTAGTAATATGATATTTTTTAAAGACAATGATAATTAAATCAAATAGTTGTCCTCAATAAGCTCACTGTCTCCTGGAAAAGGCATTTAAATAATCTAGCCAGTACATGTGACAATCAGGGTAGGAATAAGAGGCTATAGGACCAGCAAAACTAATGACATAGATGGACGCAAGAAAAGGAGGAGGAGTGTAGAAGGCGTGTGCATGTGTCCATGCATGTGTGTGTATGTGTTGGGGAGAAAAATGGAAGTAGACAAGCTGGGTAGGTTTGGCAGAAACCATTCTGGATCCGCCTCAAGAGATAAATCAATTTATTATGTATTTTTATATGAAGGATAAAATTGTTATAAAAATGGAAAAATACCCTTTGAGTCCCAATGCTACAAAAAGCCAGAGTTAGGTATCTAGATTTGAAATGCAAAACAATTTTGCAATAATTGTGTAGTACACACATACACACACACACACATACAAACCATATTTTCTTGTTACCTGCATTTTTTCAGCATACATATCAACTTGTTGAATTTGATATTTAAGCACCTTCAGATTCCGATATTTTTCATTTTTCTTAGTGTAATTAAACTTCAAATTATTGAATTTCTTTTTGACATCTTTGAATGACTCTTTGAGCTGTAGTTCAACAAAAAGAAATAGGTGATTTCCTTAAAATGAGAAAACAAAGTAAGTCATAAATAAATCAAAGCATCTGAACACTTCAAAATATTCATAGTCCTAAAAATGTATTTAGGGTAATTTTCTCTCCCTTCCATTCCCTTCCTTTCCCTTTCTTCTTTTTTGAGACAGGGTCTCACTTTGTCACTCATGCTGGAGAGCATTGACGCGATCTTGACTCATTGCAACCTCTGCCTCCTGGGTTCAAGTAATTCTCATGTCTCTCCTAAGTAGCTAGCACTGCAGATGTGTGCCACCATGCCTGGCTAATTTTTGTACTTTTAGTAGAGACAGGGTTTCACCATGTTGGCCAGACTAGTCTCGAACTCCTGGCCTCAAGTGATCCACCTACCACGGCCTCCTAAAGAGCTGGGATTACAGGCTTGAGCCACCGCGCCTGGCCTCAGAGTGATTTTCAATAGAAAACAAATCTGCCAAGTGGACACACAAAGTGAATTTAAATACATCCTCCAAATATGAGTAATTATAAAATGCTTAATACTTTTCGATTTGTAATTTTTAATTAGGAATTATAGCTATAGAACATTCCTTTGTCCCTCAAGTAAGAAAATTTCTCAGATATCAGACATAAACTTTTAAAAACTCTAATTTTCTTATTTGTATTTATTTTATATCTTTTTTCCCATTCATTCTGTTTTTGATATGCTAATATTTGCCCCAGATCTATCTTCCAATACTCTTTCACAGCCATCATATATACATTTATTAAGGCTCTAAAAAGCTATCCATGTTGAAGAGGTCAATGAAGTGTTGACATTTAGACCACCTGGACATAGGTGGGGTGGAAGAGAAGACCCAATATGAGATTTAGTACGGAAAAATAACTATTATCTGCCCAGTTAAAAATTATTTTTCGTGAGCAGTTCTGAAAAGAGTTTTACTTCTTAGATATAGACCATTAACTTGAGAGATCCTTCAAAAGCAAAAAAAGTAAAGTGACAGTTGTTGCTAATGACAGCTATGCTAACCTGTGTATAAATAAAGCATACAGCTATTCATAGGGGAAAGATTTTGACAGTCTTAAAAACAGTTCAACTTTACCAGTGCACCAAATTTCTAAGCAGCCCAGTTCCATTAAATGCACCACTTTCTGTCCCTTCTCTATATTTAAGAAGGATAAGCATATTGACAGACAACTCTCTGTATTATCAACAAAGAGAAGTACAGAGAAAAAAAAAATACCCTCTCAGATTATATGGAGGCATTTAACAGCAAGACTGAACAATGCCATGGTTGATAAATTTGAGCTAAGATAAGTCAGAAAAGCATTAAAATTATTTTCAATGACAGCAAACAAATTATTTGGGAGGGAATAAAGACCATGCATGTGCTAGATTTTAGAATTGTAATGCAGAAAAACATACTTACCCTACAAAATGTATGCTTTTTCTTTTTTTTTTTTTTTATAATACTTTAAGTTCTAGGGTACATGTGCATAACGTGCAGGTTTGTTACATATGTATACTTGTGCCATGTTGGTGTGCTGTACCCATCAACTCGTCAGCACCCATCAATTCGTCATTTATATCAGGTATAACTCCCAATGCAATCCCTCCCCCCTCCCCCCTCCCTATGATAGGCCCCGATGTGTGATGTTCCCCTTCCCAAGTCCACGTGATGTCATTGTTCAGTTCCCACCTATGAGTGAGAACATGCGGTGTTTGGTTTTCTGTTCTTGTGATAGTTTGCTAAGAATGATGGTTTCCAGCTGCATCCATGTCCCTACAAAGGACGCAAACTCATCCTTTTTTATGGCTGCATAATATTCCATGGTGTATATGTGCCACATTTTCTTAATCCAGTCTGTCACAGATGGACATTTGGGTTGATTCCAAGACTTTGCTATTGTGAATAGTGCCGCAATAAACATACGTGTGCATGTGTCTTTATAGCAGCATGATTTATAATCCTTTGGGTATATACCCAGTAGTGGGATGGCTGGGTCATATGGTACATCTAGTTCTAGATCCTTGAGGAATGGCCATACTGTTTTCCATAATGGTTGAACTAGTTTACAATCCCACCAACAGTGTAAAAGTGTTCCTATTTCTCCACATCCTCTCCAGCACCTGTTGTTTCCTGACTTTTTAATGATTGCCATTCTAACTGGTGTGAGATGGTATCTCATTGTAGTTTTGATGTGCATTTCTCTGATGGCCAGTGATGATGAGCATTTTTTGATGTGTCTGTTGGCTGTATGAATGTCTTCCTTTGAGAAATATCTGTAACCAAAACAGCATGGTACTGGTACAAAAACAGAGATATAGACCAATGGAACAGAACAGAGTCCTCAGAAATAATGCCACACATCTACAGCCATCTGATCTTTGACAAACCTGAGAGAAACAAGAAATGGGGAAAGGATTCCCTATTTAATAAATGGTGCTGGGAAAATTGGATAGCCATAAGTAGAAAGCTGAAACTGGATCCTTTCCTTACTCCTTATACGAAAATTAATTCAAGATGGATTAGAGACTTAAATGTTAGACCTAATACCATAAAAACCCTAGAAGAAAACCTAGGTAGTACCATTCAGGACATAGGCATAGGCAAGGACTTCATGTCTAAAACACCAAAAGCAACGGCAGCAAAAGCCAAAATTGACAAATGGGATCTAATTAAACTAAAGAGCTTCTGCACAGCCAAAGAAACTACCATCAGAGTGAACAGGCAACCTACAGAATGGGAGAAAATTTTTGCAATCTACTCATCTGACAAAGGGCTAATATCCAGAATCTACAAAGAACTCAAACAAATTTACAAGAAAAAAAAAAAACAACCCCATCAAAAAGTGGGCAAAAGATATGTATGCTTTTTCAAAATGCTTATTTCAAATTCTGCAGACTGTGAAAATAAAGCCTTTATCTTATCTTTAACACATCTTGGAGATATCAACTTTAAAGCTCTAGTGGAATTGCACATGGAAATTATTATACTGATAGAATTTTTGCATCTGATACACATATACTTAATCAGTGTTGTTTAGTTTATATGGTAAATAATGTTGTTGAACATTACTTTTAAGTTACAAACTAAACCAAGCACAGAGACCGCATGAACTACTTTAACTGATAAATAAATCAGTAATGTTCAGAAAAAGTGAAAAGTTTCAGAATTTGAACATTATTTCTCTATTAGAAACTCAGTGGAATATTTAAAAGATCATATTCAGTTAATGTGTTTGTGAAATAACTAATAAACATTTACATTCTATGGCACTCAATGTTTTAATGTGCATATGTTTGATTTTAACAAGAAAGGATAAATAATGTCAATTTTGTAAGATTGAGATATAAAGGGGTTATATCCTTAGTAATTTACATAAAATTTTGGCAGGAGTTTTTGCAACTATAAATGTAATAAGTACCACATCTGAGGAAACCAGACATTATTGTTTTAAAAAACATCTCAATAACGAGTTACTATTTAATGAGTGCAGAGTTTCTGTTTAAAATGACAAAACAGCTCTGCAGATGGATGATGCTGATGAGTTCACAACAATGTGAATGTACCTAATACCACTAAACTATACAATTAAAACAGTTAAGCTGGTAAATTTCATGCTATGTGTATTTTACCACAATTAAAAATAAAGGGAAAAATGCTCTGTCACTAAAATTTATCCATTGGAAAATAAACGTATATAGTCTTCTACTTATATATAAGACTATATAAAATATATATCTAATATATATAAAATATATATATAAAATATAGTCATATATTTTTCTCTACTGAAATGTGACATACATCAGAAAACCTCAGTCTACAGAAAGGAAGAAGGGCTCTGTCATTAACCTGATAACCACTGGATTACATCTGCTTTAAATGGGAAAATTCAATGTCTATTTGAAAACTATATGATAAATAGAGAAAGGCTGAGATTTAATACTTTAATTTTCAACCATGAGATTTTAAATCTACTTTGGATTAAGAAATTTCAGACTGATAAATGATGAGTGTGATTTGATTTCTGTTTGCTTCAGAATGTGTGCACTTCCACTGAAGATGATTTATAAGGCCAAAGAATGTTCATGGCACTGTGGACATGTGAAATGGGATCAGCTTCTTTCTGACACATGAGCTCCCTTGACAAAGTTGCTGGCACTTTTCTATTTTGATTTCACTAGAAATCCATTTTAAATCTAAATCTCTGTGTCTTTTTTCAACTCAAAGTCAGGACTACTGCAAATACGAGTGGACGGCAATATGCATGAAACGACCTTCAGCAATTGAAAAATCTTGTCATTCTTAATTTTCTTACCTGCACTTTCCAATATGAAAACTTAACTTCCCATCTAATCCCAACATAACTCGTGGTCAAAGTTTTAAAGGAACTGAGTGCCATAGTTACTGGGCTGTGGTATCATTGTTCACGCAGCTGTTTCTAACTTTAGTCAACTTGTCAACAATGGGGAATGGTGGGATGGGGCTGAGACAACTGCTCCAGTTGAGCACATAAGTGGAGAAAAACACCCCAAGCTTGGGGGTGAGAAAAATTTTACTCTGTTAGAAATCTTTAAATGATGTCATAATTCATACTAAAGTTCCTCAAAGTTTTCAGAAAATTAAGGAAAATATATTTTTAATGAATAATTTTATTTTCCCATCTTTTCACATGGTCAGCTCCTCTATATTTACCATAGAATAAACAGACCGAGTTAACATAGCTATAATTAGAAATAGGCTATTAAGATTTAAAAACTATAAATATTTTGAAATTAGCAGAATGAGCATCTTTGCCAAATTTTCTAGCATGCCGTAAGCCCCCTCTCAGGGTTTGAAATGAACAAAGCTTCTTTGGAAAGAAGCAGAAGGGAAAGAGGCTGATGCCAAGTGAGGCTGGCTTGCTATTGTTAGTCCACCCTGGGCAAGCTGGTTGAGCCAGCTTTGGCATGAAAGTGTATTATTTATAAGTTTGCTGCTGTCAAGGCCAATTTGTGTGAGGGACATGGGACATTTAAAACAGAAATGCATTTAATGCATTTAAAAAGAAAACCTTTCCTTAGAACTATGGCACACATTTGGCCAGAAGCAAAAATATAAAGTGACTGTTCAATTTCCATAATGTCCCCCTCATGAATGTCATTTCTTGCCTGTCATTTTATTTACTCCAGAAAAGAGCTTTTTGATGCTCATGTTCAGCAACAGAAAGCTGTGATGTTATCACCTCCCAGGTATGCGTCATTCAAAATCGAGAGACCCAAAGGCTCAAAATTTAACCCAAATCATTTGCTACAATTATCAATTATCACTTAGGGAGGCTGTGGTGGGTGGATCACCTGAGGTCAGGAGTTCAAGACCAGTCTGGCCAACATGGTGAAACCCCATCTCCACTAAAAATACAAAAATTAACTAGGCATGGTGGCACACGCCTATAATCTCAGCTACTCAGGAGGCGGGGGCAGGAGAATTGCTTGAACCCAGGAGGCAGAGGTTGCAGTGAGTCGAGATCATACCACTACACTCCAGCCTGGGCAACAGAGTGAGACTCTGTCTCAAAAAAAAAAAAAAAAAATTTTTTTGTAGAGGTAGGGTCTCACCATCTTGCCCAGACTGGACTTTAACTCCTGGGCTCCAGCAATCCTCCTACTTTGGCCTCCCAATTGTAGAATATTCAGACTTAGTGCTAGAGAGATTTCAGGAGAAGACTTTTTGTCCTCTTTCCATTTGGCAACCACACCCTTGTCTTCCTGTGTCTGAGGCCAGCTGCTAGAGGCTGAAAGTGGGACAACTTGGGAAGACATGACAATTGCTCTGCCTTAAATTGTAGGTAGTAACAGGTGTCAGTAATAAATATTTTATCCATTTTGCATGTTTTGTGTCTTCATAATATGTTTGTCAAGTTTTGTTTTCTGAACATGATAACCATAATTTAAAACTTCAGCTCTCTTTATTCTTTAGAAAGATTCCGGCCGGGCGCAGTGGCTCAAGCCTGTAATCCCAGCACTTTGGGAGGCCGAGATGGGCGGATCACGAGGTCAGGAGATCGAGACCATCCTGGCTAACACGGTGAAACCCCGTCTCTACTAAAAATACAAAAAAAAATTAGCCAGGCGAGGTGGCCGACGCCTGTGGTCCCAGCTACTCGGGAGGCTGAGGCAGGAGAATGGCGTGAACCCGGGAGGTGGAGGTTGCAGTGAGCTGAGATCTGGCCACTGCACTCCAGCCTGGGCGACAGAGCAAGACTCCGTCTCAAAAAAAAAAAAGAAAGAAAGATTCCAGTCATTTTGCAGATGTTAAACACCAAAATCTTAACGTTTTCACCTTATGGAATGGATGCTTTTAGAGGAAATTGTAATCTTTCTTATCCTCTTACACATACCATCCAGATGGACCCAGGATGGGGCCCACTAGAGGAATGGCTGTGACTGTGAAGTCTCATGGGTTTTAATGCTGTCTAGACTCGAAGTTTCCTGAGGATGTTTCTGTTCTTTTTTTCTTTTTAATTGATGGAGTCTCACTCTCTTGTCCAGGCTAGAGTGCACTGGAGTGATCACAGCTCACTGCAGCCTCAAACTCATGGGCACATGGGATCCCCCTGTCTCAGCATCTCAAGTAGGTGAGACTACTGGGACATATCACCACATTCGGCTAATTTTTAAAAAATGTTTGTCGGGCTGGGCACGGTGGCTCAGGCCTGTAATCCCAGCACGTAGGGAGGCCAAGGCAGACTGTTAGAGGCCAGGAGATAGAGACCAGCCTGGGCAACAGAGTGAGACTCTGTCTAAAAAAAAAAAAAAAAAATTTTTTTGTAGAGGTAGGGTCTCACCATCTTGCCCAGACTGGACTTTAACTCCTGGGCTCCAGCAATCCTCCTACTT
>NW_012115422.1:5772847-5793639 GCF_000951035.1 Colobus angolensis palliatus
GAGACTCTGTCTCAAAAAAAAAAAAAATGGTAGAGGCAGGGTCTCACCATCTTGCCCAGGCTGAACTTGAACTCCTGGGCTCCAGCAGTCCTTCTACCTTGGCATCCCAAAGTGCAGGGATCACAGGTGTGAGCTACTGCTATTTGTGTTTTTATGACTTGGTACACAGAAGCCACAGTAACACATTCGTTGAGTGAATATAATGGAGTCCTTTTTAAAGAAAATGATGAATTCAGGTTATAAATCTGGAAAATAATTATTGTCTGTACTATACCACTGTGCTGCCCTATTGGGTGTTTTGCCATCTATGCAAACTCTTTCTCTGCTTCCTCTGCTGCCAATGGGTGGCAGTCCATGGTCATTCTGTCAGTGGCAAAGTGCTATACAATGTCAGGCGGTTTTAATTTTATTGCGTATGTGTCCATAGCAACACTATTCCTCTATCCTAATTTACTGCTACTAATCGACTTGTATCCCTGGAACTCATTGGACTGATTTATTCAAATTGAAAAAAGAATTTGTGCCATTAGAACATGTGACTGATACATGGAACGTATATACTAAGTCCTTTTCCGCATAATTCTTGATGGGCAAGATGTTGCTACAGTGGAAAATTTCACGGTAAGGTAAAATAATTATCTGCAAGTTCTATGTGGAAAACTTGAGAAAATAAATACCAACCCAATTCTGTCATTACTATACTTTTCAGCAAAGTAATTGTGATCTGTAATATGAGCCTTGAGCTACAAATTTCCATTAACATCATGTAAATGTAAAGGTAATTTTTTTGGTCAGGTTGAAAGAAGAAAACATGCTTGATATTAACTTATTACATTTCTAAACGTAGATGTGTAAAGAATGATGTTTCTGTGTCATGTAACATGGCAGAGAATATGTCTATTGTGCTTTGTGTATGAAGAACTTCTTTATATAGCCAGGCAAGAAAAAATATGAATTATATTCAACATTCATGCATACAAATGTATCTTTGTATGAAATGGGTAGGAAAAAACACAAAATCTGGCAGTCTGAAGATTATTTTTCTAGTAGGTAGACATGAAGAAAATAAGGTTTTACGATTTCCTACATCTTCGTATGAAATTGGAAAAAAATGGTTTTTACTCAAAGATAAGCACAAACTATCATTCATTGTCTTTAAGGCACATCACATTACATTTTTAAAAATTACATTTAGAACACTTTATTTTGCCTTGGGGTACTGAGTTCGTTTTTAAGGGCTTTCAGTGCAGTTAAGACCATGTAAGTTAGCTATAGCACGGTCAAGAAAGAAAATCTTTTGAAATAACCAAATGAACTGTGCTATTATATCAGATCATACAAACATTTTAGACATACCAGAAAATAGGGATAGAGGAGGAAAGCATAAAAAAAAAGATATTTAACATCAGACCATGCAGTGGTTGAACGACACTGAAATATTATGTAAATGGTGAATTGTGAATTTAACAAATGATAAGCATGTTGGTGCGCAACAAATGAGCCTGTGGCCTAAAGTCGATTCCCTGGAACACCCTGAGCTGAAACTCTGTTGTCCTGTAGCATATTCCTAACATGAAAGTCTTATGCTCCTCAGTTTTCCCATCTGAAAAATGAACATACTGAACTGGACATTCCCCAAAATCCATTGCAAGTCAGAGTCTGTGAACTTTCTAACAGTACTTTAAGCACATTGGAAGTGAAACTGTGTTTAAAAATCAACTTTAAAAATTAAATGCTATACTTGATTTAGTCCTCTGGCATGTTATCTAATTTTAATTGTTTATGCAGAAAAAAAATAGTGTCACGTATCGTATTTAATTTTACAAATGTTTTAAGCAGCTGTACCCAAAGACTAATAATGCTAACAATAAGAATAATGTCTAGATAGCAAATATTATTACCACTGTGGAAACTAGTCATCTGTTTGGGCTCTACTATTCACAATATAAACTAGAACATACGTATTTTTATTTTCCTAAGGGGCATGGAAAATATTCCTTCTGATTATTTTCCCTTAGGCCTGTCATGGGAAAGTCTAGAGTGTGCACACTCCTTATATCTCCACAAAAAAGGAGAAGCGACAAAGACCCAAAGTTCTCAAAGGTCATTTAAATGTGAAATTGTAAGTTACATGAAAGATTAACTGGATCTGTAGTGGAAGCAAATGGGAAGAATATCTCTCTTAAAACGTAAGAGCATGCTGAAGTGATACCTGATTCCTAAATCAAACCCGCATGTATCTGGCTGCTCATTCTGACACGGTACAGACAATCCTGGGGCGTCCCTACTGACAGGAAGGGACATCTGTCATCCCGGCCGGCTGGCTCCAAACACAGTCTCATCATGAGGCAGTCCCTATAAATAGAATTCCTGCTGGAAGGGCCTGAACAGGGAGACCCAGCTTCATAAATATCACAGGTCTACAGGGAGACAGAAACGGAGCCAGAGGGGGCTGGGAAAACCCCTCAGCCTGCTCCACTTGCGCGTCAGCAAATGTAGAGCCCAACCAACCCTGCAAAGAGGGAGGATTTTTAGCAAGACAAACGTTTACAAATAGAAGTACAGGAGGAGGAAGAGAAGGAGGGAAAACCGGAGGAAAGGGGGAGGGGGAGGGGAGGAAAGAAGAGAGAAGGAGGAATAAAGAAGATAACTTTAAGGAAAGACTGTAAAGGAACAGTTTCCATAACCATGAATCCACATTTTGTAGCCTTGGGGAGACCAATGTGCTCTGATGGTTTTCCTTAACAAGACGTGATTGACATGTAAGCAGCAGTACAGGAACCCGAAGTGGCCATTCTATCACCTACAGGGCAAATTATACTACCGGTTCAACCCCAAAGAGTCGACACCTCTCTAGCCAAAAGTAACTCCCTGAAACACAAATTATGAGCTGAAACTCTACAGTCCTGTAGCACACTGCTGAAATGAACATCATTATCAGATGTCAGTTCCTGCTTCCCTCCTGTTTAACAGGATCAAAGTGGCCATTCCTGCTCTCTTCCCCTCTGGTTTTTCTTCCAGCCCTGCTCCATCCTGCACCTGCCTGTGGTCTGTAAATATGTGGCCTACAGGAAGGGCCACTTCAGAGCCAGGCCACCATTAAAGTTGAGTTATTTATACTTATTTCTGTGCTTTAATGTTGTTGGATAATATTTGATACTTGCTGGGTCTAGTTGATGTAAACTGGGCATAAATAGAAAGTGAAGAAAGTTTACTGCCTCCTTTTCCACCACCTTCTTTCCCAATGGACTCATGGCTTAATAGGCTCAGAAACATTTTGTTCTAAATGGAGATGAATCTAGAATTATGGGTACCCTTGTGTTCTGCCATCACTTCCCAGTCAAGAATCAGAACTGTTGCTATCCCAATCTGTGAGTTGTTTTCTTCCAGAACAAGTAAGCCTTTCAATGGAAAGCTTAGCTAGGAGCAGGTGGTGGTTGTGATTTAGTGAATATCTAGGTGTTGTGAATTGGTTACAGTTGAGGGAGAGGAGGTAGAAATAAGCATGTGGAGGTGCATTGATGTAGAAGATCACTCTGATCTGTTATTTCTTTATTCTCGAAGAGTTGTTTTGCCAGAAAAGCCACGCAGTTTGAGTAAATATGAAACCAGCCACTTGACCTCAGTGATAATACTTCGTAGCCTCCGAAGCAAAGTGCCTGCTCCCTGGCCTCTGGCACCATTGACTCACCATGAGTCAATGACCCTTAAATAGAACCTCAGCAGGCTGGAGTTGGCTGCAATGAACTGGTCAATGTCACCCCTTCCTCTGGGTCCTGAAAAAGCTGTATCCACTCAAGCAAATGACTGCTATACAGGTTTGAGGGAGAAGGGGGAAGCAAAAAACAAACAAACAAAAGCAAGCAAAAAAACCATACTACTGAATTATTGGTTTTTCTATGTATTGACATCATACTGACTTCAACAAATTTGGGAGCTTGAAGTTTACTCAAACTTCCAGAGCCCTGAGGTCACTGCTTAGTGGATTAAAAGACATAAGTGAGAAGAAAGTCTCCTGATTCACTGTGTGTCTGTGTGTGTGGGAGTGTGCACATATGTGGACATTTAGACACATGCTTTAGGTTCAAACAGCTTTTTGGCAATGTGCCAGTTCTCACCACCCCCCCCCCCCCCGCCCCCACCTCGTTTATCTCGTCTCTCATGGCGCAGTACTCCATAGTACGGGATAGGGTCCGTTCGTATTCCTCAGCTTCGGCACGCCACTTCATGCTGTCCTCCTCAAGAAGCTCCAGCTGCTGCTGTAAGTTCTTTGCAGAAACATTAGAGCAGTGCTAAAAGAGACAAATGGTGGTAACAGGGAGAATGGGCGAAACAGCAATGAGATGAGTGGGCTATTTACCTGAATTATGAAACTCATAAATGACACTTTTTAAAAAAAGAAATAGGCTCCTGATTTATTTTACCTTAAACATATTTGAGCATAATTATTTCAGAAAGAAGCCAGACACCCAACATTATGGAAAAGACATTTCCCAGCTCGAATTTTTAGTGCTGAAGATTCACTCATCACACCCAACTCCTCAGAGATACCATTCATTATAGGGCATAATTTTTACTTCAAAAGGCCTAAAATATGCATTAGAAACATTTGATTTCTGCACTATAATTTTCCTGTCAACTTGAGCTTAACCTCAGGTTCATTATGCAAGTGCTCCAATCTCAGCTCAGCACAGCGGGGCTGCCAGGGCCAAGGCCAGAGGAGGATTGGAGAATAATTTACATTATTTGCACAAAGTGAGACTTCTTGCTTTCTTTTTCTTTTAAAAATAAATGTACTAATAAATTAAAACTTTTTAAAAAGAAAGCTCTTTCTTGGCAAAAAACCGATTCCATTAACAACAGCAGATAATTTGTATTTCTATAGCTTTCAGTTTAAAAAATATATATTTTAGATTCACTGCATTTCATATAGTTTAGTGGATATCTTACATGTACTTTAAAATAAAATGGGCCATTGTGATTTTATTAATGTTATACCTATTGTTAGAGTAAACATAATCTTTTCTCCCCTCAAGTTAGAAATCTGGAGAAGGATTTTTTTGTTTTGTTTTGTGTTTGTTGGTAGTGGTGGGTTTTGTGTGTGTGTGTGTGTGTGTGTGTGTGTGTGTTTCTTTTTTTTGAGATGGAATCTTATTCACTCTGTTGCCCAGGCTGGAGTGCAATGGCTGGATCTTGACTCACTGCAACCTCTCCCTCCCGGGTTCAAGCGATTCTCCTACCTCAGCCTCCCCAGTAACTGGGATTACAGGCATGTAATACCACGCCTGGCTAATTTTTGTAGTTTTAGTAGACAGAGTTTTGCCATGAAGGCCAGGCTGGTCTTGAACTTCTTGGCCTCCTAAAGTGCTGGGATTACAGGCGTGAGTCAATGTGCCCAGGCTGAAGAAGGATTTTTTTTTAAGAATCAATGTCCAGTGTATTATTGATGAAAATTTGATCTGGGAATATTTCCTTCTCTTTTAGGCCCCTCTTTTGAAGTCTGACAGTGGCAGTCAAACAAATCCAATGAGCCCTGGCTAGAATCAGGAGACTTGGACTTCTCTATTCTGGGCTTTTATGGGTAAGGTGGGAATTTCTGTTTGCCTCAAATTCTTCATCCATAAAATGATAGCTCTGGCCTGGGTGAACTCTAAGATCTAGATGGTCTTCCAGATCAGCAATGCTAAAACAGCCTTGGCCAACAAAAATAGAATGTAAACACACAAATAATTTAAAATTGCCTAGTAGTCATATCAAAAAATCAAATAAAAAGATAGAGCAAAATTAATTTTTATAATATAATAACCAACTATGTCCAAATATCACCATTTTAACATGTAAGTAATATAAAAAATACTAATATGATTGCTTTTCATAATACCTCTTTGAAATCTGGTGTGTATTTCATACTTTGAGCATCCTCACTTGTTGCTAAATTTTGATCAGAAATATTTGATCTGTATTTTAATTTTTTTAATTACAGTTTCAAAAGTTGATTCCCATACCCAAATTGCTCCCAACATACTTAAAAGTTTTCCAATAACTATACTGATGATCAATTTTTAAATTTGTGTTTAAATTAATGCAAGTTAAATAAAATTAAAACTTTAGTTTTTTAGTTGCATTAGGCACATGTCAAAGGCAAAAAAGTGACTTCGACACTGGACTACACAGATCTACTATATAAATACTCTTAAAAATTTTTTCATGAGAATAGAGGTATTCAACAAGACTTTTATATTCAGATTTTCTACTTAAAATTTTTTCTCTTGACAGAGGGTAGAAACGAATCACAAATAACTACCCCAATGGTTTAATTTATTTTTAAATTTAACATATACTAAGCAATCTGCCTGGTTTCTTTCATATGCTAGCCCAAGCCCCAGTTAGAACTGAGTCTAAATGATGGTGTTGTTGGATGCTTACAGGCCGCTGCACTGATGAGATGATGTCCACTCCTAAGGAAAGGGCCAGTCTGTGGAGATGGTCTACACGTGCTTGCTTTTCCTGAGAGCACCAGAGGTGAATCTGCACATCGTGAACATCACCCAGTTCCTTTGGCTGCTCTACAAACTCCAGCTCTCTTGATTTGATGAAATGTCCCAGCTAAAATTTAGGGCATTAACAATTAACCTGGGTTTTATATGAAGACAGATTTTTTTTTTTAAGCCTAATTTCTATAGCACATTTTGCTAGCTGGTCGAAATTAGCCAAATAAGTGTTAGAATGCTGCAAATCCAATGGTGGTAAAATTGAACTGCTAATGTCGTCAGTTCCATTAAAGAAGGAAATTTTTTTTGGTCATGAACCAAAACCTTAGCAAGATCTAGGCCTGTGCTCTGAGTAAATTTAGAGGCTATTTTAAAGGGATATTAATTAATATTCCTCCATCTTATGTTAATAGAGACCATAACTATGAAGTTTTTGTAAAAATGCCACCAACAAACCGGATTGCATGATGGAGGGTACTTCAAGTGCAAAAAAAAAAAAAAAAAAATATTGAACTTGGTTTCTGCCCTCAAAGAGCCTACAACTGAATTGGGCGGGGCAGGGGGTAGGGGAGGGAAGCTACGCTTATCAAAAAGTCATTAAGAATCAAGATAGCAAAATGCAAGATATGTGGAATGAACAATGAGCTCTAGGATTTTTGAAGAGAGAGAAATCACTCCAAGTGAGGTAGGATTGTTGGAAGGAGGTATAGGATTTAGATAAGAGGGAGGAGAAAGACAGACTTGTCAAATAATGGCAGCCTGAGAGTCAAGGGTTGGAGTTAGATATGTGTGCATCATCTCTGAGGGATGCAGAGCTCAGTTTGTCTGGAAGAAAAGGAAGAATAGGAACATAGTGAGAGTAAAGATAGGGGCCAGATTGTGTAAACTTCTGATATTAGAAGATACAATTTGGCCTTTATTTATTATTTAATAATTCATTTTTAATTGCATAGTTTAAAACTCAGGATTTTTCAAACATCCCTTCTAAGCCTTACCGCTTCCTTGACTTGATGGAACTGGACCACCTTGTACAGGATATCCTCGTAATCCTGGATTCTCTCTTTCTGTTTTTGTTGGAGGTGAATGAGGTCCTTCAGTTGTTGAGACTTTTCTTTTACAGGGGCTCCTTTGCCAGTTAACTCCTCTGATTCTTTCATAATGTACTGAACCTCATCATTTAATTGCTAAAATATTGAAAGTGATAAAAAAATCTTGCTTTTAAAGAACTTTTTTACTTTACAACTGACAATATAAAGGTCTAAACAATTAATCACTCATTCATTTGTCAACAAATACTTAATATGAATGCCCCACCCTCCAAAAAATTTGGGCATTGTGCTGGATGATAGAGATACATTTTTCTATATTCATCTGAGAATTAAAAAAAAAAATAGCATGAGCAATGCAAAAATGTTTCAAAGCTATGTGGAAAAACAAAGTCATACATTTCTATGGCATACTGAATATTCTATTCATCTGTTAAGTAAATGTATTTTAGATATTTTATGCAGCCCCATGATAATCTCTGATATTTAATACAGAATCAGGCGGTATGGTAAAAACACCATGAGGAGATGAGTGTAAAAATATATCAGGGGAATAACTTGTGCTCTGTGATAAAAGAATGATCAGAATGAACCACCAGCTGAACAGCATAGTAGACAGACTGTTTCGAAAGCAGTCATCCCATGATCCACAAATAGCCATCACATGTAGGGAAGGATAAACTGCCTTCTCTTTCACCCGGCATTGCTCAGATACCCCTTATGGGAATCCAGATTCTGGAATAGAATTTACAATGGGGGCATACTTTAAAGAGAATGCTACTGTAGGCTGGGCACGGTGGCTCACGTCTGTAATCTCAGCACTTTGGGAGGCCAAGGAGGGTGGACCACCTGAAGGCAGGAGTTCAAGACCACCCTAGCCAATATGGCAAAACCCTGTCTCTACTAAAAATACAAAAATTAGCTGGGTGTGGTGGCGTACACCTGTAATCCCAGCTATCCCAGAGGCTGAGACAAGAGAATCACTTGAACCTGGGAGGCAAAGCCTGCAGCAAGACAAAATTGTGCTACTGCACTCTAGCCTGGGCAACAGAGTAAGACTCTGTCTCAAGAAAAAAAAAAAAAAAGAGAGACAGAGTGAGAGAAAGAGAGAGAATGCTACTATAATTTCAAGCGTAGATCTTTTGTATGAAAGGTAAAAGCAATGGAAATGATTTAGACTAAGGAGATAATTTTCAGAAGAGTGACCTAAAAAGGGTCTTCGAGTTTAAGCATTTGGGCATCAAATATATGTGCACCACAGTGACAGGGCTAAAGAAGGGTGGCAATGGTCCTGATTTAGAGGAACTTACATGTACATGCAAACGTGCACACAAACAAAACACATATAAGCAGATAACACAGGGTGTATTAAAGAACCTAATATAGGCCAGTCACATTTGCTGAGAGTTTTAAAGAGTTTGCTGTGGGTTACAGTGGTGGGTGTGTTTGTGTGTAGCAGGCGTGGTGGTTATGTTTTACATTGGTTTTTGTCTTAAAGGAACCTACAGTTCCCTAAAGGAATCTTCAATCTTCTGATTCTGGGATTCTTTGAGGCCCACATTTATGAAGTAGAGACAGCTAGAAACACAGGTATGTAAATTTTGCAGCAAAGCATAAGAATCCAGGCAGAAGTATGATGTGACTAGCAGCTGGCAATTTTTGGCAGTTGTGTCACATTTTGGAGAGGCAAGAGGTAGGGAAATAGGGACTATGTTAAGCAGTCAGGGTCAGGAACATGACTTGTGGTTTTGTTGCTCATATCCTGAGAGGTGGAGTGGAGAGCACAGCAAAATTCCTGGGGTGATGGTACATGCCTGGGGTGCTGGTGGGTGAGGACAGTGACATAACAGTGGTCACCTCAGGGACCCAGGGCAGCAGAGCCTCTGGGCCCGAGGTTGCCCATCCTTGTTCTGAGATGTCTCAATTTAAAACACCTCTGCACTCCCCAGGAAAAGAATTAGAGTGAAAATACAGGATAAATATATTACTAGTTTAATTAGCCATGTGAATTTTAAAAATCTAAGATAAAAATCTGTTTAGGACATTTTGTAGCCCAAATGTTGGTATATCATCAAATTCAAAAGAATGCAGGAAAACAGTAAGAAAAATGTCTCTACAGTGGATTTTTAGACAAGCAATACTTTTGTTTAAAAAATAGAAATTCACCAGCCTATTGCAATTAATCAGGTAAACTGCAACCAAACAGTTTTAAATATTTTTTCCATTCACCCAAATCCAGCAATATATTTCTTCACCTGGAACTGAGGCTTCATGTCATTCCATTTTTGTCGTAGCTCTAAAATGAACTGGAGGCTCCCTCCAAGGTCAAGTGCAGACACAGGCATAAGTACTTCCTGAAGAAGTTTTAAGTTGTGAGTAGTCTGAAAAAAATATTGGACAGTTACACATGCATTTTCTTTGACATCTCCAGCAAATGTGGTCATTCTAGTAATGACAGAGTGTGATCAAATTTTTCAAACCCCATGAAAACACTCAGGATGTGGCATGAGCTCAGGGTTCTAAACAACCAAGGAGTAAGGCCCTTGGTTTCTGCTGCCTTTTTTGGTTTTATTGTGGTAAAATATACATAATAAAAGTTACCATGTTTACCATTTTGGGGTGTACATTTCAGAGGCATGATATTTAATACATTCACATCATTGTGCAATCACCATCACCACCATCCATCTCCAGAACTTGTTCATCATCCCAAACAGAAACTCTGCACCCATTAAACAACTCCCTATTCCCTCCCTCTCTCTCCCAGCCCCTGGTAACCTACATTCTGCTTTCTGCCTCTATGAGTTTGACTACAGGGACCTCATTTATAAGTGGAATCACACGATATTTATCCTTTTGTGTTTGGCTTATTTCACTTAGCTAGTGTTTTCGAGGTTCGCTCATGTTAGCCTGTGTCAGAATTTCATTCCTTTTCACACCCCATTGTCCCTTGCCTCACCTTTTTAAGTTGCTCTTTGAATGCTGCCCACTGCTGTTTGACAGGCTTGCTTTCCGTGGCTTTAAGCTGCCATGCCAGCCGAAGGAGGCTAAGTTCTTCCCGTTCTGCTTTCTGGTTTTCCATGATGTTCTTCACGATGTACACTTCATTTTCCACATTTAATATCTCGTTCTCTTTTGCCTGTTAAATTAATAATTCATGTAATAGCTTTTCTTTCCCAAGAGATACAGCTTTTTGTTGTATATAACTATTTGACAAGGCAAATTCTTTATCACAGCCAAAGCAGAGCACGGTTCTGACATCCCAACAAGTTCGAACTCCCTGCACAGAGGCACAGTTCAGCTCTCGGAACCCACATACTGTTCTTAGACGTCAGGTCCCGAGTTCTTCAAGACCCAAGGGGTGTTTGAATTCCTACCTAGGGTCTGGTTATTTCCTGGGGTTTAAAAGATTATTTAATGAGCAGGGGATCCAGAATTTTTGAAGTCAAGATTTAAAACATGCGTATAAGTATACCTATATGCATTTTAAAGATACTCCATCTTTTATTCTAACACGCTCACTAGAATACATCAAAATATCAGTATTGAGGAATAGGAGGGGACAGATTGTTCAGGACCAGTGTTTTTCTTTTTCTTTAAACTATTCCATTGTATACATTGCAATTATTTTAAACGTCCTTTGCTGTTTCTCAAGTTCCTCCATTTTGTGAGAACTGAAATGGGTCTGTATCTCTGTATTCAGAACTACACCATACACCGGAAGCACAGTATCTAAAATCAAAGATTTCACTTCCAAGCTTTCATATGTTCTGCTTTACTGATTAGAAATCTTTTAAACAATGGTTTTAAGCAACGGGAAATTCAATTAGTGGTAAAATGATAATAGGAGCAAAGAGTAAGACTACGCGTGCTTTATTTCTGTAGAAACATTTAAAAAATGCACAAGAACATTCATTTGGCAAAACAGTTACTATGTTTTTTAGTAGCCAGTCTTTCTCAATAAATCTTCAAATTTCTATCATCTCAATGACAGCAATTGATAGTATCATAAATATTTAACAGGATATTTTAAAGATAGGCCATTTTATTTTAAAATTATTTTAAATGATACTGATATTGTGCACTTATATTTTTATATAATTTTATACATTATAAAGTAGCAACTAATTCCAAAAAATATATATATTTGTAGGTCCTGAGTGAGATTTCCTCCATGAACTTAATAATCTAGTAATAAAATGATATATTCCCTCATTATTAATAACAATACATAATAAATTATGAAAGATATTAGACAACTCAGCAGAATCCACCCCAAATTATACTTTTATCTATATTATAAAGTTATCTTTCACATATTTTAAAGAAATGATTAACCAGAAGGTAATGTACTATATAATTTAACATAAATTTTGAAACTGCAGCATGCCAATGACAACTTTAATCAGAAGGATATGGTGGATTCTGAGTGAGGTCTAGAGAAAGGAGAGCTATAGTAAGATTTGTAGATGTCTAGCTAGTAGGATCTGTGAAAAGTGATCCTGTATTTGGCAGATGATTATTTTGGCCACTCAAGAAGATTGAATAATTTGCCTGAGGTCTAATCAGTAAACACAGTACTCATTTTACTTCCATGTAGGGCATGGAAAATTTTTGCCATAATCCAGTCTAAATAGGCCACTAAAGCATTCATTTTTCACTTGTATTCATGCACCATGAATGGTTTTCTGATGTCTTACTTGTCAGATACCTTGATAATAGGAAGGCTGTATCCCAGATAGCATTCTTGGTACTGACCATTATAAATAAATAAATTGGAACTTTCATCAAGACGTCTGTCATAATTTGAACCTGAATCAGTTTCTCTGATCTTAATGATTTTTAGATGAACTGAAAAATTTTCTATTTCTGGCTTGAAAATTTGAGCCACGACAACCCAATAAAGAACAGAACACTCAATTGAATATACCAGCTAGCCTCTGCCTTCTTGATGAGCAAACTGGTCACCATGATTCAACAATAATGTTTGTTTAAAAGCCTAGTGATCCAAAAGATATGATGAGAATGAAAAAAATTGTTTTACTTACTTTACCAACAATTTCATTTCTCCAAATGTTGCTAACCAATAAATTTCATTATCATGTGGGCTTTAATTTTAATCAATAAGGAGGAACTTATTTATCGTATGATAGTGGCAAAGACCTTGGGGTAGAGTGACCATGTTTATGACATCAAGATAAAAGACCACCAAAGCACAGTAGTAAAATACATGCTATTTCTGGGAGATCTAAGTAGGCATTGAATATTATGATAACTTAAGTTTATTTAGATGTAGATACAAAATATAATTTGGAATGAGTTATTGTTGCAGATCTTTAAAAATGAAAATCTGACTGTACAATCTTAAACATTCTAAATAAGTAACAAAGGACTTCTGGGTGGAATGGAGTAGCCAGGGGCAGAGCAGTGCTTTTGCTTAGAATACCTAGAAAAGCTAGGTAAAATGCAGAGGGAATCCATTTGAAGGAAGCAGAGAGCTGCTCTGCAACCAGAACTAGAGAGGCTGACTCCAGAGAGGGAAGAACCTGACAGTGGTGAGCTCACCTGTCATCCCAGGGGGATTTCCCAATTTGTGCAGACAGGAGGCTGATAATCGAGACTTCCCTGGAGCAGAGTAACCAACAGAGATTTTGGCAGACACTTGGAGGGCTTCAAGCACAATGATCTTCTTCTAAAGAAGATTGACAAAATACCGGGAGTATATGGGGCAGTGGATTAAAAAACCTAAGCTAAAGGCCTCTGAAAAGCAGAGTGGAGTTTTTCAGCAGACTACCCAAACAAAGATTGGAGTTTGCGACCTGCCAGGGCACAGATCTCAGAGAAAGCACCTGGCTCTTAATACAAAACTCTGGGAGCCTGAGGGGACAGGACTATACTGCAAACCCAACTCTGCCAGCTTCTGATTGGCTTCAGTGATTGCCCACCAACACCTGCCTGGAGAAAGAAGGGTGACCTTTTCTAGAAGAAGAAAACACCATCTGCCGATCCTCCAATTTTTTATACATAATGTCTGGCATTTGATAAATATTCACTAGTTCTGCCAAGACACAGGACTACAGGACTGGAAACCAAGTGAAAAATTAGACAATAGAAACAGCTCCAGATCACCTGGGTACTGTGGTTCATGCCTGTAATCCCAGCACTTTGGGAGGCCAAGGTGGGCAGATCACTTGAAGTCAGGAGTTCGAGACCAGCCTGGCCAACATGGTGAAACCCCGTCTCTACTAAAAACACAATTATTTGCTGGGCCTGGTGGCAGGCACCTGTAATTCCAGCTAATCTAGGGACTGAGGCATGAGAATCGCTTGAACCCGGGAGCTGGAGGTTGAAGGGAGCTGAGATCGCGCCACTGCTTGGAAGGATGGGAAAAGTGCAGACAAGAAACAGAATTTCGTCAGCAATTTAACTCTAATAAATAAAAGTACCAACTGTAGATTCCAGAACTAAAATTTCTGAAATGAAGTTAGTAATAAGATAGACAAAATTATGCAGTTTGAAAGTATTTGAATTCCCTTAGGTAAATCACAAACATACATAATCAACAGATGGGAGGAGATTGATTGAACCATGTAAAAGTGTGACAGAGAGACAGAGAGATAGATAGATGGATAATACATGTTCTAAATGTTCTAAACGAAAAATAATTTTTTTTTTTTTTACAGTAAAGTACCTAGATCACATAGGTACATGGGCAAATTGCTTAGCAAGTTTTCTTTAATGCTTAAGGATTGTGTTGGATAAATTAGAATTAGCTAATGCATATTTTATTTCCAAGTAGGTTTAACAAGAATGGTCTTCAAACAACAAAAGTTGAAACAAGACAAAGAGAAAATTGTAGCTCAAAGTAGATGAGGGTAGTTAGACCCTAACTCTTCCAAATGAATTCAGGCTCCAGACTGAGATTAATCACATCCCAGGTACAGAGAAAATTGCAGCTGTCAGTTATCTTTGAAAATCTACAGAAACTAGAAGGGCCATAAAATTAGAGAACAGAAAATGCCCTGATTTTCAAAAGGAGGAAAGGATGGATTACACAATTTACAGATTGGTAAGCTTCACACTGAAAATCAGTGCAATAAGTTCATTACTTATCAAGCACTTTGTGAGCATTTTGGAAAGAATGCCTTGATCACTAGGAGCCAACCTGATTTGTGTCAAATTATGTCTGTGTCATTGATAGGATACTAGGTAGGTAAACCTTCTTTTGAGCAGTTTATTTGAGAAAGTCTCCCATTATAGACTTAATACAAAGATTATGAAGTAGTGGCTGAATTAAGTATTATTGGGAGCATTCATGATTATTTTAAAAACTGGTTAATCAATAGACTGCTTCATGAACTGGAATGTCAATCTGCCCTTTAGGCATTTATATTTAAGAACTAATTGCTGCCATAGAACGCTTACTTGTCATATCTACAGAATTAAACCCAAGACAGATGGCTAATATACTAGATAGGTTCAAATTAGTTTAGCAAGATGGGATCATGTGTGAAGAATAACAAAATAAAATTAAATAAGAAAATATATAAAAACTCACATATGTATAAAAAAGGTAAATGGCTGATACAGGTATAATATGGGAGAGACATGGTTTGACAGAGGCTGCAATAAAAATATTATGAGAGTTTTGTTTTATCACAAGCTTAATATGTACCAGCAAAGTGAAACTACTGCTAAAAACATTAGCATAATTGTAGGTCTCATTAGTAAATAATAATGTCCAGTTTATTGTACTCTGTGTTGCACCTGTAGTTCACTCTTTGGTTACATTTAATGAACGACCTCGACAAACCACAGAAAATCCTGAGAAGGGAGGATCAGCATAGAAAGAAAAATAAAGCTCCTTCATAAATGATGGAAAGGATTTTTTTTTTTTTGGAACTTTACTCATTTTTCTTTTTTTTTTTCTTTTTTTTTTTTATTTATTATACTTTAAGTTCTAGGGTACATGTGCACAACGTGCAGGTTTGTTACATATGTATACTTGTGCCATGTTGGTGTGCTGCACCCATCAACTCGTCAGCACCCATCAATTCATCATTTATATCAGGTATAACTCCCCAATGCAATCCCTCCCCCCTCCCCACTCCCCATGATAAGCCCAGTGTGTGATGTTCCCCTTCCCAAGTCCAAGTGATCTCATTGTTCAGTTCCCACCTATGAGTGAGAACATGCGGTGTTTGGTTTTCTCTTCTTGTGATAGTTTGCTAAATTCCCTATTTAATAAATGGTGCTGGGAAAATTGGCTAGCCATAAGTAGAAAGCTGAAACTGGATCCTTTCCTTACTCCTTATACGAAGATTAATTCAAGATGGATTAGAGACTTAAATGTTAGACCTAATACCATACAAACCCTAGAAGAAAATCTAGGTAGTACCATTCAGGACATAGGCATGGGCAAGGACTTCATGTCTAAAACACCAAAAGCAACGGCAGCAAAAGCCAAAATTGACAAATGGGATCTAATTAAACTAAAGAGCTTCTGCACAGCAAAAGAAACTACCAGCAGAGTGAACAGGCAACCTACAGAATGGGAGAAAATTTTTGCAATCTACTCGTCTGACAAAGGCTAATATCCAGAATCTACAAAGAACTCAAACAAATATACAAGAAAAAAACAAACAACCCCATCAAAAAGTGGGGAAAGGATATGAACAGACATTTCTCAAAAGGAAAGGATTTTTAATGCTGCAGAAAACACTCAGACATAGCAACTGTTTTTAATGTTGGAAGGACTTTCATATATAAGAGAAATTAAATATGAATATTTTTGTTCCTGTGTAGCTACAGAAGATTAGGAGTAGATATGGAAACAGATATATTTAACATTAAAAAAAAAAAGTTTTCTAGCAGCTGGCATTCTCCAACAATGAAATGAACAGTTTCATTAGGAAAATACTTGAGGTATTGAAAGAGAAGTGGACTAACCATCTATTAAGTATCCTATAGGGAATTTTATATCGGTTATGGGTGGATATAAGGATTCTAGAATATTTTACAGACATAATTCAAGACAGCTAAAGGTTAGGGTATTTTTCTAAATGCAATGGACCTTTACAACAAAAAGATCTGCTAAGGTAAGAAACTCTTCAAAAGAAGATTCATCTTAGAAGTTGTCTTTAGCCCCTAGAAATTTTGAAAGGACTTTGTTGCATGCTTTCAACATAACACAGAACTTTTGGGTGGACTTCTGCGGACTCTGTTTAATAATAACAATGTTGCATTTGGATTACAGTCACTCTTTCTTCTTAATAGTTAAAACAACCTTCCTGTTATAAACTAACCAAAGTTCTAGGCCAAGTAAGCATTTAAATATTGGGCTTCAGGACTGGTCTAGGTTGAATGAAGCTAACGAGAACTTCCTAGGAGAGAACTGCTGATTAATAGACAGCTGAACCTTTGAAATTATTATTTTGACTTTGATGAGTAATCCTTGCAGAAGGTGTGATCCATTTAATGTCATTCTTACCATGTTTATTAAATTAAGGAACTCAAGCCCTAGATCTTGTGTTACAAAACTCTTCTTTAAAAATAGCGGCCACTGCTTCTCAATCGAGTCAGAACAAGGCTTGGCTTTAGCATCATCCTGCTCCTTCTGAGGGATTTTGGTTTCATAAAATTCTTTTAAGCTCTGAAACTGCATCTCTACCTAAAAAAGAAAAAGAGAGTTAGGAACACTTAAACATTTTTTTTTTAAAGAAAAAGAACAGTAGATTCCAATAAAAGCCTATATAAAACCTAAAACTACATTTTCTGAATTTTTAATTTTTAAACATTTTATTTATTTATTTATTTTTAGCGATAAGGTCCTTTGCTCTGTCACACAGGCTAGAGTGCAGTGGCACGATCATAGCTCACTGCAGCCTCGATCTCTTGGGGTCAAGCGATCCTCCCTCCTCATCCTCCAAGTATTAATAGTTAAAAACTACAGACTATAGGCACTCGACACCAGGCCTGGCTAATTTTTTTTGTTGTTTTTTTCGTTTTTGTAGAGATGAGGTCTTGCTATGTTGCCCAGGTTGGTCTCGGACTCTTGGGCTCAAGAGATCCTCCTGTCTTGGCCTCTCAAAGTGCTGAGATTACGGGCATTAGCCACCAACCCCAGCCCATTTTCAGAATTTTTAAAATAATTATTGAATGTTTTCAACTTATTGAAAAGATATAAAAATCTATTTGGATTGTTGATTGTTTGGGTAGAACACTGAGCTGACAGGTTTATTAAGCATAAAAACTAATTATATAAACATCATATTTATAAATTCTGTGTTTGTATGTTTTTCAATTTGGGACAATTTATGTCAAAGACCTGTGTGGTTTCATTTAAAGCCAAGTTTCATAATTCAGAAGAAAGATGCATACATAGAATCAGATAATACAAATCAGTAAGAAATATAGGCCAGTGAAAGATGATTAGTAATTAGTAAATCACGATTTACTTCTAATCATCAATAAACCAGAAAAAAAAAGTATAAATAATTCTTAATTTTCTGCCAAAGTATTGATATTAAACTGCCTCCATGAGCTAATCTCTTATTAAGGTACATTACTATGTTTCCCTGGAATTATATTTTCTCATTTGCTAACCAATGTAAGCAATATTAGATCATTTTAAATCACTCTCCTTGAGCAGAGTTTATATAAAATCAAATGTGTCTGTAGACCTACAGATTAATATGTCATTGGATGATATAGAAATAGTAGAAATTATTTGACACAAGTTTGTATGCATTTTCAGTAACACCAATGCCTGACAGGACTAGAGTTAAATAGCTCGTAACTCCCAATCTAAACACGGTAAGAAATTTCAGGCAATGGTTAGTCACTATATTTTAAAGATTTTAACATTGTTCTTGATTTAACTGAACTCGATAGGAGAGCCTGCAAATAGCTCTCAGAGACAGAAGCTCTCTCCTCATTTCCATATTCCACTTATACATGCCTCTACGTTTTGCTGATGCTTGTTCCCTCAGCTCAGAATGATCTTTCCTGAATTTTCTTCTCTTATTTATCTTTCATGAGCAGTTAAAATGCCACTTCCTCCATGGAGCCTTCTAAGATGCCCTAGTAATAATTAACTATTTTGGGGGGTATTCAAAGATAGTTCTAGGAGAAAGAGAGCCATAATCAAATTATTACAACACAGAGACACATATACAGACAATATTACGGGCACACTGAGGAGAGACCACCAACTCTATATGGAGTAAATAGGGAAGCGCTTCCCAAAGGAAGTGACATTTGATCTGTGTCTTGAATAATTGTCCAGGGTGAGAAGGCATCAAAGGGGATCCCGGATGGGAGGGATAACTTGTGTAAAAGTGTGAAACACTAGCTGTGAAGGCACTCACTGGTTCAGAGGACAATACATGATCTTAGTGTGAGTGAAGTAGAGGTTGCACAAGCTGAATGGTAAGAAAAGAGACGGAGGGATATTTGTGCTGGGATAAAGCTGGCCAGCAAGTTTCAGCCTGTTTCCTACTGTAACCAACATAAGTGAGATACATTCTGATTAGGTTGAAACCACTGACAGATGACTCGGAATCAGCATGGCAATCATCAGGGCTTCAAAAAGGTCATCCATTATAGGCTGGGTGTCAATATTATGGGTAGTCAGTTATGTGCAATTCTCAAAACACAAACTTCAATTCATCCTTCTTTTCTAACTGCTCAAAAAAGCCTCCTTGAATGCAAATGAGAACCATATTATTATAGAAATTCCCTTAACTCTGTACCAGTTGATTTAGGTGAATCAATGGGAGATTTTATTCATTTTTGGCAAAAGTTATTTGCAACTTGCTTTATTACACTTGTCAAATTACCTGAATTTCAGGAGGTAATGTGATCAGATTTGCCTTAGAATGACTTTTGTTTTGGCTACAATGAGAAGGGGAGTGTGAAGGGGTAAATACAGGAGGCAAACTGAGCAGGCAGAAGATGACATCATTAAGCTGGATAAGAGATGATGCCAGCCTGAACCAAGGAAGTGATGGTGCAAGTGCAGAGAAAGGGGAGTTCAGAAATCTTTTAGGTTGGCTCAATAAACAGATATGGAAGAGCACGGCCTTTGAAATAGGAAAAACAAAAGGGAAATAATTTGGGATTAAACTTCAGCTTTGACGTTTGCTAGTGCTTGATCTTGCATACCTCATCCTTCAGAGCCTCAGTTTCCCATATTTACAAAATGGGGATCATAGTAACTAAAACATAGGGTGCTATAAGGATTAAACAAAATCAGGAATGAAAAGCACAGTACCTAGTACGAAATAAATGCTCACTGAGAAAGTGATTGAAAGAGACATAGAAGCTTCTAAATAGCATTCCTGAAAGGATGGTGGAGTCATTAACCCAATGCCAAAACACAGAAGGAAAAGCATACTTGAGGAAAAGACACCAGCTGTGTTTTGCTGAGTTGGAGGAGCCTACAGGATACAGAGCTAACTGAAAGCATTGGTTTACAGCTCAGGAGAACTGGGGTTCAGGAACCACTTTTGAGTTATTGGTGAAGAAACCATAGGTGGGAATGTGGTTTTTGTAAAAAAAAAGTGGGTACAATGTGCAAAAGAGAGGGCACATGCAAGAACTCTATGACCCACCATGCTTTAAGAACAAAAAAGAAAAGTGAACTAGGAGAAAGGACGAGGAACAGAAAAAGAAGTAGATAGGATTATTCCACTTAGGTGAAATATTCAGCAAAGGCAAACCTAGAGAGACAGAAAGTAGATCAGTGCTTGCCTGAGGCTGGGGGTGGGAGCCAGGACTGCCTAAAAATGTATGCCAGTGCTCTTCTGGGGATGATGGACATACACTAAAACTGGAGTGCTATGGTGGTTGCATGATTCTATAAATATAGGAAAAATCACGGCATTATGAAATATGTGAGTTTCATGCTATGTAAATTATACCTCAGTAAATCTGTTATTAAAAAAAAAAAAAAAACCCAAAGGAGGTGAGAGTGGGTAACTGGGTCAAATAAATGCTGCAGAAAGATTAAGCAGGATGAAGACTGAAAATATACTATTTCATTTGTCAACCAGTAGGTAGCTTAAAAGAATGTTTTTAATGGAGTGAAGAGGTGGCAAGTGGAAGGGTTGAGACAGGAACAAAGCGAATTGCAGTGGGACAAGGACAGGATGAGCAAGTAGAGGTGAGGAATATCTTCTTCCCACTTCAAGAGTCCAAATTTGAGCCTGGGCATCATGAAGAAACCCCATTTCTACAAAAAAAAAAAAAAAAA
>NW_012115422.1:5794019-5817080 GCF_000951035.1 Colobus angolensis palliatus
GACCAGCCTGACCAACATGGAGAAACCCTTCTCTACTAAAAATACAAAAATTAGCTGGGTGTGGCGGCGCATGCCTGTAATCCCAGCTACTCCTGGCTGAAGCAGGAGAATCGCTTGAATCCAGGAGGTGGAGGTTGCAGTGAGCCATAATTGCGCCATTGCACTGCAGCCTGGACAACGAGAGTAAAACTCCATCTCAAAATAATAATAATAAATAATAATAAAATTAAAAAAATAAAATTAGAACATGATTGCTGGAGCTGGATGCTGAAGGATGTAGGAATATTCAGGAAAAGACTAATCATAGATTTGTGCTGGACAGGAGCAAAGACTTTCGTTTATTGGAACCCATGGAAGACGGGTGAATATGTCAACAAGTTTGGAAGTCAAGGCCATTATTGTCAATGGCTTCATTTTTTTTTTTTCAGTGACATATGAGTTAAGAACATTGGATGAGATTTAGAGATAGAAACTAAGGTAACATGCTTGAGAATTTCTACCAATGGGCACCAACTAGGGAGCATATGGGAGACCCAGCTGAGGCAGAGGCTCGTGCATTTGTAATGGGGCCAATCAGCACAATTGTATGATTTTCCACTGGAGTGTCTGGAAGCTTGGAAAGAAAGGCTGAGTAAACAGACTATTGGATTGATCTCGTATTGGGAGTTGGCAGGGTTAGTCAGGGTGGAGGGCAGGGAGTTGAGGGGATGGAGAATGGAAAGGAAATGAGTAACCATTAGCCAGTGAGGAAGAAAGGAAAGCCAGAGGAGGAGTGAAGTAATGTACGGGGAGCATCGCTAGGACTGGAAGGATGGAAGCCTCTGCCAGGTAGAAAATCAGATTTAGCAGAAAACAGAAAGCAGGAAGCTAGAATGTTCTGATTAAATTGTTGTTTGCAAAGCTAAGCCTTCTGGTCCAAAGGCCAGAGTGGATCAAAGTGGATGCTTAACTGAAGGCTGAGGAGGTTCATTTTTGGCAATGAAGATGCAGAAGGCAAGCACTTCTTTGTAGCTTCTCTACCATTTCACGTACTGCATTATAATATTCATCAACAAGATAATTCTGTCAGTTGGGAATAGTTTGGAACTTGCCAAACCATGAGAGTTTAGGGTCAAGAACTAAAAACAACACGAAGGATAAATGCTCGAGGGGATGGGTACGCCATTCTCCATGATGTGATTATTACACATTGCATGCCTGCATCCAATCATCTCATACATATATATATACCTAGGTATGCACAAAAATCAAAAATTAAGAAAAAAGAAAAATAAAGAGAAAAAGCTAAAAAGTCAGAAGGGACAAACAGTTGAGTAAAAATGTAGAAAAGGATGCAGTGGTGAACTGAGAATATTATAAAGGAATTGGACAGAGGAGAGGTGTGACGGCAGGGTGGTGGTGGTGAGAGTTAAGAAGGAAGGTGTTGAGAAGGTGGAGGTAAGAAGAGGAAAACATCAAGCACATACTTGTCTTGGGTTGGCTCCACCCTTGAGTGAACCCTGCTGGCTCTGCCTCCCACTAAACCAGCACCTCTCTGCCTGAAGAGGAGAGTGATCTATATTTGCATGGGGGTTACTAGGATAGGGGTTAAATCAAGTGGGACTCTAGGGCTTTTCTATTACTGATGCCAGCTTCAAGAAGCAATGACCTTTGAGATGGAACCTAGTGTACTAGAGGGAATATTAGAGGCTGTCTAGTATAACCAGACAAAATAAGGCCTCAGAAGAAATTCTGAGGGTAACATAGGAAGACACATCATACAAGGCAGATTTGAGACTGAACCCAGTAGCCTGTATTTTCCAATTCTGTGTATTTCAAATGAACCACACTAACTGCTAAGGTATTCAAAAAGATCCATGGCTTAGAAGATGACTATTCTGAAATACTTTTGGTGTCTGTTTAGGATATTGTAAATATTTGTAGGATGTAGTAAAAATTATTCCAATATAACCAGTTTGTTTCTTTGTGCATAGACCACACTATCCACACATACAAATTTGTATGTTTTTAATAAAACAACTTATTTTTTGAGCCTTTGTATGGTGCCTTGAAGAATGTGAAAAAACAAAAAACAAATAAACAGAATCTCAGAACCCCAAACTCACTATGCCCAACGGAAGGTTAAGCTTGGGAACTGGGTCACACACACAAAAACTACTTTGCTTTTGTTTCCAAACAGATAACTGTAATTTTACAGCTTTATGTCATAGACTCTACTCCCTCTTTTCACATGTTTACTTTATCTTATGCAAAATGTAGATTTATTGGGTGTGCAACAACGCATAATTTACTTTTTCCCCATGTAAAAGTGTAGGTTTTCACATGTAAAATATAGACTTGCTGAGGCTAATCAGAGCCTCACAAGAATGTAACCAGCTGCCTCACTGCCTATCCTCCCTCCTTTTTGTTTTCCTTGTGCTTGCCCTTTCTCCTTTAAATACTGAAGTTCCCCAAACCCCCTTTGGAAAAAAGCACAGGTCACAGGTGCTCCTGGGATTTTTATTTTTTCCCAGGCACATGTCAACCTTGGCTAAATAAACCTTTATAGATTGAGAACTGCTGCAATCACTCTTTGGTTTACAAGAATACAGGGCCTGTAAGTGAGCCCATGCACAGGGGTAGAGGACATGGAACTACCCACCAAGGCAGAGCGTATATGCCCACAGAAAGCAAGGACATGGGCAGTGGCCACCTTGCTGAAGAAGGTTAACACATAGTACCATACCTCCTCTGATGACTTCAGAAATGCCACGTAAGTCTGCAGGACTTGTGATCTGTAGTCAATGCTTTGGCCAAATAGGTTTAATTCTTCTGCTAGCCATCTAGCTTTAGAGGAAAGTGATACCATTTCATCAGATTCAAATTCGTTTTTCTCCCTCATGGTTTTTGCAGCTGCTTCTAATTCATGTGATGTCTCCTGTAAAATCAAAGCACTGGAGGTCAGAAACTGACAGGGGAATCATGAACATTCACATTTCATTATCTTCTGCATATCCATCAATTATGATTACTAATTGAACTTATACCAAGAATCTCCTCAATAAAGAAAGACACAACTTCCAAAAAAAAAAAAAAAGGGCACTTTAGAATGAAAATCATCACAAATTATTCTTGGTTCTATCAGCTATATTTATTTTGAGCACTCTATTTTCTGTGTCACAGATAAAAGAAAGGTTGTTTGGTATGAAAGGTTAAAAATGTTTTAAATAATTTAAATGAATTAATTATACATGAGATTGCCATTTGAAATTTAACAATACCTCTAGCAAATTCCTAAAGTAATTTTATTACATAAGAGATGGCAAATTTACAAAACTTATTCATTAGTTTTTAGTTTGCAAAAAGACGACATATCGATAATGCAGTCTTATTTAAATCTCTATCTAGAAGGGCTAGTAGGGAAAATATCACATATCAGGCCTAAATAACCTAAAAAGTCAGTGACTTTGACTTGCTCAGGGATGTTCTCCTATGTTTTCTTCTGAGTGTAATTTCTGTTATGTGAACTCCAACCACTGATTAAATGGATGAATAGAAATTGTAGCCAAGACGATTATGCATGTCATAGAAAGAGCCATGTAAAATTTCATGTGAGAACAACCTAAAAACCAAGCAAAAGGAAAGAAAAAAGCTCTGTAGCAATGAGAGATTGCTTCCCTACTTGTGATTAATATGCTTCCCAAGTACTCCATTGAATGAAGGCAATTTTAATTTACAGGCCCTGCTTCATGATAGCACTGTGGGAAGGAGAGAAGTGGGGAATTTCTTCCCTTGTAATCTCCCTTCCCATTTCTAAAATGTTTAACATTAAAAAATGAAATTGAGTTCAGACATAAGCTTTAAGTATTCTAAATAATAAATTAAAAATACCCCATTTAACAAAAAATTGGTGTGTTTGTGAGTTTCCGGTGGGGACACAGTCCATGAAGGAGGCTCTTCTGCTGAGAACTGGAGTCACAGGGCTCTTCCTGCAGACCTGGGAGAACCAGAGGAGGGCACTTGACTTAGGTTCCTTAAACTTTGCTGGAGCAGACAGAAACTTCAGGGCAGGTTTGGAGCTAAGTGCCACGTGAAACGGGTAGGAGGGGAGCTGGAGAAGGTGCTATGGTGGGGGTGTGGCACTTTCTGTCTCTGAGTGTTAGGTAAGCAAACAAGGTTGTTTTTATTTATATCCTTGGAATCTTGCAATAATGCACGTTGCTTCTGGTAATTTTTTGGTAACTTGCTCCTGCAGAAAAAATTGCCAATAGTCAGAGAAGCACTGTCCCTGCCTCCTCTGTCACCCCCAAAATGAAGCTTTTTTTTGAGAAAAAGCCCAGGCAAGAAAGGGAACCAAATGACCAATACCCAGCTGTAATGCTGACTTTCAGTGAGCACAAATGTCCTAATAAATGCACATATAAATATAATTTAGACATGTAAGAATATGAGTTTTTAAGTCATTGTGCGCTACATACGAACTTAGAATTGCAAACCTCAAGGGTGCTAGGATTAAGTTTATAGCTATCAAAAAATTTAAAAATTATATTTACAAAATTATAGCCATAATAATCATTCTCATTTTACTTACCTTAGCTTGGATATCTAGTTCCAGATATTTATTCAAAATCTTCTCTGATTCAGAACAGGTGGAACCGACATTCATTGCATTAGAAAGTACTGGACTGATTTTCTGAATTGACATTTCCACCTTTAGAAGTGAATAATATATGGCAGTCTTAGTAATATATTTTTGCATATATGTACACATATATGTCAGGAAGATAAATATTATTTTATAGATTCTCGTTATACTTGAAATATATTTTACCAATATTAATCTAATATAGTTTTAAATATTCAGAATTTCATATTTTAATAATGCTGCTCTTCACAGGAGGTAATACTTGTGGCCCACCAACAAAGGTTATATGTGGAAAGGTATTTCTTTTATTAGCAGCTGTGAGATATAAGCAATCATCCACATCCTCTAAGAACTTACCTATATTACCTATGAAGGATAATGCACTTGCTAACACATCAACAGAGATGAATTTATCTGTGAGTGGAATGGGACCCAATTTACAGGCACATTTTAAAGGCAAGATCCAGAGCATGAGCATCGCAGTATTTTGGGAAGAGGGACTCTAGGGAAGCACCAAACCCTGGACATGTCATAGTAAAACACAGGGGCATACTCAGGACATTTAATTGATGAGCTTGGAGGACTACGATTTGATCCTCAGTGGACATGAATCATTGACTAAAATGACCCTTGAAAGGCTCTGTTCCATTCAAGTTACATGCTTTGTCCCGTTGCTCTAACTCCAGTCCATACTCCCCAGACTCAAATTGACTCTGAATTGGCAATAGGACAAGTAGCAGCAGCTGAGGTCCTACTGTTCCACCACCACCACCAAATTAGCTTGGTTCTCAAGCTCCAGGGGATGCAGGACCACAGCTGCCACCATATTTGGAAACTCCCTGAACCCAGGCACCAGAACGAGGATAAAATTCCCAAGTTTCTGATTAATAACAGGTGAGGAGGCAATTTAAATACAGACATTGATATTTAATGTCCTCTCCAGTGAAGGGTACTAACTCTATTCATGTAAGTTCAGGCACATAAGTCCATCGTACCAAATGAAAACATCATTGAAAATTTGAGACCCAGCCTCTACAGCAAGATTCATTAGCAACAATGCCATTGAGATATTACTAGTTTTTGCTGAAGATAAATAATTTTTTTATTTAGTCAAATTGCAGCTCCTTAGTTTTATTCCCCTTTGGAAACAGGAAGTAAAATTCTTCCATATGAAGCCATCATGTTCACTTTGCAGAGAGGATTTTCACATGTATGTTTATATGCAGAATGACTGTGTTGCCTCGCACTGGTCTAGTTCAATAAAATATAACAATGGCAATTTATTCCTTGAAAAACCTAAAACTCATAATATTTGGTATCTGTCTATATATCAATCTATCTACCTATCTATAGTCCTGGTGTTGTATGGTACCAAGGTAACAGAAACTTGTGCATATTTGAACCATGCTCAGAACGATGCACATGAAAGATCCACTCTATTCCCATATGTACTTGGTTCAGTTAACACAGTACTGTGCAAAGTGGGAACTGCCTTTGTGTATATACCTTCAGGCCAGAGGCGCAGACAGGCCACCTGGGTCAGGGATGGTTGATGAACAATAGTGAATTACAACCCTGTCTAGTTCAATTAAAGGACCCAATGTGGAACATAAGGGCAGCCTAAGGAGACATGCCCCTGTCCTCCCACCATGCCTACATACTGCCCTACCATACCATCTATTATCACCAACTTAGATGTTTAAGTTTTAGTTGATGAAACTACCTTCCGTAGATAACCCTCCACTGAGGCTGTTAGTTGTTGTTTCTTAAGAGCATATTCCTTGTGCGCTGAACACTGTTCAGTCAGATGATCCACTCGTCTCTTAATGCACCCCATCATCTCATGGATGCCAGACACCTGAGAGCTGAACAGAGCAAACCAGCTGTTAATTCACTCTACCCCAATATAGAACACAGAATATTTGAAAAGAGATCTGCTTTCATGTTAGGTAGGCATTGGTAAAAGGCATCAGCTTTAGGATAATAGAAGTTAAGTAGCTATCATCTCGGTATAGCAGAAAGCAAAAACAAATTATATTCTTTTGTTTTGTCAGTCAGTCCTGAGGGAAAAGGTGAGTTATGGGTTTTTGCAACAAGGTCTAATCTTCTTTTCTAAAGGCTTACTTTTTAATATTTCTGTAGGATATTTTGAAAACCTGATGGCAAAGCCACAGTGTGTTTACCACGACTTTTCCTTAGGGTGTTATTTAAAAACTTCATTTATCGAAAGATGCTCTTTGAATAGAAATGTGGATCAGCCAATTAACAAAGCATTTACTAATCCAATGGTGTAAAATATTTAGATAACACTAAGGTCCTTGTTCTCAATGATTATGAATGCTCAAGGCTGTATTCATTAGATGAAAACCAAGTTATCACCAACAATTAGAAATCAAATATACTTGTTGATAAAAAAAAGAAGCCAAGCCTCCCATTATCATTTTTGTGCCTGTGCTAGCCTCATGAGACAAAGAAAAGTGACATGAGAGCTCCTGCAACGAAAATGCCTCTAAAACAATGCATGACCTTCGAGCTGGACCCTACCTCTAGTCCAAAGACATCTTAACAAGCTTCCTAATATTGTTGATGGAATGAACACTTTGAAATTTTCCAACCTATCCCTAAGACTATTTAAGAAGTTGATGTCTTTCATTTCCCCTCAGTCATTTCCTTCGCATACTGTATTAATAAAGATTAACATGATAGCCCTTAAATTTAATTACCGAGAGTTTAAAAAGAGCTCAGAACAAGGTACAGGTTTCAGTCATTTTACCTCAAAATAATTAATTTATGACTCTGTAAAAATGAATTTAATTAGTAATGAAATGAGGGCAAGATCCTAAAGGACTGAGAGGTAAAGTAACCTCACTGGAGTGATGACGAGGCCGCTACAGAGCTGGAAAACGCTGCGGTGTGCCTTGTGGACCACAGGAGTCTCAGATACGTTTAATTGGAGGAAAATACGAAACCACTATGAGTAATCTTATTCCTGACACATAATGTTTCACAGATGTTACATTTTAAACATTTAGTTTTGCATTTTAATACGTAGAGACAGTGAAGAATATAATCAAGACATCAGGAGATTCTTCTCATTTATCATTAAGAAATTGCTCTTAATAACACTAAATTCCATAATTCTACAAAAGCAGTGTATTGGTAATATGAATTGTATTTTGACTAGGCTTTAGACTTTGAAATATTGTTTGCTCAAAAGGCATTTAAAAGCCCAGTTTTCCTGTATACTTTAGGCTCCAAGTTTTCTGCAGAATATGGAAACCTGGAATGAGAAAAATAAATTGAATAAGGGACATTGTGGAAAGAAGGTACAGAGAACAAAGGTTGTGAAAGGAAATGGGCAAACACATAGAGAAGAAATATAGCTGAAAGTGGCAGAAAATGCCATTACTAAAATAAAAGGAATTTGGAAATGATTAATACAATTAAGAAAGAAAAGCCAAGATAAAAGGTGCCCACTCCCACCTCTGAGCTGCCCTGTGTGGTCCCACCCCAAATGCCCTCGGCATCCATTCCAGTTAGGGGCTATTTTACCAACTAAACTTAGAATACAGGCCTCCCTGGTCCCAAGAAGCTGTAGCTTGGAGGGGAGTCCAAATTCTGAATAGGCTACTCCCTGGGGGAAACTAGATCTCAGTAACCAGCTCCAGCCAAGCCTCTTGATTCCTGTTCACATTACTCTTTATTCCCTGGCCTTCTCTAAAGAATAAGACTGTTAGCCAGCTTCTTGCAGTTATCTATAAGTCCTAGCCATGATGTCTCAGGTATCAGAAGTACCAGAACTCAGACCCACTCTCTGACTCTCACCTGAACTTGCTCTAGCATCTCCTCCCCCTCCCAAATTTCCCACTTGAATCCCTACTTTGTCTTAATTATGATGCTCTAATTCAACACTCACACTAACCCCAGCCTCCTCTTTGGCTATTTGAATCTAAAATGAACTCTCTTTCTAAAATGGCATCACTCGATTGTACAGTGTCATGGGAAATATAGATTATAGATGCACACTTCTTATAAATTTGCATATAGTCATAATAATAGCTACTATTTAATACATTCTTGCACCAAACATGCCACTTTGTTAAGTGCAATAGATGCATTATTTGATAGACTCCTTAAAATAACTTTGTGAAGTGTCAGAAAAGCAGCAATAACTTCAATTTTTAGCCAATGAAACTGAGCCTTCACAGGTGACATAACTTGCCCTAGAGACACACATCTAATAAGTAGCAAAGATTTGATTTAATGTCAAGTCTCTCTGCTACCTGAATAGATAGACTTAATATACTTAACAATTTTATTGAATTAATGATTAGTTATACATCTTACCTTCAGGAAATTTAAGGAAAAACAGATTACATTGGTTTAGTTTTTACCATAAAATGCCATAACTACAACTAATAAAAACAGTCATTGAGCTCTTACTGTGATAAGGCACCATTCTTAATGTTTTAAGTAGTCTCTTTTCTAATCCTCATAACAACCCTATGAGCTGAGTAGGATTGTTATCCCCATTTCGTTGATGAGTAGACTGAGGAACACAGAGAGTCTCAGTAACTGGCCCAGATCTGAAATGGCTGACATCTGATCTCAGAGTTCACATTCTACCACTTCATAGTGCTTTTTCTGGGTCTATGACACATGACTTGGGGTAGGGAGTATTTTCTCCTCTAAAATTTCACTTTGCCTTGAGTTGAGTGTTCTTGGCTGTCGTAGAATCAGGGGTGGCCTGGCTGACATGCTGTTTTGAAACCTGGCTTTTCCAGGTAATGCAATGCCTGCTGCAGTTTTCCAAGTGGCCACTAGAGGGTCATGGTAGCTTGTTCAAATTACAACCTGTCTTGAAGGTCCCTCCAGCACAAAAAAACAGGTAAACAGAACCAAACCAAGCATTCCTTCCATAAAAGTGTTGCTTTTTAAAGAACCTACAATTTTAACTTAGGTGAATTACAACCAACCATATAGGATATCTCTATCTCTCTCTGTTTTTCAGTAACCTTGTAGATTCTGTCTCATTTTGTGGTGATTTATGCCTTATTATGTGTATCTATTGTGTTGTAAATTCTTTGAGGGAAATAAATGGTGTCCTATTTATTCTTAAATCCCTTGTACCCCTGAACACATAGCCTTTTAAGTAGTCGAATATCAATGCCCATTTTCAGATAAAATAAAATAGTCTCTGGTCATTATTTAAGGGAAGAATACACACAGATTTAAAGATTGAGAAGAACATACGCACAGTTACCATATTTGGAATGTCATAGTAACAGTGTCCAGCAGTTTTAAACAACGATGACTTGCACTTTTGGCCACTTGTAGAAGTTTTAGGCTATCCAAAGACTGCCCAATTTCTTCTTTGGTATGCTTTGGCATTTATAGTTAGGTTAAACCAAATTTATCATGTGTAGTTTGGCTTGATACTTCCTTCTATTTAAAGCTTTAGAGGGACAAACTGAACTGCCTTGTCATTCTGTGCATCATTGCCCGTCCTGTGTGTACTCCATTCTCACATGTGGCTTAGATCCTTTTCTCGAGAAGAGAAGTTTCCATTCATCTTGGTTACTCTAGCCAGTTCCCATTTCCCTCTCTCTATGCCCTTATAACTTGGTCATCTCTGTCTGATTGGGCAGTAACCAGTTCCTTTTCTCATTCCCAATTGGAAGATATCCATCACATTCTCAGTCCTAGGGCTTTTTCTATTCCTTCTTAGTGACATCCTAATCTGCAGGTTACATTCAGCCCTGATTCCATCCTTTTCCATTAGAAACTTTATACGGTGATACCAGACTTTTCTTTTGAAAGTTCTAAAACATTTTAAAACCTGCATAGCATGCAGATTGACAGTTTCCTCAGCACTTGAACGGCGGGTGGTCTGATCAAAGGAAAGGTATGACCCCACTCTTTGCCAGCAATTCTTACATGAACTGAAAATAAATTAATAGAATCTCATCAGTCTCCCAGAAATGAGTCCTATTACTTTACAATCTTATTAAATTAATGATGAAACTTGGTTGAACGAAAAACGTGGTGCCCTGTCATTTTGTTCTGATTTGGAAGCAACACTGCCCATGTGCAGTCTGATTGGGTGGGAGAGGGGCTAACAATGGGCTAGACTTCTAGCTCTAACAGTCTGTGGCTCTGTGATTTGCATTGGAAACATTGATTGACCTTTGGGCCCTCTCTGTAAGAATGGATTAGAGGATGCCTGTCTGTAGTGTGAACATGCGGTACATCAGATTATTCCTGATGTTGACTTTGACTTTTCCAAGCATCACAGACTGTGAAGGCTTCTTCAGGCATTTGTTAGAAACTCCAAATGAGAACATTCTCTCCCTTACTCATTCAGCCAATAGAGGGGAGTGGAGGAGGAAGAAAAATAATTACTTTTTTTTTTTTTTTTCTCAAAGAGCAGAGAATTTGGTTTAAGAATAGGCTGTTCTATTTACTGTATGGAAGCAGTTGCCTTATCTTTGCATTTGTTGTAAATTGGGGCTGGAGGAGGGGAGCAAATTCCAATGTTAATGTGTTCTAATGATCATTTCTGAAGAATGGTAAGTTGCTTTCAAACCTTTCATAAATTACTATTGTCAGCCCATCTGGATTAGGAGCTGAACCAGATGGTAAGCACTTGACAGCTTACTCTGTCTCATTGAGAGAGATCAGCTGACCATATTTTTCTTTTTGTCTCTGGACAAATCATACTTTGAAGATGGAAAAAAATCTTCCTTATCTTTAGCTTGCTGCTTCTTTTAACGGGAACCTGAAGAGTGTTTGTTTATGTTTATGGCTGTCTTTATTTTTGAGGAAACAACTGCTGCTCTCTAGTTTTCATCCCTACTTTGAAAAAGTGCCATTTATACTGTAGAAGTGAAGTGCCTATGTTTCTACAATAAATTTGATTCTTATTTAAGTTATATACTTCGAAAATCTCTCCCACCAAACATATCTGTCTGTCTCTGTCTCTCTCTCTCTCTCTCACACACACACACACACACACACACACACAATCTTTTATGTATAGATAACAAAGTAGAAACAGAAAGCAGTAAGTGTGGCTGAAGCTACAGGGCACCTGAGTTCTTGTTCAGATGCATGTAGAGATGGCCAGAAGTTCCATTTCTGTGAGGCCATAGAGACCAACATATATGTTCTATTTGAAGGGTGCCATTGCTAGGATTCTTCCTGAAATCAGTAGCAGAGATGAAATTCTCCACCCTCATTAGGGGAGGTTGAAAATACTGCAGCCAACTGCTATATGGATATAGCCAACTGCTATATCCATGGGGGCCATGGAATCAAACATGGCGAGCCATCAGGAACCACATCAAGCCCTCTTCTGGTTTTCTGACTGCATCTTCAAGAGCCAGAATATCTCTATAGATGCTTGTGTGACCCTGATCAAATAACAGAAGGACATTTTATGCTGGACTGAAGGTACTATGAGTCCAGGTGGTCACTGCAAAGCTGCTAAGGAGGAAAGAGCAAAGAGAGAAGAAAGCAAGCAAAAGAAAGTCAAAGAAAAAAACCCTCCCACTCCAAATAAGAGTGCAATCCAAAATCTTAAAACACATGAGGAAAAGCAAATCCAAGATACATTCAACAACCAAGAGATAACTGCACTCCAGTTGTAAAGAAAATAAGTACAGCAATCTGACAATGACTTTAAGGTAAATGCCTGAGATCGTCAGAGAGATTTTAAAAAAACCAACACCCACAATAAAAGACCAAGAAACTTTGAAACAAAAACAGTCAGAAATAAAGCAAAATTTGATACAAAAAAATTAGAAATCACAGAAATGAAAACAATATATTTTCTAAAATAAGAAATCAATGAATGAAAACAAAGGGGAAATTGACAAAAGAGAAAATAGCTTGAGGACCCAGGGAGAATGCAACATGAGGAGTTAAAATAGTGAAAAAAAAAACAAAGACAGGTAAGAGACTGGAAAGAGACCAAGAGGCTCCAACATTCTTCTAATAGAAGGTGTAGGAGAAGAGAAAAAATGGTAATGGCAGAAAAGTATATTTAAAAAGATAATTGCTGAAATTTTCTCATAATTTGCGACATGGTACTGAGGTTAAAAGGGCACAGCAAGAGCTAAACAGATAAATGCCCACATTTGAGATTATTTGGAAAACATAAAAATATCTTTTAATGTATTTCCTTCCAAAAAGACTTTCTTTTTGGTAATCCCCTGGCCCTCCTCGCCTACTCCACCCCACATTAGTATTATGCCATATAGAGAACTTGGGCCCCACTTGTACCTACTTAACTGTTATATTGTGAGGATACTCTGTCTTAAAATAGTCTTCAAAACACCATTTGATAGGGACTTAGAATATTCCATTATGTGCTTTCCCTTAAACTATTCAAACATTTCCCTAGTTTCTGGAAACATTTAGGTGGTTTTCGGGTTTGCGCTATTATAAATAGCACTGTGATGAGCATCTTGTTCATAAATAAGTCCCCTCACATCTCTTTCTGTCTCTTTTCTTTGTCCTCTTCTCCCTAAACCCTGTAATATGAGAGGACTCCTCAACCACCTAGGGCAGGGATTTCTGCCTCTTTAGTCAGCCTTCCTCTGGAGGTTCTGTGGATCCAGATCTTTTTACTCTGGGATCTTTGCTACTTCACGTCACATCATCAGCATTATAAATGAATACATTCATATTGCAGTGGTAAAGATACTTTATGAGAATCTAGTGTAGTTACTCCTGGATTTAATGGAAAGTGTGAGCTTTTGGTACTTTTCATACTAAAGAGTTTTAGAATGATAAAATCTTTAACAGTGTTAACAAGCCAAGATTGCAGTTATGACATTTACCCAGCCTCTAAAAAGAACAGCTTAATATAGACATGAAAATATTTGGAAAGTGGCTGGGTTAAGACTGTCAGAAGAACTCAACTTTGTAATTTCCTAAATTTCACTATCTGACATTTACCATCTAAATGCATCATCAAACTCTTTTAAAAGCAGTTATTTTTAAGTTCTTAAATGCTTAGTACAGTTCATATAAAATGCAGGCATAGACAAATCTACTGGGCAAAGGAAATGTGTTTGCTTTGTTGGAGAATGGAGATTGTTTTTGTTTGTTAAGATCTTTGTAAATATTTTCATTATGATAAGGGCTTTCCTTCAATGTCATGCCAACCCCTTAACATTTCAAATCAAGTCACCCAGTATGTAATACTAGAGTAATGTTAATACTAAGCTATGGAAGGTAAAAAGAGGTTTCTTGGGTGGTTTCAGCCCTGGGGTGATATCATAGTCTGAATGAGGACATGATACTGTCACAAATGAAATAACTAAAGAGTGATTCAGCCCAGCACAGAATGAAAAGTGAAGCCATGAGATAGACACGACAAATAAAAAGGAATTCAAATAAACTATTATGTGGTAGGTATTGATTCAGTTCATCTCGGCTTGAAGATGTAGACCCCATCTCAGCCTACCAAATACAGCAACTGTTCATAGCCCTCTCAGATTTCACCCTTTCACCTGGCCTGTCCTGATCTCAGACTTTAGGATTGTGTCTCTCTTCTCTGAAGAGTGACCCCAACACCTACTGTACTCATGGTCCCCTCATGCCTGGAGCACACTTCCTTGATGTGCCGCTCCCTGACTGGACATGGGACAGGTTCTGGGGATTTGGGGTCGGTTTTATACGGCTTTGATCCTCCCTGAGGCCTGGTGCTGCTATGTCATATAAGATGCTCATATGTACATTTAATAACTTCTGAAATGAACTGAAAGAAAGAAAAACTTTGCAGAGAAGTTGGGACTTGAGCTGAAGCTAGAAGCTGGAGTAAATTTTCAGTGCACTAAAATATACATTTTTAAAAAAGGATCCATGTTCATTTAGCCACAGGCTTCTTGTTATTGATTAAAGCTGAATGAAAGGAGTAGAAAGACAAAAAGCTAGCAACCTAATAGTAGTTCAGATCAGCTCTTAAGTACTCACACAACCTCTTACTGCAAGGTTACAGGCAATAGGACAAGTTATTACACTTCTCTGTGCCCCAGTTTCCTCATCTGCAAAACAGGGACAATGATAATAGTAGTACCCATTTCACAGGGTGGTTTTGAGGATTAAATTAATTTATGTCTAGAGCACAGAAGTGTTTGCCATTATTGCTAACGAGTCATTGAACATAGTGTACCTCCCCCCTCACTTTGTAGTCTTGTCTGACACCCTTCTCCCCCTACCACCCCCTCCTCCAGTCACACCACCCTTGTCTCTGTGGCACCCTTACTATTGCTCTGCCTGGTCCACTCATCTCCTGGCTGCTTACAGGGTAACCCCCTTTGTTCTTAGAGAGTCTTTCTCTGACTACAATGTTTAAAATGATCTCCTGCTCAGTCACTCTATCTCATTTCCCTTTTATATTTTTTCATAGTACTCATTCCCGGGTAAGAGCATCTTAGGTATTTGATTTATTTGTTGGCTATTTCTTACCACCAGAATAGCATAATCACCATGAAGATGGACACTTCACCTGTCACATTCGATGCCTGGGAACATCTGATTTACAAAAGATGCTCAATAAATATTTCTGAATAAACAAATGAAGAAATGGATCATGTTCTGTCCAAAAAGTTCATAACCATGCACAATATTAACCAAAGGAAGTAGCAGTAACCAATGCAAATGAAAATTGTGGGAAAAGAAAGCAAAATCCAATTAACTCCTGTTTTATGTCTCCATAAAATATGAAAATATGAAGACCTACATTAAGAAGGCAGGAAGTGTTGGATCAAAACAGATAAGTCTTAAAGTTATACCAAAGCAAAATATTCAGTTAGGATAAGGCATATAAGCTTAAATCCACCATGATGAGGTAGAATGAAAAATTATACAGTCCTTTAGGCAGGTGTAGAAATTGAGTTAAGTCTGAAGCAAGTTTATTTGTAAATTATATAAGTTAATTTTAGCAAACGGGAAAGGCAAATGAATACTTCACAAGGTACCCTGGTCTTGCTGGGTTTTTGTATGTTTTTCAGCTCTAAATTGGTAACTGAACTGCGAGAAAAAAAGGAGGTCCCTCATTTTTGTCCCATTATAGAAAACTTTACCCTCACACAAGGTCCTGCACCCAGCACTTCCAATCACCGCAGATTCCTGTATCTTAATAAATGCAAAATTCTGCTTGGTAGCAGGCCATCTTTGGTTTTTCTTTAGACTTGGTTCTCGAGGATGATGCTTACGGAGAGATGAGGAAGGCTGGAAGCCAGGGGCTTTTAACCTCACTATAAGTCTTCGTTTGGCCATTTCTATGATTTAAGTATGGTTCGTCCTGGCCATTTCTATGATTTAAGTATGGTTCGTCCCCACCAAAACTCCTGTGGAGGCTTGGTTCTCAATGAGGTGGTGTTGGGAGGTGGTGTCTTCAAGAGGTAAATAACATGGTCATTAAGATGGATTCATGTATTTTTCATAAGTCTGGGTTAGTTCTCTCAGGAATAGATTAGTTCCCACTAGAGCAGGTTGTTATAAAAGCGAGGCTGCCTCTTGTGTTTTGCCCTTTTTTCATACATAACTGGTTTCCTTCCAATTTTCCATCATGTTAGGAGGCAGCATGAGGTTCTTACCAGAAGCTGACCAGATGTGGCCACCCAATCTTGGCCCTCCAGCCTCCAGAATCATGAGCTAGATAAACTTCTTTCCTTTACATACTAGCAGTCTCAGATATTCTTCTACAGCAACAGAAAATGGACTGAGACAACTGTTATTGTATACACTTTTAGGCATCATAAAGAATGCACTAAAATGCCTTTAAAATTAAAGTAGTTATGTGACAGATATTGTACTCCAAAAAGATAACAACTATTTAATAATGACTCAGAATTATCATCAGATTAAATGCAGGAAATAGAAAAGGCAAGAAAACATGTAAATAACTACAATTTGCTTTGTGAAGCTGCTCAAACTTCAAATGTATTTGATTGCATGATAGTAAAACAGTGTAGGCCTGATCCTAATAAAGTAGTAATTACCGAACAGCAATGAAAATGTCTCAGATTTACTAAGAAAGCTTCATCTCAGATAAATGTAAACTTCTGAGGTCCTATTTTTTGACTAACAGAAAAAAAAATCAGATCAAAGGGCCTCTGAAATTCCTACCTGCCCCAATACTAAATTAAGCCTTTTATTACATTCAGGTAAGTGTTTATCTTCCCTATTTCAAATATTACCTTTCCAGTTAGTGAAAATGAATACAGTTTGATACAACTGACTGCGCTGTAATCATCTGAAACAACCATATTACCCTCAGTATTTTTTTAAGCTCTTTATACAGAAAGTAAAAAAGCATAGTTATACACCATATAACATTTCAATCAACAATGGTGGTCCCACAAGATTATAATGCTGTGCTTTTACTGTACTTTTTCTATGTTTAGATATGCAAATACCATTGTGCTTCATTTGCCTATAATATTCAATACAGTAACATGCTGCGCAAGTCTGCAGCCCGGGAACAACAGGCTAGCTTAGCTATGTAGTAGGCTATACCATGTCTAAGTATGTGTAGGTGTGTGTAAGATGTGTGTAAGTGCACTCTATGATGTTCACACAACACAAAATCATGTAAGACTCATCTCTCCGAATGCGTCCTCACTGTTAAACGATGTATCACTGTACTTGTTTATTAAGCCCTCTCTATGTGCTGATGGTGGTGCACATAGACACGGCTCAACAAACAAGTGAGTTTGTGCTCAACTGGTGGTGCTCGCTCAATTTTTAAAAAAACTCTATAAAATGTATATCTTCATTTTACAAAGGGAAAACTGAGATTCAGAGAAATTAAGTTTAAATGTCATGACATTGTTTTGGCACTCAGAATGTATGAATTAAAATTCCTTTAACATGAAGTCTTAGGTTTCTTATCCATACCAGTTTTTTGGTGTCTGGTAATAGGAACCTTAATATATTGTGACTCATGAGCGTGGCTGGCACTCAGAAGTCTCAGAAGCTACTGTGATGCTCAGCAATATCTGCTTTGCTCTGTTGAAATTTACATTGATTTCCATTGCCAGCATTCTAAACTCCATCTTCACTCCAGCAGTGACTGCAACTTGAAATATTATCCTTACATTCTATTTCTTTCCTGTGATGGTGATTCAGTTCTTTGAGCACATAAATTATTAGATGAGGAAAGGGAGCCAATCCCAAACAGAATACATGGGATTGAGGTCAATAGCAATGTATGGCTCTAGTTTGCAACTGACAGTCTAATGCATTTCAGTTCAATTTTTAATGGGTTTTTATTCTACATCTACCTTCTGAATCCAAAAGTGTCCTTTGCCAAGAAACAATTTTATTTTATCTTCAGCTCCTCCTGCAAAATGAAGATAGTATTGATTTATAAAATATAAAATCTCGAGGAAACCAAATGTTTTGGAACTACAATGTTGACAGAAACCATATTGCTAAAGATTTTCTTAAACCCACTTACCTAAGCATTAATTCAAGCTTTTTGAAATGGTACCTAATTATTTCTTCTTCTATTGAAACCAGTCTGCATCACGAAAAACAGGATTGTAGCTGTCTCTTTGAAAAATGATAATTATGTTAAAATTAAGACCAAAAAGAGCAAAAGAGGTAAAAAGAAAACTGGTATGGATAAGGAAACTAAGACTAGTGTCAAGGGAGTTTAATTTCATACATGTGGAGTGTCAAAAACAATGCCATGACATTTAAACTTAACTTCTCTCAATCTCAGTTTCCCATTTATGAAATGAAGATGTCTATTTCATAGAGTTTTTTGTTTGTTTGTTTTTTGTAGTTGAATGAGACAGCACCCCTCTTGGCACATAAAGAAGCAAATAAACATATCAGCCATTACAAAATGATGGCTAAAAATAGTCAATAAAACCTCAAACATAGAATGTATATAAAATAAAAGCAGCTTTCCTCTTATATGTAAGTTTTGAAAACAAAGAATTACTGATTAGAGCAAACAGGATAAAATTCAGCAGTAAAAATTTGTGACTACTTTTCTAACTCCAGGAGTTAATCATCAGAACTGAATCGGGAACTTCAGTTTCTGGTCAAGAGGCGGGGACTGGATTTACCCTCATATCTTAACCAACTAGAAAAATAAGTACAGAAACAATGGTTTTCAGACACTGAACAATTAGTAGCACAAGGCAGTGATTGGTTAGAGAAGGAAAATACATGAGATGAGCCTTATGATTGCACTAGTTTACTGCCTGGAAGGTAATTTTTAGATCGAAGCTCAGAGAGGTGGAACCTAAGCAGAGCCCAGAGTTCTTGCTGAGTTGAGAAGACAGGAATCAAGCTTTGAGTCAAGGCATCTCAAATTTGCGGGCAGGGTACCAGACAGGAAGGAGTAACCCACCAACAGAACTCTGGAGATTTGGGCAGAGGTCTTCAGCTACATGGTGATCTCCCCATGCGTGAGAGGAACCTTTCCACAGCCAGGGAGCATGTCACAAGCAAAGAGTAGCCTGACCAGAGAAATAGCATCTGTCCATGCTTTGAGACCCATTTGTTAAACTGAGATTGGACCATTTTAAAATTATAACTGGAAACCTCACCACTTAATTCAGTCATCAGATGACTCAAATCAATGTCCAACATGTACCCCGAGTCTAGGCACAATAAGTGCTTCTTCCACCCCACAGGACGTTTTCTGTATTTCTCAATACATTTATACATTCTGGAAAAGCTGGAAAAGAGGAGAAGGAGGAGTTCCAGTATCCATATTTTGTGCCTGGATGGGAGGGAACACCTTGAAACTCCTGAAGCCTAGTGGACACCTCTATTACCTACTGCATGGCTTGGAGCTAAAGTAAAGGAACTTAGTAAAAAAACACAGTTATTCATTTTTCAAAGGGGAGAATCCCTTGTCTTCATAGCCTCAACTTTTTGGCTTTTATTGGAAGACCTTGGATTATTTCTAATCTTAGTCATGCATGGTCCTGTAGCAAATATCAGAAATGCTGGGTTAAATACCTCTATCCAGATTCCAGACTGTCTTCTGGAAAGAATGTTCCCCAAACCCAAAGTTACCAAATCAACACCTTTAAACACATCTAAAATAGAACAGAACAAGGATTTAAACAGAAATAAAATGATATTTATCACATTTCACCTATTTCATGGTTCTTCAAACTGAATGTCTTTGAGTTTCAAGGAGATTGTAGACATGGAAGGTGAAAAACTGGGTTTAACCCATCTATAATATACATTTTTTTGTCTCTATCAAAAATGTAAGCCCTGCTTTCATTTCTTCCTGGTCAACATGCGTTCCACTATCTGCTCCGTCATTTCCCCTTTGTCATCCAATCCCTGATCTTTCCCATACTTTCCTACTGCATTCTCTCTCTCTTTCTCAAGGTCTTTCTCTCTCTTCATACCCACTAAGCTCAACAGTGATGCATTCACCAAATGTGCTCATAAAACAGGCCCACCTAGAGCACTGTTCAAAAGCATGGAGTCTGGTGCCCATGCTGTTGGATTAATAATTGTCACTGTTTACTTAGGGTTTTGCATGGTGAGCCACCAAGGTCTAAGTGGAAGGAAATTCTGGTATTTTATTTTCTTCCAGTAAGAAAAAAAACAGGACAGGATAGACTCAAGACTCATGAATCAAAGGGAAGGAGCTATTCCATAAAGATGCTAGGGTTTGAAAAGCCTTGGGAACTAAAGCTCCATTTCTTATTTTGTCCATTCTCTTTCCCCGCCTCAGAAATGAGTAAACAGAAAGCTTTAGCATATGTAAGTCTCCAGGCTTAGAATATGGCCTCACTTCTGGATGAGCAATGGCTGTGTTCAGAATAGCTGTTGATCAAACTTCAATAGATCCTTCTAAGCCATATCATAATGCAGCAAAACATTAGAACCAGAAAAAGACAATCATGCATCTTATTTTTTAGCAGGTTGTGGAAACTGTGAAGAAGCTTGTTACACTGAGAAAGAAATCAACTTTACTCACCTGCAGGAGTCTACTTGGCTGATTAAGGTTTGTCCCTTTTGCAAAGCATCAGCTGTGCAGTCTTTAATTTTTCTATGTAATTCCTCATGCCTCGCTGCCAAAACAGCCAGACTTAAATCCTCTGATTTAAGGAGCTTAAGGTAAGCTTCAACTCTTCCAAGTACATCAAATGCCTGCCAAAGAAAACATACTTTCATTTTCTGCTTTTCTTGTTTAAAATCTACATCAACGTGTACACGAAACACTAGCAATTAAACCAGGCCAAACAATTTATTAGTTTCATTATAACAAAAAACAACCACCTTAATCTTGGAAGATTGTTGGAAAACAGCTGTATAGTTTTTTAGGGTTCCATTTAGGGAAACTGATCATAGCTTAGTTCAGCATAAATAAATGTCAATATCATAAAATCACCAAAATAGTTTACATTGAGAATGCATCTATACAACACAAAGAGTTATAACTGCATAGAATTTGGAGAGTCAGTCTGGTTTATTTTGTGCATTTTATACTGTATACAAAAAATAGATGAGTTATTTAAATATATCATGCAGGTTTTTGTGGCAAGAATGTTTCTCTAATATTCTTTAGAGGAAATTTCCCAGTAAATTCCACTTTGCTCTTGAAACACTGTAGGAAAATATCCAAGAAATTATGAATGTCCTTTTTTTCTCTTGCTTTTGCAGATATAAGACCTTCAGCCTACTCCATCCAATGCATCCATCTGTCTTCAGAAGAGTTTAGAATTCTGATTTGCAAGTTCTGATGCTTTGCAAAGAGTAAGACCAAGGTAATATTTCGCTTCTGACATGCATAAATAGGATTATGCAGAAAAAACAGCCTTGCAAACCAAGATATTGTCTTGAGAGAAGATTTTCAAATTCCTTTATTTTCCTCCTTTATTAGCAGATCAACAACCCAGCATGCAGGATTAAGCTTACAGAATTAACATAAAGTAGAGAGGAGTTAGCCACTGGGCCATTAAGGCTTAACTGGTATTAACATGGAGGAGTGTATGATACAAAGGCAATGAAAGAAGACCGTGGGAATATGAGGAGAAAGAGAGAAAGCAGAGTGCAGTCATCTTTGTAGGTCTCCTGATATCTCACCTAATGTCTCTAGGAATAATTTCGACCTAGAGAACAAATGGTACATTGAAGAAAATGTGAACGGCATGGGAGGTCTTGCCACATTGCCCTTTAGCACTATTGGAAGAAGCCACCTTAGGGAATGTTCCGTACCAATCTGGAAAATAGTCCTAACAGTCAGGCAGGGGCCTTGAAGTGTAGCCTCCCTGGGTTGCTGAGTTGGAAGCCAGTGAGCTTGCCAGGAGCTGACCACGAGTAGAGCAGGAAGACCCCACAGAAGACCCTAGGTAAGTATCCCAGACCAGAAGACATGAGCATAGATGGGCTCATGAGTCCAGTACTACTAAGACCTAAAGGAGACCAGGCAAGCAAGGTTGAGCTGATGCTGGGGCAACACAGGCGAAGCCAAATGTAGAGATTATGGTCATGGAGGTACACAAATGCACTCATGCCCCTGCACCTGCTGCCATCTCAGGGGGTGAGATCTAGTGGTAGAATTGGAACTGGATAAAATTTGAATTTATGAATGAAATCACTCAAACAGTGTCTTACTATTTATGCACTGATATTCTATTTTCCCACCAATGTCCTCATGTCTCCCATGCTGCAATTCTGTTTATTTGGAATGTTTAAAACAAAATCATTCTCACTTATTTAGCAGCGAAGAGGAAGTTATAACTATATTTTAATATAGTTATATTATAGTTATGTAAATATATATAGTTATTTAAATATAACTATATTTTAATAAGAGCAGACTACGTGCTTGCTTCAATACTGTGTGTTGCACAATTCTTATTCAGTCAAAGAATATTGAACGCCTGCTTAGTTCCAGATTCTCCTTAACCATCCTAAGAGGAAGTACGAAATTATCCCCAATATATGACTAGGAAAACGGAGTCTCAGAGAGGTTAAGCAAATTGCAGAAAGTGACACTTCTACCAAGGAGTGAATTTGGGATTTATACCCCATTTCCTGACTCTGAGACCACTGCTCTTAAACCCTGGGCTGTGGTGCCATGTGGCAAAATATTACCTTGAAAGGCTTAAGAAGGAAGGGCTATTTCAGATAAAGTTGTAATTTTGGGTGGAAAAGGAGGGATTTTAAAACTTACTTTTTGTAAGTATGTCTCTGCTTTTCCTTCTTATAGGTTAGAAAAGATACAGAGAAAGGTTGAGAGATTTCTCTTACACTATAGGACTGTAAAAGAAAGAGAATTTAATTAAAGAAACTTTGAACCTGAAGAACTCTTCTTTATCTGATTCTTTTGCTTTCCTGAGGTTGGCAATGGAGCCGAGTGCAACAAAATGTTGATGTTCGAAAAGAAGTTGATTGGCCAGGCACAGTGGCTCATGCCTGTAATCCCAGCA